>NW_025335985.1:529817-676015 GCF_004798865.1 Varanus komodoensis | reverse complement strand
AGGTGACAAATAGATTTAAGGAATTAGATCTGATAGACAGAGTGCCTGAAGAACTATGGACAGAGGTTTGCAACATTGTACAAGAGGTAGCAACAAAAACCATCCCAAAGAAAAAGAAATGCAAGAAAGCAAAATTGCTATCTGAGGAAGCTTTACAAATAGCTGAGGAAAGAAGGGAAGTGAAAGGCAAGGGAGAAAGAGAAAGATACTCCCAACTGAATGCAGAATTCCAGAGAATAGTTAGAAGAGATAAGAAGGCCTTCCTAAATGAACAGTGTAAAGAAATAGAAGAAAACAATAGAATGGGAAAGACTAGAGACCTCTTCAAGAAAATTGGAGATATGAAGGGAACATTTCATGCAAAGATGGGCATGATAAAGGACCAAAATGGCAGGGACCTAACAGAGGCAGAAGAGATTAAGAAGAGGTGGCAAGATTACACAGAACTATACAAGAAAGAACTTAACGTCCCTGATAACCATGATGGTGTGGTCACTAACCTCGAGCCAGACATCCTGGAATGTGAAGTCAAATGGGCCTTAGGAAGTCTGAGCAACAACAAAGCTAGTGGTGGTGACAGTATTCCAGCTGAGCTATTCAAAATCTTTAAAAGACGATGCAGTAAAAGTGCTACACTCAATATGCCAGCAAACTTGGAAAACTCAACAGTGGCCACAGGATTGGAAAAGGTCAGTTTACATTCCAATCCCAAAGAAGGGCAATGCCAAAGAATGTTCAAACTACTGCACCATTGCACTCATTTCACATGCTAGCAAAGTTATGCTCAAAATCCTACAAGCTCGGCTCCAGCAGTATGTGGACCAAGAACTACCAGAAGTACAGGCAGGATTTCTAAGAGGGAGAGGAACTAGAGATCAAATTGCCAACATATGCTGGATCATCGAGAAAGCTAGGGAGTTCCAGAAAAACATCTACTTCTGCTTCATTGACTATGCTAAAGCCTTTGATTGTGTGGATCACAACCAATTGTGGCAAGTTCTTAAAGAGATGGGAGTACCAGACCATCTTGTTTGTCTCTTGAGAAACCTATATGCGGGTCAAGAAGCAACAGTGAGAACTGGACACGGAACCATTGATTGTTTCAAAATTGAGAAAGGAGTTTGGCAAGGCTGCATACTGTCGCCCTGCCTATTTAACTTATATGCAGAGCACATCATGAGAAAGGCGGGCCTAGATAAATCACCAGTTGGAATTAAGATTGCTGGAAGAAATATCACCAACCTCAGATATGCAGATGATACCACTCTCATGGCAGAAAGTGAAGAGGAACTAAAGAGCATCTTGACGCGGATGAAGGAGGAGAGCGCAAAAGTTGGCTTGAAACTCAACATTAAGAAAACTAAGATCATGGTATCTGGTCCTCTCACTTCCTGGCAAATAGATGGGGAAGAAATCGCCAAATGGGCAAGGCTTTGGCGAATGGGGTGGCATAGAAGCTAAATAAATAAATAAATGGAGGTAGTGACAGATTTTATTTTCCTGGGCTCCAAGATCATCACAGACGGGGACTGCAGCCAAGAAATTAAAAGATGCTTGCTCCTGGGGAGGAAAGCTATGGCAAATCTAGGCAGCATACTAAAAAGCAGAGACATCACCCTGCCAACAAAAGTGCATATAGTCAAGGCTATGGTTTTCCCAGTTGCAATGTATGGCGCTGAAAGTTGGACCATAAGGAAGGCTGAGCGCTGAAGAATTGAGGCCTTTGAATTGTGGTGCTGGAGAAGACTCCTGCGAATCCCCTGGACCGCAAGGCGATCAAACCGGTCAGTCCTAGAGGAGATCAACCCTGACTGCTCTTTAGAAGGCCAGATAGTGAACATGAAACTCAAATTCTTTGGCCACCTAATGAGAAAGAAGGACTCCCTGGAGAAGAGCCTAATACCGGGATTAATAGACTGCAAAAGAAGAAGGGGACAGCAGAGAATGAGGTGGCTAGATGGAGTCACTGAAGCAGTTGGTATGAGCTTAGGTGGACTCCGGGGGATGGTGGAGGACAGGAAGGCCTGGAGGAATGTTGTCCATGGGGTTGCGATGGGTCGGACACAACTTCGCAACTAACAACAACAATTACTTACCTGCAAGAGACATGGTTGTATGAGGATAATCTACCTTTCCTTCAGGTATATATCATTTAGTCAGCCAGCTATAAATAAAGGTTAAAAAAGTAGAGGGAGAATCCTTCACTATAAGAACTGAAGACGTCTTCAATGTAAGACTATAAGAAGCATCCTTTATCTCATGAGAATTAGCAGGAGACCCACAGTTAGTGCCTGGGGATCACAAAGTAGTTATCTCTTACCTGTAGAAATTAAAACTATGGCTATAAATATCCTATTTTGTATAAATGACTATTTCTCTCCCACAGAGGGAAGACTAGTGGCTGAAAAGATCAGGAAGAATTTAGAATCTCTTCTGGATCAGATAACTTAGAAAATGCCAAATGCATTCATCATTACTTGTGGGGATTTTAATGCCTCAGAGGGGCTTTTGTTACCTCTGGATTTAGATTTCGAAGAAGTTTTTCTAGCTGCACATTCTTCTTTGGAGAATACAATCAGCAGGGACTAAGATTTTTAGATGCTTGTATTTCATTTATACACTTTATACACTTCATGCTGCTCCCATGGACCACTTTGGAGATTATTATACTTATATGCGAAAAGGTGGTGATAGTGTTATTGACCATGTTATGGTCTCTGTTTTACTATTTCCCCTGCTAAACACCTTTCAAGTGCTTGATGGTGCTGCAAGTGGCCATTTCCCCATTTTGTGTCTTCCTGCTCATTAACTGAAGGTGTAATTACAGAAATAGCAAATTTGACTGGAGTAATGCTTGGTGAGCGAAAACTAAAATGGTCGCATAGGCCAAGTAGTATTATTGAAGAAAGATTTTATAGTCATAAAATGATGAATTTGTGTCAATTATTTCAGAACAAGTCAGTTAATCATAACAACAAATGTTATGATGTTATGTTATGAAATCTTCAACAAATTCTTACAGAACTTAGACTCTGTGTAGTGACATCTGCTAATAAGAGTAGATCAGTGTGAATTTTAGCTGGTTTGATGCTGAATGCAAAGAATGACTAGTCTAGAAAATTAAGGAAATTCCGGCAAAATTCTCCTAAGGAACCCTTAGGAACACTTACTAAATGCAGATCCGACTATAAGAAGCTGCCTAAAATCAAGAATGAACAATATACAACAATGCAATGGTAGAAACTAAACCTGGCAGTTATAGAACATGCAGCCTTCTTGAGCACAGAATCAGGCTGGCCATCAATCAAGACAAGAATAGACAGCATTCAAATGCAGTATCTTAACCAAATGGCTCTTCTTCCAAATGAATGTTTTCCAGCTTTGTGTCACTTGGAAATTAATGAAAACCATACCTGGACAGCAGCGGATTGGACTTGATGGCTTTCATGGTTCCTTGCAACTCTATGATTCTACGGTATCTGGAAGTCAAGGCTGCATAATTTGGCATGCAGTTATTATATTTCTGATCTGAATACCATCTTTATTCTGGATAAGAGTCAATTCAGGGACTAGTTATTTTGGACAGACTCTAGAAAAGACCTGCAATTAATGCAAAACTCTAAAATCTTGCAGTGGCTTCATGTTTTGAAAACAGAACATTATAGAGTTGGATATCTGTCCAGATTGAGACCATCCTCTTTAAGAAATGCCTTTATTGAGTAGTGATTGCTGGCTACCAGTTTTGGATGGGCAATATAATCCTCCTGAATGCAGATTCTGTGTTTGTGATTTATGTCAAGTTGGAGACATTGTTCACTACATGCTAATTTGTCCTCTATACACTGACACCAGAGAGAGTCTTGAAACCTTTGCCATCGTATGGATATAGGAATGCCTTGGCAGAAACAGTTCTTTTTCTTTTAAATGATAGTTATGTAACATGCAAAATTTTTGCTTTGCCAGCAAGAAAGATCAGGGAGAGAGAATTAGCTATAAACTGCATTGGGGAGTCATAGTTAAAGATGAATCTCTGTTCATAGTATATTTTAATTTATATTTATATTGTCAAAATCCTTCATTTTGTTGTTTCTGTGCATTCATTTGATGTATTTGCCATGGCCTTTTTGATGATGTGATGTTAACAAAGGCTCTGAGCTGACTCAGGTGAGGGAACCAGGGCAACGCAATGGATCCAAAATATTTCCTTGTAGAGTGTGTAAGAACTTCTGGAGGAGAGTAACCACCCGTTGTGTTTATGTGTGCCACCACGGAGAGCTCCGAGGGCAGAGCTACTGGGAATATCCAGTGTTAGTCTAATTTTAGTTCCATTCATTTCAATAGATCTGCTCGAACAAGCTCTGACACTGGATACAAGCTGCTGCAGCCACTTATGAATTGCCCCCCCCCAAAAAGGGGGGGGAACACCTCACCTCCATAAGAGTGTGCAGTTTGTGTATAATTTGCATGTGGTGATATAAGTCCATATAGGCACACTTAGAGATAAATTGCTGAGATTCGGAAATAATTATCATAATTGGGTCAGAATTACAGTGCATCTCATCAGAGTATGAAAGACAGGTCACATCCTCTGTGTGCTGCTTTGCTCAGCCTGCTAACCAGGAGCTGCTGATGAGCAATTTCCGCAGTCCCTCCCAATGAGTCTTTATTTTTAAACTGGACTTGGATGGACCACGTGTTAAACAGAGGACTGTCCTCTTTAAAACAAAAGGACACACGGTTTCTCGAAGCATAGCTGCTGGACAAATTGAAATTCTACAGACTAAAAAAACTAACAGAGACAGCATTCTGTCTGTCCACTACAAACCAATGAGATTTTCAATGTCTCCAAGGACAAACAGACCCATCCACGGGGAGGGGCTGAGGTGGGACTTTGGGGCAGGTTCTGGCTGCGGGCAGCACTGGCTGCTGAAACTCCCCCGAGGAGATGCAGGACTCTCCCTGGACTCTCCCTGGAATCTCCTAATCCGTCTTTGTAGCTTGCTCTGTCCCCCCCCCCCCCCCCCTCTTTCTTTCTTTAAACAAAAGCTGGAAATGGTGCCATCCAGGTCAACTCCCCCCTGAGCCATGGCCACCTGGTCCTTGTACGCCCCTCAGTGGTACCCATACCCCCCAAAAATGTAGAGTGAGTTTTCTTATTCCTTGGATACACATGAAAAGCCTAATTATGACAAAACAAAACATTCTTTAGAATCCTTCATTCATCCTCAAGAATGCAGTAGCTCTGCTGACTGCTGTCTCACTCCTGCATTTCACACTTATTTCCTCTTGTATCAATGTGTTGTTTTCAGGATCACTTGATTTGTGACTTTCCTGGCTGAATGAAGCTCCCCGGTTATGCAGTGTGGAGGGACAAACCTTTGACAACTAGCTTCTCTTTGTGCAACCTGGGGTTGGTGCCTTCAAAAAGGGGAGATCTATTAAGGCCCTGGTGGACCATCATCATCACCTTCACCACTGCCATCTGTCTAGTTTGCTAAAACCCCCAAAATATCAAGGATTTACACCTACAAAACTAGATCTTTAAAATGAACAACAAAATACGTAGGTCAGCCAGACCTAACACGTTCAAGACCCTTTGACATCAGTGGGACAAAGTTAGCCCTGAGGCTCCAAGTGAAGTATCTTGGGAATCATTAGGACTGCAAAGGTCTTAAATGTGGCGCATCTTGCCATGCTTCCCATGGCAGATCAGGCACCCAGCATTCTCTGAGGCCCTTCCTTGCTCCTCCCATCACCCCACGTGGCTTCTGTGGATTCTCAGCTCTCCTCTCTGGCCTACAGGAGGCATGGCATTCTGTTCTCTCTCTCTTCCCTCACTCCTCTGGGGCCAAAATTTTACCAGGGAAGTGACACCAAGTATCTCTCTGTGATGCCTATTGAGATCAGTTCATTTTAATGCTCCCTGGTTATACAGACAATTTGGATACCCACTGTGGAGCAATTCAGACTTCTTATGGAGCCATTCAGACCCATTACGGAGCGATTCGGACAAGAGGCCCTTTGCTCGCTCCTGAAGGTTCTCTGGCACAGCTGTTCATGTCCTTCCACGGTTCTCCTCTGTCACCATGTGTTTCATGGACATGATGCTGATCACTTAGGCTGGATGGAGCAGCACAAGATCCAAGAACGGTTCGGAATTGTACTTTCAGAATGGCACAAGGGCTGCTCTGTGTGATGATGAAAGACAAGGAGTGGCTTCCAGTCGGATGATCCATGGGAGGTGCTTTGGTGAGTTTTCTTATTGCCAAGGGACTCATTCCTCCTGCACAACATTAATCTACCACTGTCTTAGCAAGAACTTCATTGTTGTTGTTCTTTAAAACAGGGTTCCTAAAGTGCAAAGCCAGGGATGCTCCCTGTTTGCAAAGTTGAGGATCTTTCTGAGAACACGATTTTGCTAAGCTGAGGCATGATGGCTGGGATTTTCTTTGCATGATGCAGTGACCTGCTTTGCATGGCTTGACAACCAGCCGTGGGATTTGGGCTTTTCTTGCCCACCATGGAAAGGATACCAGCTCAACCTTTGCAGGGAAAGAGTTCCCTGAATGAGGCACCACAAGCCTCAGGTTGCCATTCACCTCTCCACAGGTCACTGCAGGCCACACGGATACTCAGAGGGGGCCTTCCAAAGTTTCTCTGGGCAGATCGGAGTTGGATGCGGAAGGCGGGTGGAGGCTTGGTTCTCACCACCCATTCCTCCTCCCTTTCTGTGCACTAGGAACTCTGGGTTTGCTAATTGCAGAATGTCAAATATAGGGAGGCAGAAATTTCTCTGCTGAACTACAAGTTTTATATTTTAACTACGCGCACACGCGTGCACACACACACAATATTCGAGAGAGGTGGCACATGACCAGTGTAAAGTCCATTCCAACTTGGTTGGAGAAATGTGCAGAGTCTTTTGTCTGTCTGTTTTTCAATCTACCATTAAAAAAAAAAAGCAAGTAGCTATTTAAAAGTTCAGGACTGCCCTTTAAAGTTGTTATTTTAATTATTTAAAACATTTAATTATTTTTTCTGGCAGTGTGGATCCAACAGCATGTTTGCTAACGGTGCTATCTAAAATAATGATGTAATTATAGGAATAACTGCCACAGCAACTTCATTCGTGGATTTGAGAATCTCTCTGTTGAGAAGAAGCTGCTTTTTGCAACCAGTTCAACATCTCTTTCCATTACAGCCTAAATGAATACTTGCACTGGTTCACCAAAGAAGATCAAATGTCTGTAACTCTGGAACTTCAAAGCAGAAAATAACCTGTTGAAGATGACGAAGTTTTGAACTGCAGCTTTCTCAGTATCAAAAGCTCACTAAGGGGTACACATGGAAAGTTCCACCTTCACAGATCGCTTTTATAGAGGCTACGAGGGGTTAATCAGAGTGGGAGCCACCTTTTCTCTTTCTCCCTTTCCAAAAATGATGAAGAATGTATCTGGAAGATTCTTCTGACCAACCATGCTTTAAAAAGAAAGTGGTGCTGTCTGTCCTTTTCCTGGGTTTGTGATCTGTTCTGCCCTTTCATCTTCCGCTTAAGTGTACATTATGTGATGCAAGGTTGTCTATCTGTATGGTACTTTCAACAGATGGAATAGGAGTGCTAGTTGGCACAACATCCTAGATTGAAGTTGGAGGAACTGCACTGACTGACGTGCTTTTCCCTCCGCTCTTCCACCCTCGCCTGGTCATCCGAGCCACTGAAAAGGCTACACTCGCAGAAGACCCTGATGAACAAGGTGAGGTCTGGTGTGCGTGGGCGGGTTTTCCCTGTAAGTGGGTGGAAGGACCTTCTACGAGTGGAGACCTTCCTCTGACATAAGGCTCCTGTCTCTTGCGAAAGGAGAATCCTGGATGCATTGTCATCATCATCATCATCATGGTTGTGTCACATTTATTTATTTAAAGTTTCTCTGTGCTGTCCATTACTGAAAGTCTCTGGATGGCTTACAAAGAACAAAAAAACCAAAGAACAAAGAAATGCACATTTATTTATACATACATACATACATACATACATACATACATTTATAGGCCACCTATAACTGCCAAGGCTTTCCTAGGTGGTTCCTTTATGCCCGCCTTTCTTCCTCTTGCAAGGAAGCCAAGGTGACTTCCTAAGTTCTCCTCCTATCCATTTTATCCCCATGACAACAGCCCTGTGAGGTGGCTTAGGCTGAGAGGGAGTGACTGCCCAAAGTCACCCAGGGAGCTTAGCTGAGTGGGGACTTGAACCCAGATCTCCTGTGTCCCAGCCTAGCACTCTAACCGCTAGACCACACTGGCTTTTGTCATCATCAAAGAAGAAAAAGAAGATGAAGAAGAAGGTGGAGAGAGGGGAGCTGGCTCTTGCATATCACAGGATGCCCAGTTAGATTTGTCTGATTCTGAAAAGCAGGAGGCAGAGCGGAAGAGGAGGGCTGAGCACTAGGCAGTTTCAAAGTTGCCTAGTGAAGATTGTTGGGCAGAGTGTGAGAATCAGCCTGCCTTGGGAAAGCAGGAGACACTTCAGAAGTGGTGAGGATGAGACGGAGGAGGGTGTTTCTTGACCCAGGAGATGACAGGCAAAGCCAGTAGTCCCATGAAGGTGCATCCAGCATCCCACAAGCAGCAGGAGCCACCCTGAGGGTGATGTCAGAACCATTTCAGAAGGAGAAAGAAGGAGCGTTAGCTTTATTTTGGATTCCACAGTTTACATGGTCAGATGCTTCTTCCACATCTGGAGGAGAATGCTACTTTGATAAACACTGTTCTCTAACCTGTCCAGTTTCAATAAAACAGCTGTGCTTGTCGACTAAGTCTGCTAGAGAGACAGGGAGGGGGACAGAGACCTGCTTTGGACAGTCAGTCCCTGTCCCAGGTATTGTACAATCTGAATTTCAACCGTAGAAGGCAAGATAGAATAACTCAAGCCAGGGGAAGGAGAGACAAGAAGAACAAGGCATGACTGAGAAAGGTGATGTGAAGGCTAATAAAGCATGGCTCTTTTCCTGAGGCAAGAGACAGCGACATGTTTTTGCTGAAAAAGGGTGCCAAAGACACCCTCTAAGTAACTGATTAACCAAATATCACGTGCATCATGAACAAACCCATACATGACTTCTGCAGCATTTAGGTTGGTCTTAAAGGTGCCACCTTCAAGGTGCCATGATCTTCAAGAGGCAGATGATCATGGAAGCTGTGTTGGGTTCCTTGCAGGAAAAGATGGGATAGAAATGCAATAAACAAACAAACAAACAAGGAATGAGTTGGAGGAAAACACCCAGTGTTCCTGGCCTGTGGCTATGATCTGAAAACCTGACATGTAGAGGGCACCAGGATGGGGAAGGTAGGTTTCCGTGGGCACATCAAAGGCAAGAGAGAGTTAAATTTAGCTCCCTGCTAAGTCATGACCTTGGGCCAGTCACCATTTCTTAGCCTAAGCTCCCCAAAAGGTTGATGTGTGTTTAAAAGTGTGTGTTGGAGGTGGTGGTGGAGGACAGAAGCAGTCTGTCCTGTGCTCGTGGATTTAAAGCTTAGTACCTAACCTTGGCAGAATGAAATTTAATATTATCCCCCCGCCCAAAAAAAATCTGCCTTCTCAGGTTTAATCTGACTTTATCCCATCACACAAAAGAACTGTGGGCAACAACATTAGCTTATGATTTTCAAAGACCAACTTGCTCATCGTATTACTTTGACATTTCCTGTTTCAGAGAAAAGCTTAATAGCATGGCAGCAGAGTCCATTAACGCTGTCGCATGCAGATGACAGACCTGTTTCCCAATTATTAATCATTTACAGAGCACTTTGGTGTGCAAAACACTTTATAGCTCTTATGCATTAATCAACACAAAATCCTGCAAAATAGCCAGGCTGTTGAAACTCATGTTTAAGGATGGGTGGCTAGAAAGGCACAAAACGGTCTTGTCCAAAGCCACATTCTCGGGTTTACAGCGCCAGGGCCAGAGTTTGGAGGGCCTGTGGGCAAGGGACCCTCAACAGGCCTTCCCCTTCTCCGAGTTATATAATTATAGAAGACTAGAGTTGGAAGGGGGCAGAGGACCGCCAGGTCCTTCCTCTGCTCAGTGCAGGACTCCAAGTAACATCCTCTCAGGTGGCGGTCCAGCTGCATCTTGAATGCCTCCAAGTGTGGGAGAGCCCACAACCTCTCTGGGTCACATTGTGGTACTGTTCTCACAGTCAGGAAGGTCTAGAATCCTGCTTCCTGTAACCTGATCCCCTTGTTCCATGTCTTACACTCTGGGATGCTCGAGCAGAGATCTCTGGGCCAAGCACTTGAAGGCTGCCTTGCAATCGCCCCACGCCATTCTCAGGGCCATTGGCATGAGCTGTGATCTCTCTTTGACTTGGTTCTCATGGTTGCTACCACTGGCCTGCTTCTTGGACAGGCAGTGAGCCAGGGAGCAAGCGGCCCATCCATCTACTGCTCCTCCTTTTCCTTCTAGAGAGGAACCCAAGAAGGCCTACATTGCTCCATTTTATCTTCACAACAGCCCTGTGGGGTGGGTTGGACTGAGCATCTGTCACTGGCCCCAGTCACCCAGGGAGCTTTATGGCTGAGTGGGGGCTTGAACCTGGATCTCCTGGGTCCCCAGTCCAGCACTTTCACCACCACATCACACTGGCTATCCTTAGCATCACTGTCTGGACCACAGTGGGAGGCGGGTGAACAAGCAGGGTGCAGTGGCAAAGTTGAGGCGCCATCCCAGGGGGCCCTTGCCAGAGCACCCCTGCTGGGGTGTGAGCCCTTGACATTGGCCCTGGATGTGAACGCCAAAGGCAGTTCTTCTCATGCACCCGTGGTCCATCTGAGCAAAACAGAGAGCCTGGCCACAATTATCCATGCACTGGAGAGCTCCTCACAAGATTACTGCCATTCATTATAAAAGGGGCTAATTCCTGAACATGGTGCAGAAACTCCAGTCAGTGCAGAACTGAGCAGGAAGGCTGCTTACTGGGGCTGAAATGCTTGACTGCAGCCCTGGCCACCACTCTGGGCCCTTGCCAAGGTGCCATACCCCTTCCTCTCCTCCTCCTCCTCCTCCTCCTTACTATTTTCAAAATTAACACCCTTCCTGATCAGCAGCTGGGATGGCTGTGAAAATTGTTTAGGCGTTGCTAAGTATGTTGGGACTTGGGTCCCACTGTTGGCTCGTGCTCAGTCTTTTGGACTGGTTACTCCGTCTCTTTCTCACCACAGCCACTTTGTGGTGGCCCCCAGGGCAGTCTCTCAAATTGCCAAATGTGCCCATGGCTCCCACAGGCTCCCACTCCTGGCTTAGGCCACTGTTCCTGAAGGAGCACGTTCTCCTGAGCGTTTCTGCCTGGGCTCAGTGTGATCTTTAGAAGCTCTTTTCCGAATGCCACTACCTACAAAGGCGCCATGGGTGCCTACCAGGCAAGGAGCCTGCTCCGCAGTGGCCCCGTTTGTAGATTGCCCTTCCCTGGGAGAGTCACTCAGCACCCTCACCATACCCACACAGAGGCCAACAGATACTTAATCTTCAGTCTGTTTCTATCATTATCCACTTCGCTACTGGTTCTTTAATTTTTTACAATATTTGTTGGCCTTTAATAGTTCAGCATTTCACTGTTGTGCTTATTTTTTGGGCTGTCAGTACCTTCACTCGTGTCATGATTTTTAAATGGTCTCAGTGTCATCTGCTTGAGGGCTGACACGGAGCAACCTGGCTGAGCCAATGCCAGGTAGTCCATCTGATGATGATCCAGTGCAGGTGCATTGAGAAGGAACTCATCCTGGTCTGGATGCTGCCACACTGGAGCAATGGGGGCCACAATGTCCAGGTACCCTTCGGTCCAGCATTATCATTAAGGTCCCAAGGCATGCAGTGCCTTTCACCACTCTGGGCTGGTACATTCTGGCTAGAGGGGAGAGCGGGGGAGAGAGAGAGAGGCACCATGGTGTGGTGGGAACAGAGCTTGCAGTGATGCAGCAACCACACTTTTTCATAAACAGGGACCTCAGGAAGTTATTTGCCATCTCCTCACACTCTTCTGTTCCCTCTGAGCTTAGCTGGAGTCCTGCAAATGGCTAGGGGAAAAGATTCGACCTCCCACCCCGCCCCCCCAGCAGGGATGCACTGTTCCCTGTTGCAGTGCAAGTCTTTTGGGGTGACTTGGCCTTGAGTGGCAATAAAATCTTAGTTTTAGAAATCTTGATGGAGATGCAAACTGTTCAAACTGATTTGTTGATACTCATTCAGACAGTACTTTACAACTCTCCTTGGAAGACTATGGGGACGCTCACTGGTTTTCAAACTTTACTACAACATCACTGGGCAGGAGATAACCAGGTGGGTCATCCAAGGAGTACCATCATTGTGAGCCTTGCTTTTTCCTTTTGCGTGGAATTCATGTGTATTTTTGCATGCAAATTCCCCCAAATGTACACATCAATGTTCCAGATTTGGGAAATTACACATTTTTTCTCTCCCATTGAATAAAGTGCTGCTCCTGCACATTTTCCAGATGTATGCATCTTTCATGTGTATTTTTAAAATTTATGCATATTTGAACACATCTTTCCTGAGTCAATTGCAATGAAAGCTAGGACATATATAGGCTTTGAACATAAGCTGCATTTGGGTCCATGTTCCAAGAGGTGCGCATTAGCTAAATTCTGATCAAAAGTGAATTGAGACCAAATTTTCTTACATCCCTTGACCTGGCTGTCAGTGGACTGTTTGCTCCTTGGGAAACATGGGCTAGCTGTGGAAAGAAAGGAGGGGGTGAGGAGGAATAAGGGAAGTGTGCTTGAAGGCCTGGGATGAAGCCGGCCATCTTAATCAGGCCTATCCCTGGAGAACCTCCAGCATGTGATGGGACTCCTTGAAAGGGGGCAGCCTATCTGGTGGACAAGCAACTTGCTACTTGCCTGTTACTACTGTAGGCACATTGCAGCTCCTATAGCGTAGCACCAAAAGCGCTGGCTCATGAGATCTCAATAAAGGAGATGGGAATCTGGGACAAGGGGCACTTACCGAGCCCGAAGTCGGAGGGGAATCAGGGAAACTTCAAGCAGAGTTGATGCCACTTCTAGTCCCTTGGACTGGGGTTGGGGACGCCCAGGAAGATGGTTAGTCTTGCAAATGTAAAACATGGTGGTGAGTATTTCTGAATGCTTGCCAGCCTATGGCATTGCTAGGCTAGGCTAGCCCCACCCTGTTTAGCTTCTGGGGTGGGGCTTAACCTTAGGGGCGGGGTTTGCACAGCCAGAATGCTCTTGAGTGGCTCCTCAGCTTCTTTGGATTCTCCGAAGCATCTTGCTGCATTTTTGAGGGAGCGGGAAAAGGTCTTCTGGAGGGAGTGAGAAGGCACAGTGCTGCTATTCAGAAAAAGCACACTCTGTGCGAGGGAAATATGACACGCTGGGTGGCCACTCAGTCTGACGCCTTTGCTCTGAGGACTGCTGGGTAAAATTATACCCAGGTATTTGTGACCTGCCCAGGTGTCCTCAGGTATTTGTGACCTGCCTTCTAACTCGGCCTGTATTCAAGCAAACTGTATTACTAGATAGCTCTGCTTCAGCCTGGCTACTGTGAGCCTCTTCATATGTTCCTGGTTTGGCCCCACTAGTAAGGCTAACAATTTGGCAGGTGAGAAGGTGGCTGCCTACCCATCACCCTCCTGCCTCTGTGAGATTCATTGTCCACAAAGGTTCTTATGTGGTATTAAAAAGCACCGGCACTGCCTTTTTGCCATGGGAACAAATGGACCCAAAAGCCCCCACTGGGATCTTGTACCCTTTCTCTCATACTCACCCACATCTCCCACTTCAAGTTTAAATGACATGTCTGGGATCACTTGGAGGGCATCTCGTTGAATCTGAGAGACTCAAATCATTCTTTTCCCACATGTCTCACAGCTATATTCTCTTACACTCATCTGGTGTTCTGATAATTTAAAATGCCGAGGTTTTGACCTGGCGGTTCTCTCTCTCTCTCTCTCTCCCCACCCCACCCCCCTTGCATACCTGCAGCCATTTTGGTCTAGCTATATATTTAGGATGAGAGAGAAAACGCAATTTGAAATGGTGGTTGCCGTTGCAAAATAATAGAGGAACCCAATTCAGACCTATATCCTTCTGGCACAATCACACCTATTTGTCCTGACCAGACTGACAAGCCCTCAGGCTGTTTTTCTGCAACACCTGGCTTTGCTGGGACCATTTGAAAGAAAGTTTCAAAATGCCTAAGGCATATCGAACTTCCCTCACCCTGGAAGGAGGTGGGTGGGACATGGCTGGCATGGAGGATACATATTTTTCTGAATTATTATGCAAGGTGTGGGCTGCAAAAGTTGAGTGCATTTCCAGTAAAAGAGGGCTCTGCAAATCAGCAAATTCTGTGCTTCTTGGAGTACCCATCACTGTGAGCTTTGCTTTTTCCTTTTGCATGGAATTCATGTGTATTTTTGCATGCAATTTTCTCCAAATGTACACATCAGTGTTCCATAGTTGGGAAATTACACATTTTTCCTCTTCCACTGAATAAAGTGCTGCTCCTGCACATTTTCCAGATGTATGCATCTTTAATGTGTATTTTTAAAATTTATGCATATTTGAACACATCTTTCCTGAGTCAATGAAAGCTAGGACATGTACAGGCTTTGAATATAAGCTGCATTTGGGTCCATATTTCAAGAGGTGTGCATTGGCTAAATTCTGACCAAAAATGGATTGAAACCAATTTTTCTTACACCCTTCCAGTAAAACAGGGATGAGAGCTTGGTGAAGCACTGTGGTAAATATAGGCTCAGTTCTCACAGAGTTGGTAAAACGCAGCTGGGAACTTCGACTTCTTATTGCAGGTTTTGGTTTTTGCCTCTGCCTACAAAAATGAAATTTTAAAAATTCCCTGCATGCAGAAACCAAGTATGTCAGGAAGAAAGCTGGCTGAATGGCTGCTTGAAGCTCAAAATGCTGGCTGCTTTTCCATATGAAACAGCCCCTGCTGCAGAGAAAGCGAGACGGAGGGGAGTTCATGAATGTTGGTATGCTAGTTTTCTAGGCGTCACATTTTTCCTTCCATGTGGTAGATTTGAGTTATGGCACAATTATGTAATTTTAGGCTCTTTCGATGAAAGTGGGTTGGAGTCAATCCATCCCTTGTTTGGTCTGCCTTTTGTTCTTCTTAATGGAATAGTGCTGGAGACCTTAGCACAAGTTGTCTCCTTGAATTCAAGAAAGTCCACACCAATCAGCACCCAGGAATTAGATAATGCGACAGTGCTGTTTCCTTATGCATGTGATTCTTTTCCTTTCCTTTCTAGTTCTTTCCTCTGGAGATGAAGAAATATGCACATTTTGGAAAATGCTTATAAAATGGGGATTGAAACAAAATTAGCATCCAGCTGCACTGGCCAAATTCAATAGGTACAGCTGTGCTCAGCCTGAAGAAGAGCCTGCTAAATTCTTGTTAAAAATGCACTGGAAGTACATTCTCACCCATCCCTAATCTGGTGCTAAAATGAATATTCAAAGCAAACATTGTGCTGTCACAGATCCCATGTAGGCAGATTCTGTCAAACAGGTTTTGCCACCCAGATGTTAAACGCTAAATGCTGCTAAGGAATTTGCTGCCACAAGGGGTAGCAAACAATCTGAATGGCTTTCGGAAGGTACGAGACAAATTTGTGGAGGATCAGGCTATCAACGGCTGCTGCTCGTGATGGCTGAACATCCCCTCCTCCTTTGGGGCAGCATTTCTCTGCATTCCTGTCGCCGGGAAGCATCGGAGGGAGGATGCGCTGGCTCTCCCCTCCTGCTTGTGGGCTTCCCCAAGGCCTTTTGTCATCCACTGTGCAAGCAGAAGGCTGGACTGGATGGGTCTTGGGCCTGATCCTGCACTACTCTCGCTATGTTCGGAATCTCACTGATTGCGTTAGTTTCTAAGTATGGCGACACTGGGATTCCATGCATCATTTTCAATGCCACTAGAGCTGAACAGGGGTATGTACAGGTCCAGGGACACCTAAGCATGTCATGTGTGAATGAGACAAATGCATGTTGGGCACACATGTATCCTACGGAAATACTCATCAGAGTGCCAAGGTCCTAGGAAGGGTATGTGCGGAAGGAGTCCGTGCGTGAAAAGGCCCATATTTCTACGTCCCAGCGAGGATTCCTGAGGAAAGCATAGGGAGCAAGAAGGTAGGAAATCAGTTTTATTATTACCATTTTTATTTGTTTGTTTGTTTGTTTGTTGTTTATTGGCTGTGATTCCATTTGAAAAGAACATTGTACCATTGAACCCACATCATGCAGGAAAAGGGAACAGGCAAATTACAAACAGAAGATTTACATTCACAAAGTCTCTACTTGAAGTTACCTTCTGGCTGCTTTGGAAGGTGCTGCATGCATTTTAGAGAGGAAAACAGAGCATTTTTTTTCCCTATTAGAAAATGCCCACCTAGTTAGTGTTTTCTTTTTTATTATTATTTTGCGAGAGTGAAAACAAGCATTCTTTAAAAAGACATTTACTGAAAGATGTTGCTGACTGAGAGCTCACATATAACCGGGTTCTTGGTCAACACAGAATAAAACAGATACAGATAATGGGGTCAGATATACATAGGACATTACATTCAGATCACAACAACAGATTTCCTAACAACAATTGGGTCTAGTGTTCTAAGAGTCGGGTTGAAAGATGCACTGAACGCCACTGGTATGTTGCTTCTTGGTAGAAGGACTGGGCAGATGGAAATGAAGCTAACATATTGGACTCGAAACACAGACAGAGAAATGCCAACATGACTTTGCACACACTCTAAGGTGGTTTTTTTGTTCTGTTTGTTTTAAACACAGAATAGCATTCATGATTTAATATTGCAGTCTGATTTCATATGGCTTTCTCTAAGGATATATGCAAGTTCATGAAGTTCAATGCCAGACTCAGTCCCTCTCTTGACTTCCCCTCAAAGCGAAGGCCTTTATATTAAAACTGCTTGGTTTGTTTGATTGGTTGGCTTTAACTAAACAGAA
Organism: Varanus komodoensis; assembly: GCF_004798865.1. Taxonomy (NCBI): domain Eukaryota; kingdom Metazoa; phylum Chordata; class Lepidosauria; order Squamata; family Varanidae; genus Varanus; species Varanus komodoensis. The sequence continues at coordinate 658,992 of NW_025335985.1, read as the reverse complement.
AGCCTTGGGGGGATACAATGCAGAAATGGAGGAAGTGCTCAAACTTTATCAATACAAACTTTTATTTTTAAGGAAAACCATATACCTGAGATCAAACTTATTGTGATGCTATTAAAAATGCTAAGGAAGGACAAGGAGATCTTCAGAACCCAAGCAGAGGAACATGCATCTCTTTGGTCTTGGTTTATGTGCACTGAATAACTGTGTGCTGGGTGTTCGTGTTTGAATAGTGGGGTTCAGTTTGATAGCACTCAAAAGCTGGGAAGGTGGACGCTGTGCCAATGCTCTGTTTCCAAGTGGGGAGTGCCTCTTGTGGTGATGTTCACAGTAGTTTAGGCACTTTGGAAAAGACAGGCCCCTGAGGACCAGACTTTACTTCTGGTGTGTAATTCAGGGCCAATCTACACCATCAGCAAATTCACATGGCAGAACCTGGCTTGGACTGGACCACCCACTGGACCTGCAGGTAGTGGGAGAGCAGCTGTTTGGAATATCCCTGCCTCCCTTGAACAAAGGGATCCATGCATGCTGAAAAACAGCACAGCAAGAAGCTGGTTTCTCCCTGATATGCTAGCTTTTGGCACGCAAGGAGCTTTTGCAATGTGAGACAAGCTTTAAAAAATGTGAGGATCTCCTTGCTGTCTGCAGTGGGATATGCCAGGAAGGATACAGCCATGGGAATTCACTGACCATGTAGCTCATCTCAGTCCACCCACAGGAAAATAATTCGAGATAAATACATTTCCCCTGCTTTTCCCTAACTCTTAGTAATTTGGAATATCAGCTCTATCTTTCTTTGCTGAGGGTAAAAACACTAAAACATATGGCTCTGTTAATGCCACTGGGCTCTAACTAGAATCCTAAGCGCACCCTAGATTAAATTGGACCCATTAGAGTGTCCTTTTTCAGCGCCAGCCAAAGTAGAGTCACAGGACCAGATTGTAGGATGGGAATTGTAACTGGCCACATGGCCATTCTGCTAGTTGGTCCATCCTGTTCCCATTCCCATTTGCAACCTGTTTTCTTTTTATCTGGATGGAGAAAGTTGTGTATTTTCATATGGGTTTTTTAAAAGTGCAGCCTTTGCCCCCATTGAACATGTGGGGCTGAAAGACGCATGTTTTAAAGTGTGTATATACCAAAATATGTATTTTTCAAATTTTATTGCAAGTTTGGAAATGTGAGGATTTTTTTCTCACAAAGAAATACATTCATGTTCATGTTTGGCATTATAACTGGGGAAGCTCAAATGAGCTGCAAACTGAAACTAAGTTTTTTGCATTCCTAGCTGCAAAGCTGCAAACAGTTCTGAGTTTCCTGTAGAAATAAATCAAAAGATTTACTACAGAGAAAACCAGCTGTAATGCATATTAAACGCAGCATGCTGCAAGGTCGGGTTAAATTGGTCCTTATTTTGCAGTTTAAAAAAGTAATATTCAAATAAAACTATTATACAAATACTTGTAGATAGGCTCACAATTAAAGAACTATTAATCCTATGCTGAAATCACCCAAAGTCTCATTTTACCTACACATTTAAATGGGTACAAGAGTAATTTCCTTTCCCCAGGGAACCTTGGGAATTGTAGTTCTGGTAGGAGGTGGTGATTATGGCGATAGTTATAGGGATGGATTAGGACAATACAATTAGATAATTCTTATCACCACTACAAAACTTCATTTCCCAGGATTCTTTGAGGGAAGTCAGATCTGTTAAACCACTACACACACCAATGTAAAGATCATAGAGATGCTATGAAAAAGGCTTCAGAAAGCTGTGCACTCAACCTAAAACCTAGCATGTAGGCCAAAGCAAACATAGTGGTAAAACATCTAAGTAGTTTTACGATGATGTGGAGAAATAGGTACAAATGTTGGCTGTTGACTGACTGTACAATCTGGAAGATGCCGAGCTGAGCCACGCTAGGAAATATCCTTCACTGTCAAGTCCCAAATCTTATTACACTACTGATCCATGACAAATGAGATTACTTCATGATTCGTGACAAGCCTACCTCCCTGTAATACTGTCATCTGGTAAGGCCTTTCTCTTGACTGGAAATTAGGTTGTTGGGTGCAAGGAATATGGCCTTCTCAGTGGTGGTGCCCTTACTCCCAACCCAGGAACCAAGTCAAACTTGCTCCCTTATTGCTTTAAGAAGATGGCAAAGAAGACACCGTTTCTGGGGGAACTGTAGGCCCAGTGATGACTAGGAATGGCAGGTATATTTGTTGCTGCTCTTGACTGCTCTGTTATTCTTGATACCTGTAGTTTAATTATGCATATTTGAAGACTTAAATAATTAAATAAAGGTGGTCGTAATCATCATTATTATTTCTGATAGTTTCCATGTGTCAAGAGAAGTGGCTCAAGTCATCTCCTGTAAGAATTTTTTTTTTTCTGCTTAGACATTGCATCAACTCAAAATGGCCAGTACATTAGAAGTTCCTCATCATCTGCCAGGTATCACCCAAACCAGACAACAGCAGTGCAATGGTCTTTTCTTTTCAGGGAGCTAAGTTTGTATGGTCTGGCAATGCAGTTGCAATGTTAACAGCTGTGTCTTTAAAGAAATCCTTTTCAATATTGCTGCTCATTTCACAGCAGGTTTGTGCTGCTGCCCAGTAAAATTTTCCTGTTCTAGACAGATCATTTCCCACTAAGATCTGGAAGACCAGTATGGACTTTACCCCCTTACCATTCAAGCAATTGCAATCCTTCCTTGGAAACCCATCAGTAAACTGTTGCATGGAACTGATATCTACCGTCTGCATTCTCACATCTTGCATCTGTTGCTAAACTTGTGATTGTAGGTGGAGAAACATTTGAATGCTCTGTGGCATTAAAAGCAACAACAAACTCCACATTCTAGCATTTCAAGGAGAAAGCCAACATGGAACCATTCTTCTGGAGATCCTGGCTTCTCACAAGTAGGGATTGCTTGGCTTTTTTTTTAAAGTGTGGCAACCCCGAGCATTCAGAATTATGCTACCTTTGTACTCTGCCATAGGAGAGCTTGCCAAATACATCTTGCAGGGCTGCCGATCGTGAGCATCTGTTCTGATTCCAGCATTAAACTGGGAAGGGCTACAAATGAACAACTGACGAGGGACATCTTGTTCAGGCACACTAGGCAACACAATTTTACCACTGAGACAGACTCTAGATGGTAGCTGTGCCTACGCCAAAGCTGAACTCCTGATGCTTCAGTGCAGGGAATCCAGCAAGCAAAAGAAAATGGAGAGGTTCTTGCTATGGCAGAAAATCCTATCGGGGTTAACTTTGCGATGTTGGCTCAACTAGTTCTGTACTACCTTCCTGGCTGGCAAAAGCCTTTTAGGGTTACAGACATTCATTCCATTTTTGGGAAACACAAGAGACTGATCCCCCCCACAGCACTGCTTGACAAACTGAACTTGGCTTCAGCTTCCTCAAACTCACCTCTACTTGTTGGGAAACAGGCTAAGCATTTGGGGTTATTAGGAGCAGGTTTATAGTCAAGAATGTTGCGATAGGGACCCTAAGTCTACAATGTGTGAATGGGAGCATCTTTAGTAAGCCGATTCACATGAGGGAAAAAAAAACACACTAAATGGAAACAGCCTGATACTTATAAGCGTGTTCCTTTTAGCAATCCATTTTAACAAATGAATCCTTTCATGAATGTTCAACTAACAAGTGCCCTGCAATTTGGAAGAGAGCAGCTTCTAAAGTTGCTGTAGGATTGGCTAGCACCCTGCAAATGGTTTTCCATTTATCTCCAGAGATAAAAGACTCGAGGTGGGGCTCACTTTCCCTTTCAGCTGAAACTTCTGTGAGCGAAACTTGTTTTTCTGCAAGGGGACATGGCACCCACAGCTCTCCTTGGCTGTGTGACACCCTGATCAGCCATGAGAAACAACTTGGGGACTTCGGCAGAATTGTTTGGATAGGGTGGACTGTCTGCCTGTGAGCAAGGTGGAGGCTTCGAAGGCTAAGGTCCTGGCAGACTTTTTTTGAATCTAGGAAGGAAAGACAACACATTCCAGACCAAATACACTCCATTCTCACTAGGTCCATTCTTATTATGGCTATTCTCAAAGTTGCAAGATACTTGCCTAGAAGATTCTGAAGCATAAGATGCTTATGTATAAAATGCAGGTATGTACAGTTCTCGTACCCCTCTGTTATCTAGGTTGGAAATATGATCAATAAATGTTTCCATTTCTGTATTATTTTGCATTCATGACAGGGGAATAGGAATTTTCTTTAGTTTAAAATGTAGGGCTGTATGGCATATTCCCCCATTTCTTTTTGGGGGGCCAGAAAGAATGATTTGCCAGAGTGTAAAATATTGATTTTACTGTGTCATCAGAACAGTTTTCTTATTTTGGTAATAACCATTTCACCCCTATCAAGGTATTGCTTCTTTACTATTTTCTCCAGCTCCTAACTGGTTACTACTTCTATCATCTTTTGGTCACATGGACAATCACAACTGATCATAGTGACCAAAATGACATCACACTGCTGGGTAGCCAATCAGATGTGGGTGTGTGGTTACTGAGGGGGGAAAGAGATACATTAGGAGTGAGGCTAAAGTTTCTTTGATTAATCCCATAAATGGCCCCAGCCAATCAAGAAGCACACACTAATTAGCATAATATCACCACAGCAAAACAGATTTGCCTCTGTGATGATGTCACGGGTGGGTTAAAGGAAGCCCATTAGTGGAGTGAACAAGGGAAGACAATATAAATGACCAAACAAACATATTCCCAGGCATTACCAATGAATGAAATGCTGAAACTGGAAGGCCTTTTTTGACACTGTGAAGAACATTTCCCCAAACGGTGAGCACTTTCAGCTCAGCTCTAAAAACTGATGTTGGCGGTAGCCGGCCTGATACGGACCCAATAATAAGGAGAAAAAGAAAGAAAGCGAGTCACCTCTCATTCGCTGTGGGTGACTTCTCCCTCCCTGCCGGGAGTTGAACGCAGGCATGCCCTCCCCTTTCCCTCCACGAAGAGACACCTGCCTTTATTGAACGTACGTAGAACTATGGCTTTGTAAGAAGAAAAATTTGTGTAGACTGCAGCTTGTTAATCTTTACATCCACTTGGAGGCATCTGCTCTATGTGAATATGTACAAAATAAGGGATGGATGGGAGGGGGAGAGGGGGAATGAGACGGGACTGGAGCAGTGGGTAGGGAGAGGCTGCGTGATGCGTGGCGAGGACCCATTCGCCATTGGGTCAATGAGAAATCCATTGCTTTGCTGTCCATGGACAGGCTGGCAGTCTGTAGCCATTTACTTCTTAAACATGTCCTGGAGGGGACCAGGCAGGTATTTGATGACGGTGTCTAGGATGCTCTCGTCCTCCTCCTCATCCTCATCGCCGCAGCCGGGGGGGATGGCCTTTTTCGGACGTGTCAGACTCCCTTCAACGTTCGCTTCCAGGGCAGCTTGCGCCTCTGCTTCCCTCTCTTCTTTCTTCTTAATTCCATACTGCAGAAGGCATGAGGGCAGGTGGGAAAGGGGGAGAAGGGGGAAAAAAGCCCAAGATACTGTCACTCTTCCAGCTGACACCCAGATTTAAAGCCGGCGAGGATGCCTGCACATGCTAATATTTGCTTTCGCGCAGATCTCATCTAGCTTGCGTGCGTGGTGGTCAATATTGCGTCGAAGCTTTAAATCAAACAGTAGTTTAAAATGTCAGGCTCTCCTTGAATGATAAAGCTGAGAAAGAAGGGATGACCTCTAAAAATCAAAGAAACATTATAAAAAAGACAAATCCTTCTTTAATCCCCCTACTCAGTTGCACAAACATGGAGTACCAACAGGTAATTTATGGAGTGGCTGCAATATGGACACTTTTTCTGTCTGTGGTTTTTGTCCATATTGTGAGCATTATGACGATGATTGCCTGCTCTTAACCACTACACCACACTGCCTCTAAAATCTTACACCAGAGGTTAAATTCTGAGCTTTGCAGTTGAGGTTTTCAGTCCCTATTTGAACATCTTTTCAAACACCACAGGTCATCAAAATGGGGTCTAAAACAAGGGTTACTCTAGGAGAAGGACCATTGACAGAATGGGCATGTCTGAGATGGTTCAGAGGTTAGTACCTGGCCCAGGGGACAGCTAATACCACGCCTAGTTAGTACCTAGCTCAAGGGGCAGATGGACAGGTGACCAGCTCACTGTGATTCCCACTCTTATGAAATACAGTGTAAGCCAAGTTAAGGCACTGGTGATGTTTGCCTAGTCCCATCAATTAGCATGTGAGAATTGTATGCAAATTGATGCCTTTTTCTGGGAGGATGTCCTCCTTTTGGTGATACCTAAGTACCCACCCTGGCTCCTAGTTTCACTACATGATATAAGGGAGACCCTTTAGCTGTTGACCAATCTTAGGGTTCTTAAAATCCTGGAAATAGTTTTAAAATGCTATCAGAAAACAAAAACATAAACACAGCTCAAGTTCTTATATACAAACCTGCAGCCTCCAAAATCCCCTGTAGCTATTCTGGGACACTCGGGACAATTTCAAACAGGATGAATTAAGGAGCAAAAAATGTGCAGGGGGGGTCAGATCATTTTCTACAAAATGACTTCTTTGTCTCCTTCAGAAGTAATTGCATTGTCTGGATGTCCCCCGTACCTTTTTCTTTGGTTTTGCATCCTAATTAAACCACCTGATGGAAATCAAGATGAAATTCCATACTCAGGATTCACAGGATAGCCAGTTGGGACAAACACTCCATAAAGGAAGATGAAACACTTGGTAAGAATGAGTGGTCTCAAAAAGAAAATTACAGGGGATTTAAGAGAGATCAGAAGATCATTCTAGAACAAAGTGTTCAGCATCAGCTTGTACTGAACATGTAAGTTATGGGTGGTCTTTGATGGTTGGTCCTTTTAAAATTTATTTTTAAACATCTGTTTTATTGAACTGGATTGAATAGCCAGCACCGCCAGTACCTCCTCTCCACTTCCTCTCCAAGGAAGGACAATTTAGTTCCAATAAATGTCTCCCCCAACCCTGGTTCTGCTTTCCTTGGATGGTCAGATGCCTCCTCATTCTGCAAGACCTGGTTCCAAAGATGGGAAGATTTCCACATTTGAACAGCACTCCTGTTCAGGGGGTTAGACCAGAGGCGGTCCACCTGGTGCCATCCGGGTATTTTGGGCTACACCATCAGCCCCAGGCAGCATGGCTAATACTAAGGGCTTATGGGAGACGCAGTCTAAAACATCTGAAGCACATGAGGTTACCTTCTCTGGCTTAGAGTGCCCTGCTATTCTGTTCCCTGAAACTCTGCTGCTAAGCACAATGAAGGGGCTACTGTTCCCCCTTTCTTTGGTCTCAGTGATGGCACCTGGAGGAAGTGGGTGCCTCTCGGCCAGATGTGTCTCCAGGCACAAGGGAAGAGTACCTGAAGGGTATCTTCTTCTACTCACTTTGGTGGTCTCAGTGATGGCCCAGCTGGAGAAGATCTCATTCTACCCTTTTGGGAAGAGCTGTTGGAGTGTGTTGCTGGTGTCACATTCTGTGCTTGTCAGCGAGCAAAAAGGAGACCACATCGTCCCAATGTCATGAGCAGCCCCACACACTCCAAGTTCAGCAGTCACTTCCATGCCTGGAACCTCTTGAGCTCCCTTTGAGAATTAACATTAGAGTCGGTTCTTATGGCCCAGTAAGGTTGCCCCAACTCCTGAGATCCAGACCAGTGGTGCCTGAGATAGGAAAGTGGTTCCTGGTAGATCAGGCGCTGGTACATGGACGGATGAAAAGGAGAGTCTAACAGCAACCTGGTTCACACATGGCATAACCCAGTGCCATAACCCATGGTTATGCCATGGTTTGTTGCCCTACCCAGTGTTTGCTTGGCCAATGAATGAACAAAGACCAGATTGTTTTCTCTGTTTTCTGGGTTGTTTTCTTTGTCCATTGCTAGCTCCTACCATATATATCAAATATCTTAGCAGCATTGTATTACTGGCATATAGGTGGCTGATATCTTATTAATGCTTTTGACCATCATTTCTGTAGCGTGGAGAAATAACCCACAGTTCTGGGGTCATATTCAATAAGTGCCCATGGTTTAAACAGTTCAGAGTTTGCAACCCAATAATGGACCATGGGTTCTCTTTCGGGACTGTTCATGGTTTACAAAGTATGATTTATTAGTGTGGCTGCATTCACATATCACAACAGCCCTGAATTCAATAACCTATAGGTAAAATAAACGATAGCATAGCATTATGTGTGAATCGGGTCACAGACTGACATAGATTACACCCAGTGGGGGCAGAGTTTGCCAGTGAAAGGCCAGTCAGCATTATGGCTTGATGGACAAGGAATGAAAGCCAGGAGCAAAAGATACTGTCTTTTTCCTACCACCACTAGATAAACTTATTAGGAAAACTTGCCTGAGTTAGAAATGGGTTAATCAATGAGTACTTTACTATAGGCATACTCAAACCTGCAACCTCTCCTAGCCCTTTTTGGATGCCCCATAATTTTAACTACTCTTCCAAAATATATTCAGCTGCTTATATCCTGGGGTGATTCAGCTCAGGTTGCTCCAAATTCTTCCAGTCAAAGGGCATGGTACAATTCTTTTATCTTTCCCTCCATAACTTTTTTAATAAGAAAAAAGACCAAGGAAGTTATGGGAAAATGTGTGGGGGAACTAAAAATATAAGATGTCATCTGGACTCCCTGCAACAGAAGACTAAACCTAAAACCTTCAGACTGAATCCAGAGTCTGCTGTCTACAAGAAGAGCTTTGCTCATGTAAGTTTCTACCACTTGATTTTGGGGGATCCCCCATGTCACAGCTCACCCCATTCAGCAGGATTCCCTGGTTCTCTGTATAAGCAGTGGGGGGGCTGGACAGGCTGCTACAAGCAGGAGGTGGTGGGGAAGTCCACTTCCATTAGTGCAGTTGGCTTAGCTTGAATCTGGATTCAACCCAAGATCTGGAAACATTCCTAATGCAAAGGAGCTTCTATGCAAGAAGAAGGTATCTGGGAAACAGATTTTGTATGTGTGTGTGTGTGCGCGCATTTGCATTTATTTCCCACCAAATACTCCTTCCTTTCCCTCAGTCATTTCTACCATCCAAACCACATTAACCACGGCTAAGGTCTTTCTTCTACAATTACAGATTTTGGAAATCACATGGGTATTGTTCAGACTGAAATAAACAGGCAATGCTAGCTGAATGTCCGCACTGACCTTTAGCACCACTTGCTCTGGAACGCAAGCACACGCTGGCATTTGAGAGTCTGTGTGTGGGTCTTTTTCTAAATCAAAAGAACCCTTCAAAGATTTTGGTGGCAAACTGATAAGTCACCCCTAAGTCTTTTTTCTGTTTTGGCTGCAATTTGCTATGCTTCTGAAACATTTACTACATTTTTTTCTAGGCTCCTCTGAGCTTACACAGCTTCCCTTCACAGTGATGTACATGAAACCACTTGGAAACAGGCAAGTTTGACTCAGTATGTAGATACGGGTATATGAAACCAGATGTAGACATGATATACAAAGCTGAAATGATCATCCCAAAGTCGGCGCTAGATGAATGTATTTGTTTAACTGCTTTCAATTGAAACAAAGACTTTAGCAGACACTGAATGCCAAGAATGGATATAATGCTGTGGCTAATCCTGTTCTCCTGTGCACAGTTACTGACAGCAAGCCCTGGTGAACTCCATGGGACTTCATTCTGAGTGAAAAGGCACAGAATTGCATCATAAGAGAAGGAGCTGAAAGTCAAAAGCTCACCTTTGAGGTGAGCATGCAAGGTCATCTCAGGCAAGCAGTTGACAATTCAGTCACAACCACCCCTCTGGAAATTGCATGGCCTGTCTTGGAACACCCTTGGAAAGGTGATATTGTTGCACAATCATGAGACAGTTTCTTGGGGCCAGAGAAGACAGGGTGTTTCCATGTGGTTCATCTTGGTAAAGGGCAACCTTCCTCTTATCATAAATAGCAATCATGGGGAGCGGGGAGGGGGGCAGGGTCTAAGTTTAGGGCCAAAAGGAAGCTTCCTTGCATCCTTAGGATGGGGCCAAGGGCAAGGGAAGCTCCATTCTAGTGACCCAAGGAGATGCTGGGTTCGAGGGAAGCTTCTAAGGGAGGGTGGATTGCCAAGTGAGGCGAGGCCTAAAGAAAAGATCTTTTCCCTGAAGCCAGTCCCCAGGTAGATGAAGGAGATGCAGATAAGCAGAAGTGAAGGAAGTGGTGAGTGGCTAAGAAGCAGGGGAAGCAAATGAGATGTGTAAAACTGCAGGTGGCGCTATGCTAAGCTAAGCATAGAGTTCAAAAGGTAAGGTAATGAACAGTGTCTGCCACACCCTGTATAGCTAATGCCTTCATTTACATGGCCATGCGATATATCGATATATCAAGCGGGAGGGGACCGGGAATATGTAAGAGGTGGAGGGAGAGAATGTAACTCCTGAGTATCCCAGCTAATGAGGAGGAAAGTATTATGTGACTGTGAAAAGGAATAAAAGACATGCATTGAGAGGGAACTTTTTGAGAAGGACATTGAGCATCACTTTGGGCTTTCCCCTTTTATTGCAATAAAGAGATCTCACTCAGTGAGTATTCCTATTTTGTAAAAAAACAGGTTCTAAGACAAAATTTGTATAACAGAAGGGAGGAGGAGGAGGAGGGGTGGGGCTCCCTGGAAAACCGGGGTGCTTCTTTGGGCCAGGTCTGCTGTCAGCTTTCCACACTGCCGCCATTCAGGGCTGTTTCCCAGAGTGGCAAGCAGGGATAGAGCCGATTTCAGGGGACATGTTGGGACCCACAAAAGCTCCACCCACTTTTGTCTTGAAAATGCCTACAGGTGAAACATTTGGTGTGTACTCCTACTCTTTGTTTTACATGGGATTCCTTTGACTCCATCTCCATTTCCTCCAGAAGCAAGATGTGAATATAAAAATAGAGTGAAGGGAATCCAGTGGCCTTCAACAGCACACCTTAAGGAAGTGGCAAGTCTTGAGAGCTGTGCAGTTTTTAGACTGGCCTACGTCCAGAGTAGGAGCAGCGCAAGGGATAAGCATGTTGTGTTGCGTCATGCTTGGGTCCACGAAATAATCAGGGGACAAGCTCTGGGCCTGCCACTCTTCTTCCTCACTGTTGATGCCTGCTTGCTCAGCAAATCTCTCCCTCTGGCCTGCAAGGGGTGGGCAAGGAGATGGTGGTGGGGTGAGAAGGAGAAGGCATCTGGCTCTGAGATGGGGGTGTTATGCTCAAGGGCTCTTCAAAGCCTCGCACCCACACTGTTTCGGAAGCAAAAATGTCTAGGTGGAATCTCCCCTCTACCCAAAATCTGCAATGCCCCCCTCCCTGCCTGCCAGTATATGACACACAATGAAAATCATCTCCTGGAAGCAGGGCAACTGGATGCCCCCACTGGAGCCCATACTCCAAAGGAAGCCCCATTGAATTCTGCTGGGTTTATTTCCAAGCCAGCAGGCCTGGCACTGGATTGCAAGCTGCAGGATTATTAATGATGGTTTGGAACATGCACACACACAGGAATCAGGCTGAGGGGCTCTGGACCCTTCGAAGCGCCATATTTCAAAGGTGACCATTGGCCCAGCTGGCCCAGTCGTGTGGCTCTCTAGGTTTCCAGCAGGAATTTCTCCAGCCCTAATGGGAGATGCTGGAGATGGCATTCTGGTCCCCGCTCAGTGCTTTTTCCAGGCTTCCAGTGCAATGCTGCTTCCAGGACTTGGGGGGGTGTGTGTGTGCCTTCCATGAGCCCCCTAAGCCTGCATGAGGTGGGGCAGGCAAGCCCCAGGCCTTAAGCCCTCTGAGATGCCCTGTGCAAAGTGAGGGTGGCAGTTGAAGCAATGGCCTCTCTGATGTTCTTGGGGCCCAGGCAAGGGCACCCCCACCCTGAGCCCCCCAGAGCTGGCTGTGCTGTGAGTTCTCCAAGAAGAATAAAGAAATCTGAGGCACCCTTGTGAAATTCAACATGCACACAGGGAGTTGTGGGGGGAGACAAAAACTCCTTTGCATAGCCTGTGAAGGGGAAAAAACACACAGACGGCTGTCAGATTCATCCTCCAAATCACAGGAGAGGTGAAAGGAATCTGCAGCGTGGAAAGGAGAAGAATGCTGGAAACAAAATGTGCTTGATTGTCCTTGAGAAGCCGGCAATGTTATGTACCGAGCTTGCTGGAAGTTATTATGCTGAAATGAATGGACTGATTTGCAAGAGCTCCTGACTGAATCGGGAGGATTTGTGCCAAGAAGGAAGAAGGAACCAGGGCAGTAGCAATTTGTTTCTTGGAAGAGGAGCAGCCACATGGCTCAAGCTCTCCATGGAGGGCGTATCCCATCAGGCCTAAAGCCACACTCCTTGTGAACCCCATTGCTAATGCCTTGAAGGCTGGCCTGCATTAAAAAGTGACTAGTCCATGGTGCATTCTCGCCTGCACTTATGCAGGAACATCTGTTAGAGTAAAACATGCTTCCACCTACCTTAATGCTACAACATGTTCACGTTTGTATGGGGTTCAAAGTACTTCTCAGAGCAAAACTGTCATTTTAGAGAATGTGTATGTGTGTGTGTTTTAAATAGGCAGTAGGGGATAATCTGGATTGGGACCATGGCATGGGAGAAGGGAGATTTTAAATTCTCTGTCTCACCAGAGTTAGGGTGAATATATGCCTCTTTTGTCAGAGGACTGGAAGGTGTCCCCTGTTTGAAGAGCCATTCTGTCCTATTCCAGTACACAAGGGACCAGTAGCTTAGCCCCTGCACAGGAGGCCAGACAGGCAGGTGCTCAGCTCACCTGGCTCCACACTCTTGCACCCTCTGGTAAGATGTACTGTACTAAGGGTCAGATGCTCACTCTCAGCCTAACCTACCTCACAGGGCTGTTGTGAGGATAAGATTGGAGGAGGAGGATTGTGTGAGCTGCCTTGAGTTCATTGAAGCCAAAAGGCAGGATATAAATATAAAGAGATGAATTAAAAAGGATAATGTCTAAATTTGGACCCATACATCTAAATTAGCACATGCACATTTGATGCAAATTGGTGTCCTCTCTTTGGGTGATGCATTTCCTCTTCTTTGGCAGTTCCTAAGAGGCTGCCCTGCCTACATCCAACCTCATCTTCTTTTTTCCTCACCCCCTTTTTATTTATTTTTTAAATACAGAAGGAAAAAAAAAAACATAAATACAACACAGTACGACAATAATAATACTGCATACAAAAACTCAATAATTAGAAAAGTAAATAATAAAGTGCTCCCACCACCCCAGAGACCAATACTACCTCCACTTAATTCACATATTATAACAATTAATAATAGATAATATACTTCAATTATATCCATATCCCCTCCAGAAATTCATATCATCTTGATTAGGCTTGTAACCTTTACCTTCTATCAGTACTACTTTTATAATTTCCCCCCCAGTTTCCATATATTTATTTGCTTTCATTAACCCTTTTTTAATTTTTATTTCTGTCATCAGTTTATCATTAATTACCATATTCCATCATCCAACCTCATCTTCTGTGAGGGGTGTGCATAAGCGAAATGTGCCAGGGTGATGGTTGTGTTGCCTTCCTTCCTAGCAACACCAGGGCCACATTAAGGTCACGAGGTGTGATATTACTTCAGTACGATTAAGCACCAAGGACGCTCCATTAATTTGCATTAGGCATAGGCGTCTGCTTGGCGCGCGCTGTTCACCAGGTGTGAAGAACTTAATTTTCCTTCTCATAATCTCATTCATCATCTCCTCCGTTATCGTGGGACCTCAGTTTGCATCGAAAACAGTAGCATACATGCCCCTATGGATTGTCTTGGTGGCAGTGGGAGTGGGTGGGTGGGTGGGGGTATCCATACATTTGCCATCCCGCCTGAGCCAGGTGGTCGGGGCACTGAAACAGCAAAGGAAATGCACTTTTCTGCCCCCAGAGAGTTTGGTGTGAGGAAAGGACTACTTTGTTGCCTTTAAAATTGACTCTGCATTGTTGAGTCTGTGCTGGATGGAGACATCATGGTGTGGAGTATCCCACAGACCAAACTCTGTAGTGTGGTCCTGAATGTGCCTGCTTAGAAACCACCTATGAAGCTGAATTGTAAGATATTTTCTCTCAGGAAAGTGAGTATAGGATTGTAGCCTCCACTTTGAGATTTGCTTTCAGTGGAGCACATTGTGTGACCGTGTAGGTGGTTGGAAAATAGTATCAAACTCACCATACATTCCTGCTGTTTGGTGGTATCTGGCACCTCTTAGTTGCCCTGGCTGTGAATCCTTCCTTCTCAGTGTCCTTTTTCCTTTTCTTTGCCTTCACTGTCCATACCCTCATTTGCCCACACTGCATAATTTAATCCTATTGGTTCTGGCAGCATTCTTTTGTTCTCAAGCGTCCATGATGTCACCCATGACATCACAATGGCATTGACATCATGAGTCTGCTTCCCACAGCCAATAAGAATCAAGGGAATGTGGGGCGCATGTGAGACTGAGCATCATGGAAATGAAGGATGCTTCCCAGAAGAACGCATGAGAACATCATGAATGTTCAAAAGGCAGCCTCAAAGGCAGTCACAAAGAGGAAGGAAAAGACTCTTCTCACTCATCCTGATGGAACAACAAACTTAAACTGCAGCACACCAGATTCATGCTAGACACCAGGAAAAGCTTCCTCACTGTCAGAGCAATATGACAGAGGGACCAGCTGCCTGGAGAGGTGGTGGGCTCTCCCACACTGGAGACATTCAAGGTGAAACTGGACATTCATCTGAGTGGGATGGTGTGACTTGGTGTCCTGCACCAGCAGCGGGTTGGACCCAGTGGCCTCCTTGGCCCCTTCCAACCCTACTATCCTATGAATCTATTTCCTTCAGCAAGTACAAGAAAACAATGGACTTCACAGGAAAGGTGAGGGGCTAGCTGATACACTTAAAAACTATGTTCTTTTCAGCCCAGCTTTACAGCGATTGCAAATCGCTGTAGTTCCTATTAGTTCCTATTAGCAAGGGGTCAGAAAACCTTTGCATTGCCTTTGTAAATTGTCAGTTAGTCGATTGGTATTGAAACACTGTTATGTTTTCCCTTTCTAAACTTGTTTTCTAATTTAGAGAATTAAGGGCAAGTGCACACGGTGGATGTTGTCATTGCTGTGTGTATGCATGCCCATGCCCATGTGCATGTGTTTGTCTCTTTCTGTTACTTAACAACAGTGGCTGGTGGCTTGAGCATCAGTGGGGTGATAGAGCCACTCCAGGCTGTAGCCTGAACTTTTAAGCAGCTGCCAATGCCCTATTCTGGGGAAAGGGTTCAGCAGCATAGCTACTCCCTTAACAGTTCGGGTTAAAAAATGGAGTGGGTACCCTTTCCCCCTGACACTGGGGCCACTGGCCTGCAATCCTACTATCTGCCTGCCTGCCTGCCTGCCTGCCTGCCTGCCTGCCTGCCTGCCTGCCTGTCTATCTATCTATCTATCTATCTATCTATCTATCTATCTATCTATCTACCTACCTACCTACCTACCTACCTACCTGCCTGCCTGCCCGCCCACCCACCTCCCAGTCTTGGGCAGTGTAGGATCTCCCAAACTGAATGCAGGTCTCCAGCCATGTTCTGCTTTGTTACAGGTGTTTTACAGCTCCAGTTTTCTTACAGTCCCAGGCAGGTAACCCTTTTAGGAGGAGGTCTAAGGAGCCCTTGGTGGAGACTGGGCTGATGAGCAAACTTTCCCCCAAAGGGATTCATTATTTCTTTGCAGAGAAACAAAGTCATCTGTGTAATCTCAGTCAGGAGTTCTTTAATGTGAGATCTCATTCTGGGTATACAAGTTTTTGTGTATGTGCCATGTCAGACTGCATCTTGGGAATTGTAGTTTGGAATTACTTAATGCCCCTTCATGATGTGTGCCACCATCTTAGTTCCCCTTTGGAAGTTTCTACATAACTTTCAACTCATTGTGGCAAATCAGTATATGGAGGCATATAAGATTTATGTGGCTGTTTCTTCAAACATGATTGGTTTGTGTGGAAATGTTCAAATGACTAAGGGATTAAGGTGACATCACACTTTCTTCTGAAAGAAAAGGGTTAAACCAAATAACTCAGCACATTCACTGAAATAATATAGTTTAGACTCAGAGTGCATATGCTCCAAAGCTTGCAATCTATTCAGAAATGAATGACAAATCCATAAGGCAATAATCCAGACTCACTACAATGGTGAGTATTATGAATGCATGAGTTTCAATTAGGGAGCTGACTAATTATGAAATTCAGCAGCATTACTAGTTAGAAGTGGTACAGACCTGATTTATGGTGGTCCCAAGGTGTAGCTCTGATGATCACAGATAATTTTTCCCAACCTGGGGCACTCCAGATATTTTGGACTTCAATGTCCATAAGCCCCAGTCAGCATGACCAATGGTCAGGAATGCTAGCAGGTGTAGTTCAAAACATGTGTGGGGTACCAAAGGCTGACACAGATCATAGCTGCGTAAGACAGGGCTGTGATAAGGTATAGTTGTGTATGATAATACTTGCATGGGTGTCATATGCATTCGGCATGCAGTTTGTGGCAGTTTATTATATGATGTATCCAATTCTATAATGATGGAGAAACAGGTCATAAGAAGTGGTTTATTACTGATCATCCAAACAGGTAATAGCTAATTTCTAACAGTGTCTATGGGTCAAACTACACCTTACATTAATTATGTAGAATGTAGCTGAGCCACATCTTTCTTATTTGAGAGTAAAAAATGGGATTGGGTGTCCAATGAACTATGTGAGAAAAGAGAGAAGATCCTTCCATTCCAACCCCTGCATGGGTGGAGGGATTTGGAGAAGAAAACAGCTGGGGGAGAGGTTTAATTCTTCCCTCTCAGTGTGCAGAAATGCACACTCAAGTTGCTTATAAGGTATGTGTCTCAATGGTTTGAGAACCATGGAGAAATTTAAAGATAAATTCAGAGAGCTTTGAAAAGACTGAAAAAAAAATCCCAGTTATGATGAGCCCTAGTGGTGTTGGTGCTGGGGAAATAGTTGATTTTATACCATTTCCCCAAATCTGTGCCATGAGGTTTGTACAGGATCTCTTCTTTTCTTTTTGCAATTATTGCATTGAGAGAGATCATAAAAGCCCAGCCCACTTCTTTATTTTACTGTCCCTTAAACTGGTGTATGGCCATTCTGTGGTCAGACAGTATTAGCTGAGTCAGGTAATTCGCCTTCCATGAACTGGCAGGCGTATTTTTAGTGCGACATTCAGGGAGAGCCTCTATTAAAGAAAAACACTGCACTTCTAACAAGGAATTAACTGGTCCCCAGGAAGACACTCCATTTCTTAATTTCATATCAACAGCTGCTTATAGGTTAACCATCAGCCGAGGCAGTACTGAAGATGTGGGGGCAATCTTCAGTAAAGACTGTGCCAAAATTCTATTTGTTTGCTCTTTCAGACGGTGTTTGGAAAATGGATTTTTATAGCAATCAAACTGCATCAGCATTTTCCCAGCAAGGAGGCGAATCTCCAAAGAATATGAACTGCTGTTGCAGTCAGGCAGCTGTTAGCTATTGTGGGAATTTACTGAGACAGTGATGGTTGGAAATTCCAAATCCTACACAGCTAATATTTGCTTTGGGTTAATTAAATTAATTGCTGCTCTTTGTGTCATGATTCAGTTTCTCCTGATAGAATTGTAACAGAGCTTGATGTCCTTGGAATAACCTTCCAAGTCCAAAAGTAGTGCAAATTCTTGAAAGTGTGTAGTGGGGAGGGAAAGGGAAGAAATTTGGGGATTTTGGGGAACTTTGCACTACTGAAATCAGACTATCAGTGAAAAGTACAGCAAGTAAGTATTCTGCATCCTGGAATTCTAATGATCAAAGCAGCCTTTCCCAACTTTGTGCTTCCAGGCACATTTGGACTGCAACCCTCAGAATTCCCAGTCATGCTGGAGGGGAGTTCTGGGAGTTGTGGTACAAACATCTCTGAAGGTTGGGGAAGTCTGATTTGGAGGATTTTGGGATCTCAGCTCAAACTGGAAATGGTGGGGCAAGTTGAAGTTGAGCAGGAGTTCTGAATCACTGGCCGATGGGCCACAGTAAACCTTCTCAGGATGGCCAGATGGCCATGCCCTCTTCTGCTTGAACTGCCCCTGTTCCATGATGATGGATCATTAGGTGGTTTTACAAATTCTGTGTAGCTTTTTCCTCTTTTGAAATGGGGAAACTTTGAAATGCTTCTCCTAAGCCTAAGTCAGTAGCTGGAAAACTTTGAAATTCTCCTAAGCCTTAGTCAGTGGCCGGAAGGAGTTTAAGTAAAAATATGCTGGAATTTTAGCCCTACCCCATTTTTCCTTCACCTTGCCCCTTTCAGCCATCAACCTCACTCACAACTGGAATGTGTCTCCTGAGAGCTTCTCCAAAATGGAGTTCTGCTCTTGGGCTGAAAGCTGTTGGACAACCCTGGCAAAGCACCTGAAATGCAGGTGGGAGAAGATGCAGTTCTGCTGAGCAAGCAAGGGAGGAAGACCAGGTTGTATTTAGGCTACCCTGAGGCGGTGCAGAGGTGGCCCACATTGTACAACCCACGTTGCACCATTGCTTCGCATCCTACCATGAACACAGAGGTCAGAACAGTACGAGTAGCTTGCTAGGCAAGCTTCCAGTCCCAGGCCCCCCGGTGCCGTCTTCAAACCCCATAATCCTTGATACAAAACAAGATGGAGAAAGATTAAGATCCGAGTCACCATTGTGTTTAGCAAACAGAGAGTCCAGAGGACAGTCATGCTGCTCCAGCAGCAGCAGCAGCTGGTGGGACAGCAGGCCAGGACCTCTCCAGAAGGGAGAAGAGCCTCTATTGACATTGTTGGATGATAACCATCTTTTTGTGAATGGAAACCGATAAGATAATTATCACTGTCTGTACTTTTGGCATGTCAGTTCCCTCTGACAGCACAGTTTACATCTCTCTCCCACCAGCGTGCGTATATAAACCTGCCAATTTGAGGTTGAGATATCATATGTATGAAGAAGTGGACGCTGTCCACAAAAGTTTATGCCGAAATAAATGTGTTAAAGCCTTTATGATGCAACAAGACTCTTGGTTGTTTGTGCTGCAGCGGATAAGCACAGGCACCCTGCAGAATCTCTCTCTCTCTCTTTTTTTAAATCATGATCTTGTGCACCTCTTGAAAATGCAGTATTTGCTGTTATATGTAGAAAGAAGACAAATTAGGACATTAATGGCACTGTGAGAAGAAAACAACAACAACAGAAAGGAAATGTACAAATAGCCTGGGTAATAAAGCTTACTAATTTGGTCTCTGCAAACCTCTCTCCACACGACTGAATATTCATGAACATCTGGGCTAGCAAGATTTTGCTGGCAAGAACCATCAGCAACACCCAAATTATTGTGCATAAATGTCTAAATCTCCTATGCCCATCTTAATGGGACTGTCTTCACTGGGGTTACTGAAATTTTTCCTACCCTCCCAAGTCCTGACTTCAATAGAATTGAAGCTGGCATTTTCCACCCTATGGCTCAGCATTGCAATTAACTGCAAAATGCCCTAGTTCTTTACAAAATGTAACTGTCCCTACCCACATGCGTTTATCATGGCTGCTTGAGTGGTGGGTAGACAAACTATTCTCCAAGAAGAAAGACTTTGATCTGGAGGGTTGGCTCCAGATTTATGCTGGAACTGGGGGAAATGGACTTCACCACTTTCCCTTAGCAGCCCCTCCATCCCTCTCATCATGTTGCCCAGAAGACCATGCTGAATGGGTTCAGCTGAGGCGTTTGGGGAGGCTTCCCCCAAAGTTCAGGCGGAGGTGCCTTCTTTGCTTAGACCCCTTCCTCTTGAGGAAGACAGATTCTGGAGGCAAGCCAGCCTTCTTCCCTGCTTGCTGCTTCTGGTGACAGCAATGGCCATGGAAGAATGGTACTGCCTGATTCCTGGCAAGTGTCCCATGCTCCTGACACACCCATCAAGGAACTCAGACCACAACACTGACCAGAGTCTGGGAAATCTATCTTCTGCCCACTCCTGATATTAGTATTAACCTCATCTTTTTGCCACTTGGCTAAATCAGCCCTTTGAGAAGACAGGAGCTGCCTAGCAGGATCTGATCAAAGCTCCAAGGAGTTCAGGACCCGTGTATGAATCCAGGAAGTTCATACATCTACAGCAGGATGGAAAAGGGCCTACCAGTGTACAGGGCTTGGACGAGGGTCACGGGGCCTTGTCTTAAATCCCTGCTTGGGTCAGAATGTGATTGTGGTCCAGGCACTCTCTTGCAGCTTAACCTCCCTTGGGAGGAGCAAAGGAGTGAAGTCCCATGGATGCCTCTTCAGCAGGACTGTGCTATTCCAAGGAATAACAGTGTAGGAAAGACATTGCTACACTGCTGAATATTCCGATGTGCAAAATGCTGCCTTCAGAGTGAACAAAGCTTTGAAACTGGGGCAAACTACAGATTCTATTTTACAAGCAGCACCCACTGCTTTCGCAATGGGGATTTGCAGGACGGAGTTGCTGCTGGTGGCCTCCACTCACGCAGAGACCTGCTAGGACATTATATATCAGAATTTGCAAAGATCAGATTCTCCAACCATCCAAAAAGATACGTGGCTCTGTTAGCACTCCCCATGGATGAAAAAGCACAGTGGAGAAGATGGTTCTGAGGTCGGAAAGTGAGCAGAAGTGAACTATTTACATAGCCACCCTTTCCCCCACATAGACACAGGGCAATGAAGATTCATTCCTGTTTTCTGTTCTTCCTAGTGCATCTCTGTCTTGCCTGTGCTATTCGGCCAGGCAGACAGCATCTTTCCTGTTTCTTCACCTATCAACTGCCTACCAGAAAAAGGTGTTCTTTGACTTGTAGGTACCCGCAGCACAAGATCTAGTTTGCATTGGATTGGATTGTGTCTCCGGGTAATCAGCCGGGCTTCAGTTGTACTGGGAAATCTGCTTTCTCACAGGGGTGGCAGGTATAAATGATTTCCAAAATGTTAAGGAAAGATGAGATTGGTTTATTACACTGAGTTGCATGACTGAGTTACAAACTATATTACATTGCTGAAGAGAGAAAGAGAGAGAACAGCAGCAAGAAAGCATCTTGCACCAGCACAAAACCAGGTATAATGTCAGAATGTCAAGGTGGAAATGAAACATGCATGGAAAAGAGAGCCATCTCTGGCTATTGGTGCCATTAGGGTTGGACTTTAGGGCAGAAGTTTGGGGTTGCACCCCCCTGTTTTGTTGTTTTTTGTAATAAGGAAGAAGCAGAAAGAAGGCCCTTTCTTGAGAAAATCTCTGGAAACTGTTCTTTAACACTGCTGGGTTTGGGGTTCGCGCTAGACAAAATGCAGATCTGCAGAATGTAGTTATTTGCAGCTTCAGCTCCCAGAAGTCCCAGCCAGCACTGCCAAAGGTCAGCAGTGCTGGGGGATGAAGTCCAAAATGCCTGAAGATCTCCTTCCTGCCGACCCTTGCGTTGTCCGTGCAGCAGCCAGCACTGAACTTCAGAAAGGCCCTAAGTGGTTCTGGGCCCCAGCAAGAGTTCGACCTACCCAGCTTCTGACTCTGTGCATGTTTGCTGGCAATTGATGCTCTGATTCATAGAATCATAGTAGAGCTGGAAGGGGCCAGAAGGCCATCAGGTCCTTCCTCTGCTCAGTGCAGGACTCCCAGTTAAACCATCCCTCTCAGGTGGCCATCTGGCTGCACCTGGAATGGCTATGGGAGGGTTCACAACCTCCCTAGGTGATTGGTTCCATTTTCATCCAGTGTAACATATGCTTAATTATAAAAATATATGGGGCTTCTGTTCAGTTATGTGCGACTACTATATTCTGCAGCTCAGGGGTGGAAAACACAGCAAAAGCAGCAGTATTCTATCATTATTAAATTACACCTACACTAGGTATGATAGTAGTCCTGAGCATTAATTTTTGTTAGCTTCAGAATAATGAGGAAAAAAATGCTTTCTTCCCCCAAGAGGGTTTTTTTTAAATAAAAGGCTACATTAATTATTGCCTTCCGGAATGTATTATTTATATTGCTGAATACCTTGAGGCCCTTCCTGAAAGAGCTTGGAATCTAGGTTAATGACAAGACATGGCAAGCAGATGAAGTCAACAAATGTTTGGTTGTGATTTTTTATTAGAGCTGGAACGAATAAATGCATAAATCTGAAATGCTTAACAAAGGCTTCTCTTCTAATCAATAACCTTTATGAAAGTTCACATAAGAGTAGTTAAAAATAAAGAATGTGCAAAGGATAAAGAGAACAAGGGACAGACCATGAAGAGGAAATATGAAAAATAGGCAACTGTGGTAGTAGAAAATACTTCTGGGGAAAGATTACTGCTAAAATCCAACTGGAGAAACAAAAAATATAATGGAAAGCAAGGGAGAGAGGGAAACCCACCCTGTGATCTTTGTTGTCTTAGAAGTAAGGGATTATAAAGCTTTCGCAAATGCAAAGTTTCATGATCTAAGCTTGTCTCTACTCATGCCCTGTGATCCTCATAATAAAATAGCCTTTAGATTACAATACTTTAACAAGTGGGGAGTGGAAGCAGAAACCGTTTCTGTGATCAATCCTCTTTTAAAAATATGTGTCTTTCTGTCTCCCCAGTAATTAACAGCATTAACAGTATGGTCTAATTCATTCATTTATTTATTTGTTGCATTTGTATGCTGCCTCATAGCCAGAGGCTCTCTGGGTGGCTCACAGTACAGTAATAAAAATACAGATAAAAATAAAAGGAATAATAACTAAAATAATAAAATCAAATAAGGTGGTGGTGGTAACAGTAATTTTGATCAGGAGGAACTCAGCATCCTAGTAGGCATCTAGGCTTAAGCACTGGAAACAGGGCAGATGTTCTGGCCTAGGATTGCAATCTTTCCTCACCACCTGCTATGCTGCATACTGCTGATGGGAGTTGTAGGTCAAAACATCTGGAGGGCCACAAATTGTCCACCTCACCCCGGATCTGCTGCATGAGTGGCCCTAGCCAATTTACTAAGTGGGGTTAACAACTGTGGATTCAATGCAGGCTCAGGTAATTATTCTAGGTTTTCTATTTTTACATTACATTTATACCCCAACCTTCTTCTTGCATGGAACATGGGGCACTTACAAGATTCTTCTCCTTTTCATCCTGACAACTCTGTGAGATAGGTTAGGCTGAGAGTACGTGATGGGCCCAGAGTTGCCCAGTGAGCTTCATGGCTGAGTGGGGACTAGAATCCAGACTTCCTGAATCGCATTCCAGCTGTCTAACCACTATTCCACACTGACTCTCTGTATGATGCCTGCTTATTTTATTTTATTTTTATTTTATTTTTAAAATATTTATCTTACTGTTTATATACCAGCCCATTCCCATTCTTTGAACAGTTTACAAGAAAGTAAATCAACAGTGAGTAATATTGACTAATACAACATATTAAAAATAACTGACATGAGAACTAATCTGGGTAGGCCTGTTGGAAGAGATAGGCCTTTAACTCCCTCTTAAAGGTGGGAATTTGGGATATCAGACCATCTCTTCTGGCAGGCCTTTCCACAGCTTAGGGCAAGCACTGAAAAAAGTCTTCTGGGTAGTTGACATTAATCTTACAGAAGCAGACTTCAGAAGATTATGCCCAGAGGACCTGAGCTGGTGAGGATGATGTACGGGTGAAGCCGCTCCTGAGGGCATTATGGACCCAATCCATGAAGGGATTTGAAGGATTACCAACACCTCATACTGTATCTGAAAATGTATTGGCAACCCATGCAAAGACTTTAACACAGGTGATATACAGTCTCTCCATGATGTCCCAGAGATCAGTCTGGCTGCCATATTTTGTACTAGCTGCAGTCTCTGGAGTAGGCACATGGGCAGCCCTATGTATGGTTAGGTACTTGTGGAGCATCTGCCCATCTCTATTGCAGATTTTGGGATGCAATGTTCATGATCTGAAATGTGTGTGCATGATTTACAGACTATATGTGTGTGCTTTAAACAGAAGCACCATCCTGAGCTGTTTGAATGTACAAAAAAGTAGAGAGTGAGACAAATTGAGTGACTTCAGCTTTGTTTTGTTCATTTTCTAGGCCTCATTGAAAAATCATGTGTGCTTCCTTTCTCAGTGCCTCAGCATCCGAAGTTCCCTCTGAAATACATCACATGCCACTCTGTGCTAATCTATTCCAAATTTGATAGCTTAAAAGTTTACTATGACCCTTCCCCTTGCCAGGTAGCAAGACAGACCCACGACCCTATCTAGCAGGTCAGCCTGAAGACATTTTACAAGAGGGTGCGCTATCCCACTTTGGGTACAAAATCTAGGTGTCCTGGAGACTGAAACTTTCTTCAGCACTGCCTGTGCGACTGTGTCCTCCAGCAGACCTCAGGTAGCAGGCTTCCTCCGCAGGTGCAAGGCCTGCAGGTTTGCTGGAACAGACAGTTCTCATGATACAAAAGCCAACCTGCAGTGTCCCTGCTCCTCTTGCCCAGAAGGAACCAGAATTCACAGCTAGGATCCTTTTCCCCTGAAGCGTTATCATTCAGCTGTCCCTTTAAGAGCCTGAGACTCTCTACCAGCCTGAGGCACCTGCTACATTCAGCTGCAAAGTTAAGCTTGTTACATCGTTAGCTTCTGCATTGCACCACATTAATTAAGGCTTTTATTCAGTTACCTGCTGGGCTGCAGCAAACTGCCCTGGCTAGTTCTCTTGCAGGTCAATAGCCACACCCAAACCCTGTTATGATTCATGTGCCTTTCTCCTTGCCATATCAATACTCTGTGATCACTGATATCTACTGTACCATTAGCTCATGTCCCCTTTGCAGTGCCTTCCTATTGTTTTGCTCATGAATACATTATCTGTTGGTATGTACCTGTTCCTTTGTATGTGACTCAAAACCTATAAAATACTCTGCTTCTGTTCTGCAACTTGAAGTTGGTTTGGGCACCTCTACCTGGCAGTGCTGTGGTGGGTTTCTCTCTGCAGAGGGATTTTCCTGGATGTTCTCACCAGTAAAACAGCTGAGGTTCATAACACAGAAGTCTCCCTGTGGATCTGAGCATACATTCACATGGGCTAGTAAACTGGGATTCCCTGACACTTGCAATAGCTGGTTCAGTCTTTACAAAACAGTTCAGCCTAGATCTGGGGTCCCCACTTGTTAGGCCTGACCCCCCAGGCTCCTGACATAGTGGAAAGATCTATCAGCTTTCTCAGGGCATTCAGGATAGGCATGACTCCTCTAGGCTCCAGATCTGCATGACACGGCTAAACATTAGAATAATCAGCTGTCTCAGGGCATTCATGATAGGCTTAGCTCCCCTAAGCTCTAGCCCATTCAAAATGTCTAGCAGCTGTCTCAGAAAATTTCCCTCGGAAAATGGAAAGAGCTTACCTACGACGTAATGGGCAAAGATTGCCTAAAAGGTGTAAATTAAAAGATAAAACTTACTGCTAACCAAATCTGCTTCTGTATATTGCTTGCTTAAGTGCTGCTATGTGATTTTGTAACTTCCCGTTGTCGCCATTGTTCTCATTCTTGTCAAAATCTGATTGTATTGTTCCCCATTTGCCGAAAGCTGACTGTGAAGGTATAAAAATATCGTTCCAACTCTGTTAGGTACCGCATTCTTACTAGAATGTTGGTCCCTGCAGGTAATAAACTCCTCTTTAAATTTACCAACTGGTCTCTGGTCTCATCTGCAAAACTGCGAGATACAACACCACTGTAGTGCTTGCACAGTGCCATGGTGCCTGCAGGAACTTCCAGTGGCATCCACAACATTCTCTGCTCTTTACCCCTGCCAAATGTTTATTTTTAAATCTAAGGTTGAAAAATATTAGGGCACCAGCTTCTTCTTCATAGCCCCAAACCTGTTGCTGAGAGGAAAGCAAGAGAAGGAAAAAGTTGCTTCCTGGCCTTGTCCAGTTCTGTTCAGTCCACACAGACCTTCCCCCGCTATGTCTCTCCCTTCCAGCTTTTAGACTCAGACTTTCTCTCCACACCAGCTCTTCTCATTAGCCAGGCCCTCCACGGCTGCCATGTTGCGAGTAGCCACATCCTCCTTGGGAGCCATTTTGTAGTGGTGTCCACAGCAGTTTCCCTAATTGTGCTCATGCATCCATACAATGTAAGGACCCCTGCTGTAGGGGTCTGGACTACAGCTCTCATCAGCCCCAGCTGGTGTATTGACAGGAACCCTAAAGTTCAACACATCTGGAAGGCACCAGGTCACCTACCCCAGTTCTGAGAGTTGCTAGGGTCTTCACAGTACCTAAGCACCCAAATTCCTGAGGGAAAGCTGGACAAAACAAAATGTGGGGAGATAACCTGACTCATGATGGAGATGCAGCTGATTGCAGCTCTTGCACATGAGCTTCAGCAGTACTGTACCCAACGGGCTCTTTCTATTTTGCCATTTAAATCTGAATGGCCCTGTCAAAGTGGTTAATATGTGTAATTAGCACTGAAGCAGATCCGTGAACTTAAAAATCAAAAAGCAGCTTCCAGAGTCTTAGAGTTTCTTTCTCACTCTTCGGCTCTCTATACGATATGTCACCAGATATCCTTGCTCCTAAATTATAGCCCAGGAAGTAGCCTTTAATCCCTTCTCTGCAGCAAGCAGTTCTGGTGCCTTGAAATTATCAATTTGAATGGAAGGAATGCTGCAGGGTCACTCAAGTTTTTATCAATTAAAACCCCGGGCTCCATCTTGATTTGGTTACAAGCTGGTGTAATGCCGGTGATTTCAGCTAAACTCTTGTCTTTTTATGCCGTGGGGAGAACAGATTCGTGCTTGCTGTTGTCAGTGCAAATGTTGTTAATGAGAAGGGGGGAAGATAGCAAAACTAAGTGAAGAAATTGAATTTGGTAAGCATAATATTTTGAGGGTTTCCAGGTGCTGTCACGTGTGGTTTCTATGTCAGTCAGAATTAATGGTTTAACTAACAGTGCCTCTAGCCATAAGAGACAACCCTTCTAGGTGGATGAATGGGGTTGTTGGGGCTGTGGATGCACCAACAAGGCTTCAGATTAGAGGGATGTGTGTTGATGTTGATCTCAGTTCCTTGGCATCCTCCCATTCCTCCTGGTTTGGAACATGCAGGATTTCTTCAATGGCTGGGTTCATATAACATGACAGTTCACATGCATAGTCGAGCATGGGTTGTCATCGAGTCAGGGGTTGTTCCTGAAACGGGTTGCTGTGTTTTGTGAACCCAACTGCATTAATGAACCATGGGCTGCTAGATTCTGAAATGCAGGTTGCTCATAGTGCAGTGACAACCCACATTCAATCCATATTCAGTCTTGAGTATAGGTTATTATTCTGTAGGAACTCAGTCTTCAGCTTTGTCTACTTTGGATTTGGGATGATTTTGTAGGGGAAAAACCCATTTTTCTGCTACCCCATTGTCCTTGTTTCCCACCATTGGAATTCCACTAACTGGATGTGTAGTTCACTTATATCTCTTATCATGTCTAATTTGAGAGTTTGAGGGTCAATATATCTGAGTAATGCTGGACTGGGGTCAATATTTTTTAGCTGATTTCCTCTTGGAGAACCATCCACAAATCAAAACAATTCTCATGCCATAGTCTCCCTATTCCAGTGGATAAAGTGTTACTTGGAGCAGATGTCCACTCCCATATCAACTTTTCTATCTGCAAAATGGGTATAATGGAGGAAATGAAATATAATGGAGTATTACACATAATATTCTATTACACAACCGTTTAAAAATATCAAAGAGGTTGCAAATCACCCTCCACTGCAAAAGAAAGCTCTTTTGTAGCCTGATATTTGTAGCCCGATATATCTGGGAAATTTTGTAGCCCGATATATTTGGGGAAACTTGCATCTGCTTTTGCTAAGCTCAGAAATTCTCATTTAATACAAATTAGAATAATTGCTGTATAAGTTTCATTTAAGTGCTAATTACTTTAAGTGTAGAAGAGATAACACTTACTGACTTTTTGTAAAATTTTTGCATCTTGATATCATATGTAATATTTGTGAATGATCTCTTGGTATCCCTTTTCATCTTTTGCATTCTACTATTTATGAAAACAATAAATTCTCATTTTACAAATGATTCAGGACACAAGATAGGATTTTTAAAACTGCAAAAGAATCTAAAACAATGGCTCAAACTGAAAGCTGTGAAGAAATGAAGGCAAGAAAAAACCAAGTTTGGCAGTGGAGGCAATCCAAACAGGACTTGGTTAAGATGTTATTTACAAAACCATGTGAAACCAAGACAGTTCCAGCTTGATTTATCCCGCATAGGAAACTACAAAAAGCAATTACAAGACAATCATTTTTCCCACTGAACTACAGGGTAATAGTGACAGTGTATGAAAGACACAAGGAAAGGAAATGAACTGGCCAATTTCGCCACCAAAATGAAAAGATAGATGCACGGTACTTGTGAATATCCTGCAAGCTCTTCTCCTGAAAGGTGCAGAGGCCTGACAGAAATGTATGATTAGATATTTTCACATGCCAGCCTTGCAAATCAGACACTAAAGGGAGGACAAATTGGGAACCATGGGGGACTGCTCCGCAGCCTCATTTATCTGAAAAGGCTGAGTCTTACAGAGAGAGAGGGAGACAGGCAAAAGTAGATGTTACATTGTGAAGACGGCTCTGGAAGCAACTTTAGGGGGTGTGGGAAGGACAATTTGCAGGGGTGGGATGTCCAAATTGTTCCCCAGCAATTAGGGGCTAGCTGAAGTTTTCCCTACAATCCACTCTAAAATATAGCTCACTTAATCTGGGAACCCCAGACTAAGGAAAAGTGGCTGGCATGTGTTACAGAACAAAACGCAGTGGCTGGGGAAGGGTTAAGGGCCTTTTGGACCATCCCTTCCCTCCTGCAGCCAGGGTGCCTACTTCTGCACTTGTTTTGTTGTCAAACAGCATGAGATGGTGGTAGAAAAATGGTCCTTTCCACATGAGGTTCTTAATCTGCTCCTTTACTGAGGCTTCTGCATCTGGATACTTTGCAGGATTAAGAGCAGCTCCTTTAAACTATGTGTCAGTTTTTCTTTTATGTGACTTTCTATATGCCCCATTACACAACCACTGAGTGCTGCTGTGGCATAGTGGAATTGTGCAAATACACAAGGACGTCTGACCTCCACAGATAATACCAGATACGGAAAAGGCAGCAGAAACAATCACAAAGAAACGGAGAGGCCCTGAACAATGATGACATTGCATAAAGCACCTGCCAGCTTCCATGAGTTGAGGAATCATAAGCACATAATAAACCTCTTGTGTAGAAGAAAGATCCCCATATTTAAACTGGGATCTATCCTTACCTTATTGAAGACGGAGTGGATAAATCTGTTTCCAAGAGCAAAAAGGGTATGAATTTAAGAAGCGTGGAACCCTCCCCTCCTTCTAATGGCCCTCCTGCACTCTCTCCCCAACTCAGCTCCTAGCTGAGTGCTACTTCTAGTATTGGGACTGGGCTGTGAAAAAACCGGGTGCAGCACAGATTGTGGGTGGGTATGAAAGGGTTAATTATAAAGGGTTCCATTTCTGGGACATCAATGGCTCCATCAGCCTAGAATCTTTCTCTAACTTTGCATGTACAGGGGGTGATTTTCATAGTCTGCAATCTAAACCTACACCCTGACCCTGTCCTGCCATTAGGACGCAACAGTCCAGGGGAAACGGTTACATGCACAGGTAGCTTGTCTGTCATCCAGAGCTCTCAGCTGATGAATATACATTAATGGACCCTTATGGATGTTCAAATAAATTGAGTAAATCTGGAATGTAGAAAAGACGGTCCGCCTCCAAAGAGCTCAGACCCTTTCTAGATGTATTTCCCAAGTCGTCTTTCCTGCAGACATTTTCCAGAGCTAGACCCACCGAGTTTCAACAATAGAACTTCTTCGTGCACCTTCAGACCAGTCCAAGAATAAGGAGCGAGGTGGTCAAATTCTGTGCTACTGCTGGTGGAAGAAGATCTCCGTGTTTCAACCAACCTTCAACTCGCAAACTAGCACATTAGGAAGTTTTTGCCTCTGATGCTCACAGGAAGGGAAGCATTAAAAATGTGGAAATCATCATCCCCACAGTCTGCAGAAATGCAGTCCATACTCTAGAATTCAGCCTCCTCTGTATACTTAGCAAGAAAATATAAGAAAAAAAGGCTGAAGACCCAGAAGGGGCTGTCAGGAAAGGGTTACAGTGGGAATAATTCTGAATCGTGTTCTCAGCATTTTCAGGCTTGCAACCTTTGTGTGCAGGATCATTCCCCTATTTATGGCTTGATCTGATTTTTACCCTGCCTTTTGACCAAGAAAATGCCACACAAGGCAGTTTACAACCACACTTAAAACTTGCTGAAAACTATAATCAAGCAAGCGCATGAAAGCACATGTCACAACACAACAGTGGCAGGAAGAAAACAGCATCTAGGCCATCTCTTACATATCAAAGGACAGAACAGATTAATTTCCCTAGATCTAGGCAGCAAATTATATTAATTTGGCCAATAGTCTCAGGAGTGCTTCTGCAGGAAGTTCTTAGTTTCTTTCCTTCTGCCTGAATCCCACTGTGTTTTTCATTTTGTTGGGAAGAACAGAAGGGATGACTTGGGGATCATTACATTTCAAAGTAGAATTTTCCACCCTCTCCTCAGCAATGAGACTGCATTTCAGCAAGCAACTTGAAATCCTTTCCAACCCAAATAATCTAGCTGTGTTAATTGCTGAGAAGAAGATTCATGAAATGGAGCCAGCAGACAAGACAGCAGTAATCTGAACATCATCCCAAACTACAATTAAATGTCTCACTCTTTGTGCTCTCTTGCTCTCTCTCCCTCCCTCTCTCCTCCCGATTGCTACACTCAGTATCAGTTTTAAAGCAGGCACATTTACATCTTATACAAGCACAAAGGTACACATACACACTCGCCACTGGTGAGAGCATCTTTAGCTCTTGCAACATTTCAAAATCAGGGAAAAACTACCCCTTCTTGTGTTTGTTTCTTTGTTGTATTTATATCCTGGCTTTTTTTT
This sequence comes from Varanus komodoensis, assembly GCF_004798865.1. Lineage (NCBI taxonomy): Eukaryota > Metazoa > Chordata > Lepidosauria > Squamata > Varanidae > Varanus > Varanus komodoensis. The sequence continues at coordinate 627,908 of NW_025335985.1, read as the reverse complement.
TTTCTTGCAAGAAACTGAAGGCGGCTTATATAATCTGCCTTCTCTTCTCCATTTTATCCTCACAACAACAACCCCATGAGGTAGGTTAGACTGAGACTGACTGGTCCAAAGTTACCCATGAGTGTATGTGGATGAGAGTCTGGATCTCCTGAGTCCCATTCCCCCTGTTCAATCATTATGCCGCTGTAGTTTTCTTCTTACATGCTGGAGGAGAAGGATTCTTTCTGGAGTTACCTTGACACCAGAAGCAGAGAAAAATGGCAGAGATTCTCCCTGATGTTGCACAGAAGATGCTCAGAAAGCCATGAATCTTCTGCTGCTCTCCAAACGTTTGGGGATGACCTCCATTTCTAGACCTTGGACAAGACACCCAATGGGCCTCCTCCTTCACTGAGTGTACCAACTCATCATGACTGGCACTTGCTGCTATTGGTCCTCCTCCTCCCCATCATCATCATCATCATGACCACTGCCTCTCTTGCTTGACAGGCAGTAAACTACTCTGCAAATAGATGATGGTCTCTACTGTTCCCCTTTGCACCACCACCATTGCCCAAGCCTGAGGCAGGTGAACAAGCAGCTTGCAATGCAGGAGAGGAGGCACATGACCCCGGATTCTTCTCAGTGGATAACCCTGGTGGTGGTAGTGATTGCCTTTGCACTAATGCTCCTGAAAGCTTTCCTGACCTTCTATGAACAGAAGACTCCAACTGCATGCAACTGCTAGAAATGCATATTTTGGAGGAAAACATGTTTCCCAATGCTTATGTTGAGAGAAATTGTGTTAAAATAATATTTAAAATGTTTCCACAAGAATTAAAAAAAAAACAGATAGATGCAGAAACAGAATGGAATAATGAGTGCATGTGAAAGGGATGCAAACTGGAAATGGATGAATTTGTCCATCCCCAGAGTATTAACACAGAATCATTTTTGTTGGAACATCCCTGTAGCCCAACCCTTAAACTGTATGGCATTCATACAATAAGAATTGTATACAGCCAGGATTTCTTCATTTATAAGGTAGTATCCAATGTTGTTCTAGCTTCAGTTCCTCTCATTTCAATGGATCTAATCTAAGCAGGACTGAAGCTGGATACGGTACAGTCCATAATGCTTAAATATCACGTACTATAATAACATAAAACTGATACCAAGAATTCTCATGCAGTCACACTTGATGGGAAAAATGGAATTGGAAACCTTTTCAAGGTTCAGCCTATCAATTTGTACAAAATGTTATGGAAGAATTGAATGCACACACACTTCCCTCTTTTTAAATGAGGGATCACTGACTGGGAATGCCTGAGGGGTGCTGCAGGGTCTCCAAGCTGACAACTTAGAAGGGAAAAAACTAGGAAGAAAGTAGTTTCTATGGAAACTGAAGAAACTGGTGGGTCACTTTAAGGGGTAGGGCTTGAGCCTCTGGCTCATCAGACCCTGGTGGAAGTGATTCTCCAGGAAAACTACTTCCTGACTGGAAATCTCAAGCAACAGCTGAAAGTGGCTTGGGTCAAATTAATGGCATAATGAAAAATCAGTGGCTCAATGATGTGTTCAGGGCAATCAGTGGAACCCTAAATATATGTGGCAAGGAACATGTTTGCCCAGTTTAGACAGCTGTGTTAAACTTTCCTTTTCTTGATAAGACAGGGCTGGTCATAGTAATGCACCCCATACTAACTTACCTGGGAGAAAGTCCCATTATGTTGAGTGGGGCTTACTTAGGAGTTAAAATGAGAAGGATTACACAGTTGACACTGAACTCTTATCAAGTTTTCTACATGGGGACTCCCTTGGATAACTGTCCTGAAAGTTCAGCTAGGTGAGAAGGGTGCCTAGAGGAAATGGTCATTTGATTCATGTTGTTAATTACATTGCTGACTCTCTGATGATTCTATTGTGTTAGCTACTTATAAGTTTTGGGACTCCACTCAAAATATCACCTTCAAAACCAGAATATATAAAATATCACACATATGACCTGATATTTCAGGTAATCTGGAAAGGCTTGCCTATTGCCATCTCTAGGTTACATCTGCCGAGACCTTTGCCATGACAGCACCACGTTACAAAATACCCAGAGGGCAAGAGGTCCAGCTCACTTCCACCTGATAGCATGTCTGCTGCTTCTTTGAGATCTGCCTGCTAGATAATCTGAGCTAGTTTTAAAATGAATTGCTCCATTATAAAATAATACTTTGATAGGAGATTTTACATGGTATTCTGTTAGCCATCTGGAGCAACGTATGGGATTCACTTACTTGCAGAAATCGATTGTGCCTGTTCTTGTAGGGGAAAAAGATTGGGGCGGCAGAATCTGTGGAGTAACCTTTTCTAATACCTTGGTAGTATGTAATTGGGCAGGAATGGGCTAGAGATGTAAGGCAAAAGATAAGAGCTGAAACTCCTATCCCTATCCATATATCCCTGTCAGATCACTAAGATCTTAATTGGAGGCCCTTCTTTGAGAGCCACAACCTATTGAAGTGAAGGGGGAAATGACTAGGAGAAGGGAAAGCTCGGGTGGAAATGATGACCAAGAGCACTTTTGGCCAGCTTAGGTGGGTCCATCAATTACAGACTAATCTAGAGGGGGCTGATCTTGCCTCCTCCTCGTGACTTCCAAGCTGGACCAATGTCATTTACTTCATGCAGGACTGCCTTTGTAGAGGACTGAGATGGTGCAGAATATGGCCACCATGATGCAGGTGTTGGACAGGTGATTGACTCGTGTGACACTGATCCTGTGCCAGCCCTATAGCTTGGCAAGGGATTTTCAAGCCCCATTTATTGTGCTAGTCTGACCGTTAAAGCCCTAGTCCCAGGTTACTTGAAGGATCACTTTCACCTGTATAGGTCTGTGAACATTCTGAGATTGTCACTTAGGTGAGCAACCCTAGGTGGCCACTGGCAGCAGGTGAGTGGTGATCACCTCAGGTTGATCTATACAGAGAGGGCCTTTTGGGGAGGGACCTTACACAACTGGATGAACTTCCACTGGGCCCCTTTTTGTGTAAGATCTCAAGGAAGCACTGAAAACCAACCTGTTTTTGTTTGCCATTGAAAAAAGGGGCTGGTGGTTTTATCTGTAATCACTGTTTTATTATTCCATATTATTTATTTTATCTTGCATGCTGCCTCGGGAGAAATACTTTTAAACAAAACAAGTGAGCAAGATGAAAATATTGCCCATTGGATAGGCCCAGCCTTTTCTCCAATCTTCCTTTAAAAAGCACTGTGCACTTTCTGGAGAGCTATTCCTGTTTGTGCAGTACAAGAAGGATCAGGACATATTAGATCCAGCAAAAAAGAAAAGTTCAAAGACTTTAAAAAATGAAGAGGCTTATCTGTGATGAAGTGGAGGTGGGAAAGCAATCATGCAGATGAAACAAAGGAGATGGGGTGGGTGGGGGAGGAATATCACTATTTAGTAGAAGGAATTGGAGCGATTAGCATAGCTCTTAGCATAACAACATCTTTGTTCCTCAACTTGAAAATCTGCATCCCGATAAGTAAAATAGCATAGGATGGTTTCAGCCTAGATGGAAAACTAAATAATGAAGTTGTCAGTCACTTTAATCTAAAGATTCTGTACTACCCTCAGCCTGGGAAAGGAAGACCTGGAGCCAAAAGGGGAATGAATGGAAACGGGGGAAACTAAAGCTCCTTTCAGAAGTGGTTTTGAGTGCTGCGTGTTAGACAAACGCATGCAGGGGGTCAGCAGGCTCTGCCCCAGATCTATGCACCTTGCACATACACATGAGCATCCGCTGTGCACATTTGTGTCTACATGCATTTGAGCAGACATTTCTAGACATCCACCCCTCCCCATGACTGGCAACCCCATGCTAAGCCAGGGTTGGTGTGCAATCACAGGGAGAGGCGCATCTTTGCAGGGGAATTAGGAAAGCCCTCTGCCTTTGAGCCGGACTGCACATTGCACTCATTGCAGGAAAAATGGCCACATTTTTCCTGGCCCGAATACTGAGAATGTCAAGCACTGTCCTGTGGAAGGAGCCGACTGCAGAAGGTAGAAAGGCTATCTGCCTTCCTCCATGTGTTGTTGAGCTATACTTATCTCATTAGTAAATTGCCCTCATGCATTCCAAACTGTCAGGGTAATTATCTGCTAAAGAAAAGGTGGGCACAGACTTGTGGCCTTTCAGATGTCTGGCTAGCAACTTCCATCAGCCGTTAGTGAGCACAGCCATGGAGATGACTGATGGGAGCTGCAGGCCAAAACTCTGCAGGGTCCACACCCTGGAATAGATGAACAGCGGATGAAGAGAGGTAGGAAGCAGCTCTGCTGTGGCCTGTGGTTCCCTTGCCTGCCTCTACAGATCCTTCTGAATCCTCCAGGATGGCCAGGTTTAGGGTGGCTGCTTCTTACATGGTGGGTATGACATACATCCAGTTGAGAGCAGCCAATAGCCTGACTTGTTCCATGGGACCTGCATACATTCATACAATGAGCTCTGGCTTCTGGATGGCCTTTATGCACGACTGAGAGCCAGGGGTTAGAGTGCTGGACTGGGAATCTGGGAGATGCAGGTTCTAGTCCCCTCCTGGCCACAAAGCTCATTGGGTGACTTTGGGTCAGTCGTTCATTCTCAGCCTAGCCCGCCTCATTGGGTTGCTCTGGGGATAAGGCCGAGAGGAGAAAGCAGATCATGCAGTGCACCTTGAGTTCGCTGGAGGAAAAAGGGTGGGATAAAAATATAATAAATAAATAAATACTGAAGGGTTCACTGATAGTTCATTTTTGACAGACAAGTTAAATGTTATTAGCAGGAATGGGAAAAGGAGATGCCCAATGGCATACTATATTATAATTGCTAATTTAATTTCTTTATACTAGTAAATACTGTGTATTGCTAAAAATGCAATATGCATCTTGAAAGTCATATTTATTGTCTTTTGATGTTATGTGTTGCTTACACTAGTTCTCAGTATATTTTTTAATATGTGGAGTGAGAGATGACTGCAAGATTATTTAAAGGAGAATCTACTTGTACTTTGAGTAGATCATTGAAGAGAGCCAAAGTGATCTATCTATACGAGTGATGACTAAGTTTAATTTGTTTCAATTGTTTGTGTTGGATTAAATTTGGATCCAATCCAAGAGCTACAACAGAGGTAAGCAACTTGTGGCCCTCTAGAGATGACAACTCCCATCAGTCCTCACTACTGGCTATGTTGACTAGGACTTAATGGAATTGTAAGCCCAAACTTCTGGAGAGCCACAAGTTACCCACCTTGATCTGCAACATGCCGTCTTGGACAGAACCATCTTGGACTGAAACATCTCGTACTTCTCCAATTAGTGGAGTGGAGAGAGAGCATTGCACACTCTTCCATCCTGATGGACGATTCCATCAAGGACCTTCAACTTGTGATACAGAACAGGCCACAGATCTTACCAGGCAACATGCCGAAGGATCATGGAGGCAGATCCAGAAATTGCTCCATTTGCTGATGGTCTAAGGAAGGACCTCTTCATATGTGTCAGAACCTGATCGTCCTACATGTGTAACTCTGCATGCGCATAGGGTTGCATGCATGTGTAAGAAGGGGGTAATCCTGAAAACGAAGCCCTGGTAGCAATAATGCAGGATTATGTTATGCATGTTTACTCAGGAGTAAGCTCAACTCCTTAGCAAGTATGTGCAGGACTGCAGCCTTAAATTTCACCTGTTGGTTCCATCTGTTCATGGATCAGGCTATCAAATCTCATTTGTACTGAGAAGTGTTCGGTCTAAAGGGGTTAGAAGTTCCAAGGGATGATGGGAAGGAAAGCTGTCTTTACTTTATTTCTGCTGCTCCAATATGTCTAGGGCAAGTCAAAGAGCTAGACACTAATTACTAATATTTTGAATAGGATTAATATTTCCCTTCATTTCCATTTGAATTTTCCAGTTGAGAAGCTTTATGGCAAGTGACTGCAGCAATAACCAGTGATGTGCAGCAGGCCTTGATTTAAAATCTTTATTTTAAAGACCCATCACAGTAAGATTTCATAATTTTTAAAGCACCTGTTGTTATACCCTGTGCAAACTCAGGTCAATGTGACAGGTCGCGGAAGAGGCAGGGAAGGGTCTTGATATCACAGACACCAGGGGTCAGGAGCTGAGCACTCCGTATGTGGAGTGGGGAGAGGCTTGGCTTCCTCTCCAGCCAGTGGCACAGTTAGTAACTTGAATCCTCTGGACTTGATGGTCCTCTGGGGAGGAGGGTCTTCAGCAGATATTATGACAGTTACTTCAAGTGGGTCAAGCAAGCTCCATTGCATTTTGGGGCCTTCCTCCTAAGTGAGGCCCTGCACTTCTGTCCCCAGAGTTCTTCTCCAAAGCCATCTCCATCTTCTAGGTGCCTCGGCAACTTCAGCCACCATGCTTTGTTCCACAGAACTAAATGAGAACAGTGGAGCAGATTTCTCTGCTTGGGAAAGGCATTCGCCCAAGCATGAGATTTAGGGCTAAACTATAGGTTGTGTTTAATATGAACCTTTAAACAGCCACAGGGCAGGCAAGTGGGGTTGAATCATGCCACTGTATGTGGGTGGGGGAGCTCTACACTTCCCCACCCTGTCACTTTTCTCCTCTAAATTCATTCCCTGCACATTTTGTGCAGATTTAAGAAAGGAGGGAACCTGCATGAATCGCAGTGGAGGGTTGTTTTCTTCTGATTTTAGCCCCTGACTTGAGGAGGGGTTCGAAGAGGCAGTGGCTGGGTGGGAAGGGTTAATCATCCTCTGCCTGGGCACAGTGGTCTTGATTCAAAAGGGGTCCAAGTGGTTACTTGGAGGTAGAAAAATAGGTGAGGATCAGCTGTGTACTTAAATACATACTGGGCACCTAACGTAACATGCAGTTTAGTCTTTAGGCTCAGTTGATAGGAGAGGGTCTTTAAAAAGACCTTGATGAGTTTTCCAGCAGCAACATATTATTCCAGGTTACGAGGTAAAGTATTTTGAAATGACAGTCATATGCACGGATGATATCTACCATGTGTTTACAGATCAGACTTCATACAAAGTCAGATCAAGCACGAGAGAAAGAATGAAGATCAGGAGACACTATGAGATTATAAAGACTTGGGAAATTAGAAAGGATTCCCTCGAAGTACTTTGGGTGCAGACTGGCATCTCAGGAAGGAAATGGCACAGATATATTGCAGCCATAAAATCGTTTGGGGTGTATTCTTTGGTGTATAGTGATGGGAGTTCATCTTCAGGTGAGTTATATGACTCCCCTGCTCAAGGTTGAAAGGAATTTTTTTGCAGCAGTGGTATGATAGATCCAGGGCTCTGCTCTCTGGCATTTGCTGTAAGCCGTCCTGAGATTTTTATATAAAGGACGGCATACAAAAGCTTTTAATAAATAAATAGTAAATAATAAGTTTCTTGCATGAGCAGGGCTGCTGATGTCGTGTGTCACCCCCTTTCGACTTACTTACTTGTTCCCTCTCGGCATATCTGCAACCTTCACAGTTGCCCTAGGAAAACAAATTGCACAAGCAGCGGTCTACTGTTTCATGTTGGAATATAAGATACTGGGGCGGGGGTGGCGGCTTGGACTCGAATGTGCGATTTAGACCCAGGAACTCTTCCAAAGACCTGTTCTTGGTGGAGATGGAAACTGATCGGTTGATCTGAATGAACACCACTACCTGCCTTTTTGAATTCTCCTTGCAAGCATGGCTATGGGGGCTGAGCTGACAAGTGCCTGCACTCCCAAATTTACCATTGCACCACCACTGCTTTCAGATCAGTAATGCAGAGAGCGGGTCAGTCTCTTGCTCAGCGCAGGCTGTGCGGCGAAGTCATCAGCAAATTCTGAAGAAGAGGAGTAGAGGCAGGAGAAAGCGGGGGGCTGAACCTTTTGCAGCTCCTTCAGAGTGGCTCAGTGTTGTTTCTCACCATGAGCAAGAGAGTCAATCTGCTTTGAAAGAGACAAAAGGGTTTCCAGGAGGGGAAAGCAAGTATCTGCGGGACCTGGTCCCTGACCCGGTAAGGAGGCATTGGGAGATAGCAGCTGCCCGGTGGGAAGGGCTCTCTGGTTCTCTCATTATTGCTCTCCATCAAGAGCCCCCTGTAGGTGGTATAAAATATCCTGGAGGACAGTCCAGCCAGCTAATTGGGACTCTTAACAGGAGCAATCCACATGAGGGTATTTTATTGCAGGTCCCAGTTGCTACAGTAGTTTCTTGCAAAACTGCTTTGTTCTGTTTTCTTTTTACTAATAGCAACTAACATCAAAAGCTCCTATGGGGACCACAGTCTCAGTAGCCTCTCCCTTCATCTGCAGAGCCCTATTCTCCATTTCTTGATCCCACTAGGGTGGGTGGGAGAAAAATAAACTAGATACTGGATATCTGTTCTTCAGAATGCTAAACCTGAAACATTATGAAACTGATTCATTTCCTACTTTAAAAAAAAAATCCTCCAAGCACGATGGCCTCTGTTACTTACAGCAAAGATGTTTAGTTTTATTCCACAGCTTGGAATATAGAAGTCTGCTCCTGCATGTTTGTCTGCACCCCATCCGATCGAATCCATGTTGTCAAGACACAGTGCAATTGCTAAAGGTGTGTGTCGGACAATTCGTGCCTATTGCTGGATCTCTAGCTGTTAGCTCATCCCTTGGTATCAATATAAGCAACCTTGCTTTGCCCTTTGCGAGCTCTGTGTGTTTCTTGGAGCAATGCAGCTGACTGCAGTCAGGATTCTTCCCCCTCCCAAACCTGCCACTATTATGTCATTTTGTCAGTCACACTATGCAAAAGAAAAGTGGGGGGAGCCATTTCCCATTGTTATTTCCTCTTCTTCAACGGCAAGGAGTGTGACAGTTTGGAGCCGCACAGCAAAGCTTACATAACATGCAGAATCAAATCTGTGACTAGCATCCTTTTGTGAAAGATAAAGCGAAGTATGCTGACAGAAATGATGCAAATCAAAGCTTGGCAACTGGGCACCTGCCAAACGGTTTGGAGTACAATTCCTATACAGGGTGGCCAAAAAATGGAAATGCATCACCAAAAAGGGAAAGCAAAAGAGGTCAGTGAATCGTATAAAATTTGCATATGCTAATACTGATCATTGATGCTAATTTAGAAATAATTATAGTGGGGAAGACTGACCATGCAATCCACGTGGCTTCCTATACAGTCTGCAGTCCAGGTACTACATGCTGGTGGGCAACAGTTCTTATGGCTCATTGATGAATTCTGGACACCTTTTCAAACAGAGGATCCCTTCAAATACAGGATAGCGCTCCAGCAGTTATTCCAAGAAAGGATTACCCTCTGGAAAAGGGAAGCACCACTACCCTAGATTCCTATGTCCACAGGTGATGGTCAGGCATAATGGGAGTTGTAGTTCAAATCATCTGATGGGCACCAGGTGAAGAACTTTAATGAATTAGTCATACACTGCACTAATGGTTATACTTTCAGGGACAAGGATGCATGTTTGACTATCATTCCACAACATAAAATCCAGCATTAGTCACATTAGGGGTCCTTTTTGATCCCAGATGATAGTGTCTCGGGCAAGGAAAATGCTGCAGATGAAAAGATTTTGTTCTCGATGCAATTTTCTCCAAGGAGGTTTCAGTCAACATAAGAATGGCTTTCATTTCACAGCAAGTACAGGAAATGTTAGGCTTAATCCTTCCTGAAGCTATGCCAAACAAAAAAATCTGCCTGACCAGGGTTGGCTTTTTCTCTGCATAGCAATAGTCTGGCCTACTAAGTTTGAAAAATTACAGTTCAAAAATCAAAGCAGAATCTCAATGGTTTTTAATTCTCTTTGCTGTAGGTTTTAGCTAAAAATCATGGCTTTTAAAGGTGATAAGATGATCTCAATTGAATCTTTTTAGTTCCTTTGTTTGGGGTCTATTGTCTTGGGTACAAAGTACCCCATAGAACTATTTTTTATAGAAATTCTGGGGTACTTTTAGGAACCAGACATGTTTTGATTTATAGGAGCCAGGTGGGGATCAAGGTAGAAGTTGCAAGAGAATAAAATCTGGAGAATTTTAAAAATAGGCACTTTGTGACCATGTCTTAGAAGGAGAAGTCTGTAGGACTACTTTTAAGTAAATTGCTGTACAGAATGTGAGCTAGAAGGAGGCCAGTTACCCTCTGATGTGGGATGCTTAACCTGGGCCCTTTTATTTTGGGGAAAAAGCAGCCATGGGACTACCATCTGGAACATGCTTGTGATCCAGACTGGAGGGCCACAATATTTTTCTAAGTAAATAAATATCCTCTATTTGTCCCTAAAAGAGAGCAGAAAAGAGTGGCTTGGAGCAGAAAATCAGATTTAAATCCAAAGCACATTCTGGGATACCATGGCTGCTTTTGCTCCAACAAATATTGCAATCCTGTTTAAATCCATGCCTCACGCAACACCTTGTGGCTAATGGGGTGGGCTAAGAATCATATACATGCATGCATGTCATGAGCGGAGCCATCTGGAGCTGGGGGTCAGACTAGATGGCCTGGGAGACCCCTTCTGACTCACTCTGTTTCTATGTTTCTTTACATACATACATATGTTGTGGGGCCCCAAGAGGCCTGACCACCCATCTGGCAACTGAATTTCACAACTATTTCTAAGGGTATATCCGTATGTATAAATTAGCACATGCAGATTTCATGGAAATTGGCACATCTTTTTTGCTGATTCACTAGTGCAATTCTAACTAGCAGCCTGCTCTGAGGGCCTCTATGATGTGCCCTAGGTGGTGTGCAAGTCTTTTGGATGCCACTTGTGGCATAAGCTGGTATTTGTTTTTGTTTTGTTTAGTTGCAAAGTCGTCCCTGACCCATCATGGCCCCATGGACAACATTCCTCCAGGTTCTGCTGTCCTCCACCGTCCCTCGGAGTCCACCCAAGCCCACACCCATCGCCCCAGTGACTCCATCTAGCCACCTCATCCTCTGCCGTCCCCTTGTCCTTTTGCTGTCAATCGTTCCCCTCAATAAAACACAGGGAAGGGTCTTCACCAAAGCACCTCATAGATTGGCCGCTGCTCATAGGGCTGTCGCTTGGCCATCCCCTTTCCTGAGTAGGGGCCTTTATAGCAACCCAGGGGATCCCCTGTCCATCCCTTCTCAGTTCCTCCAAACCAGATGATCGCACCAGCTGAATTGTAGGCAGCAGATTGAAGTGCTCCTGGAACAGGGCTTACTTCTGAGTAGATATTGTAGAAGACTGCATTGCCAGTGATCTTTCCCACCCCCACAACCTCTCTTCCTATCCACTGCTAGTGCAGACTGCCATCTTGAAAGAGCTTTTAAAAAAATCATTTAATAGATTTATATCCCATGTTTTTCTTAGAACAATTCAAAGCAGCTCACATCATTCTCTCGCTCCAGCTGCTGCGTTCTGCTATGCCTGTAATGGGAAAGGGAACTACTGGCTGCCAAATTTCCCCTCCTGACTTCATGGCAGTGTCTACCAGGGGTCCACCAGGGAACATAGGATGTCTCAGAATGCTTGAGAAATCATGGGGACATGGGACCAGTTTTGACACTGTTGGAAATATTTCCAACAAAAGCCAGACAGTTTCCACAGAGCTCCAGTACATTCCAATTCTGTAGCATTCCGTTCAAACAACTATTTATTTATTTGCTTATTTACATCAGGTACTGGCCACAGGAAAAGTCCTCTGGGTAGACTCTGGGTAGACTGGGTAGTAAATAAAATAAAACTAGCTGAACATTCACTGGCAAGAAAATTCAAAGTCAGGCTGGAAAAAGAAGCAGCCCAAAGCAAAAGGAATAAAGAATAACATGGGGAAATTCATAAGATCTTTGCTGAGGGCAAAAGAATATTAAAAGTCAGCATCAGCTGTGCCTTCTAGGAAAGTGGGGTGCCACTACTGAAGAAGTCCTGTCATGAGTAGTTTAATCTCATCAGGGCAGGGCATTCAGTTTCAGGCCTCAGATGAAACATAGCAAGTCAGAAGAGGCCTCTTGGGTCATCTAGTCTGACCCCCGGCTCCAACCGGCCCTGCTCATGACATGCCTACCATGAATATCCAGGTATCCTGGTAGGTACGCATAGAAAGAGGCAATCCTTCATTTACCATGGCCCCTAGACATGCAGAGCCCTAAAGGTAAGAATGGCTCTTTGAAATGTGCCCGAAACAGATGACAAATTGCTACAGATGACACAGAACTGACATACTATGTTCAAGTCACCCAGTCCCACATAAGAGACTTGTAGCCTATTCTGAATGAATGCAAGTTTCTGAATCATTTTCAAAGAAAGCCTTGTGTGAAATAGCATGACCAAATTCAAAGATGTAATGTCCAGTATGATTTAAAAATCTCCTTTCATAAAACCAGGAAATCAAGTTATTTGTAAGATGCCTTCATTCATCAAATAACTTTTGTAAGCTATTCCTATGAGCAATCAGTCATTTCCCATCAGTTTCCCTGATGAAAGCTCATAAGTTAATCTATTTACCCTGGTATCCCAGGAAGCAGTTCTTAGACAATTCAAATTCATTTTATGAAGGCCCTCACCATGCCTTTCAAGCAGAACAAGATGGGCTTCTCTTGAGGACAGACGCATCCTTTAATCACTACTCCGCTCTTCCTTGCCCATCGTTTGAGTTTTATTTTAATCAGGAGAGGTGCAATGTCATAACTCATTTTTAACCTTAAACGCTTCGGTACTACCTTGATGCAATTTCCACAAGAGCTGTCAAACCGTTAAACGATTGTTAAGCAAGGAACTGTTTGCCTCTTCATCAAGCCTTAATCCATCAAGCAAACATGTTTAATAAAACTGCACATTACCAAAGCCTAAATATATATTTCTATTCAGCGCCTGCAATGGGCAGAGCTTTGTAGAGTCGATGCTGTGAGATCCTGCCAACACTGTCACTGCAGATGGAAAGCTTGGACCCTTGTTTGCTTGGGTGCGCATCCTAAAGGGATGGGAGGGGGCTAGAATTCAGGGAGGGGTGTAATGCAGAGGGGCTTGGAGGTGGAGTGGAGAATTCAGGTGCAGTTCCTGGTCCCACAAAACCAAGGAGCCAGCACCATTGGGAAACACGCCCCAGAATATGAGAGAGAGAGTGAGAGAGCCATCATGTCCCTCAATTTTCAAACACCACACTTCTCCTTTGAAGAACCAGATGTGGATGTCAACAAAGGACTAGACTCTTCAGGGCATGAAGCAGACAGAACAATATCAGGCCTATTCCTGATTAACTACGTGTGTGCGGGTGTGTCTCTGTATGGTGGAATATTCTAGAAAAAGCCACGGCTAGCTGGTTGACTGAAACCCTGAACAGGCTCAGTCCACACTGCAAGCTTCTGCTGCACATCCTGTACTTTCATAATTTCCTTTTCTCTCCCCATAGGAATAACACAGCAGAACCCAGAGAACCTCAGATATACAGTGCAAGACTGACATTTGTCTGCGGCTGTTAATTTTGGGATAGTGCATAATTCTGATCATGCTGATGGTGAGCAACTAGCACCTGCAGAGTTCCCAGTGCTGTACTGGGAGTAAAAACAAGGCAGTCCCTGCCGGTAGATTTATGCTGTGGCAAGCACCATAGACAATGAATGGGGAGGGAAGAGAAAAGCAAGCGAATTCAGGAAATAATCCTTACAGTCATATAATTAATCTTAAAGTGACCAGCTGGAATTGCCTCTGAGAAGACAGTGGCATTAATCCATTAAAATTAATCCACTATGAAATTAATCTTCCAATTAAAGCTCTGTTTTAAGAAAAAGCTTTAGGAGAAGCAGAAATCCATACTTCTATGTGGGGATTTTTACCAATCTTTTTTTTTCTGTTAAGATGTTAATAATGGAAAACAAGGGTTCTTAGCACTGCTGTTCAGAAGAAATTCTGTCTTACATTAGAACATTTTCATAATTTCTCTTTCATAGATATATGTTACATGCCAGTTGACAAGCTGATATCCGTAGAATGGCCTTGAAGTAGAGCAACAGACAGCCCCACATTCTTTTCCAGAGTGCTTTAGAACTTTCATATTCAACTAATTAATATGCATCTTAAATATGTAACCATCCCTTCTGTTGACCCTCTCTTCCAAATTTGCCTTGGGTGGCAGGGAAGGTAGAATAACCACTGATGAATGGATGAAAAAGAGGGCATTCATTTGCATAAAGTTTGCATAATGTAGATGCAGAGAGGTAGATTTAGAAACAAGCATCTTAATTTAAATAGAAATACAGTATATTTCAGCATATTGTGGAAAACTGTGAGCTACCTGCCTTTCTGTTCAGTGTGCAGTCCAGGGGCTCACTTTAAGGACTGAAGAGGACAATGCTTTAAAGAGAGAACACCCTGAAACAGAGGACAATCTTCTGGCAGCCCTTTAGAGAGACTGTCCTCTGTAAAAGAGGACAGTTTGGTCCCCATACAAAGATGCTTGTGCTGTGGCGGCCTCATCCAGCAAAAGCCTCATCCATTTGGTCCCACTCCCCTGATTAGTTTTAAATTGTCCCTGTGGACTTAGATGCTTCTGCCCGCTTTTAACTGATGCTGCCCTCTATTCCACATTCTACTTTTGCATCCATTGCTGGTATTGTATTTTAGATTTTTATTAGAACCGCATTTTAATGCGATCGTTTGAATAAAATGCCTTTGCAGTTTTATATTTCTATTTTAGAAATTACTCCAAGATAGGTTTTATTTTAACCTCTGCAGGGGACACAAAGGTAGTTGAACTAACGAACTAACTAAATGCAGAAATAGATCACCCTTCTGGGCTGAACTGAAAGTACTCACAGTTTTTCCTGAGCATTTTCAGTGGTGTTAAAATGCAAAAGTACTAACCAGTTCCACCCTGCCTTGACAGTTTTCAGTAATGGCTTCAGACGTGCCAGGAATCATGGCCCTCACTCAAAACTGGCTATGCTGCTGCTCATGAAGTCAGCACGCAGCCAAATTTGATAGGCTACATAGGACCATGATGCCGGTCTACTGGCAATGGGATTTCTGACTGGAGGGGGTAACTTGTGAGAGTAACATGGGGTAGAGAAAGATTCCTAACCAGTGAAAAATGGTGCAGAAGTAGTGAAAACTAAAGGAAAAATATCACTGAACAGGGAAGAGGGGTGGTAAGGAGGCAGGGAGAAGGTGAACAGTGTTGATGGCATTTTTCAGGAAACAATAGCTAACTTATGTTCAACACTGGGACCCACACACTCTTACCTCCCCTCCCCCATGCCATTCCATTGTATTCCTTTTTTTAAGAAGTCCATTCATGCATGCAAATCTGCTCTTGACGTTGCGGTTGCCAAGCGATGGACATGTCTGCATGAACTAGTCTGGTGGCCTCACTGATATAAAAGGTCTAAAGGTCAACACTCCGTAACCTGTATTTCCTTTCAGCTGCCTATAATGAGGCCTTTCTGTTGCACACCAGCTTCTGAGAAAAAGCAGTTGACTTGAGATAAATGAAATGCCCCAAATACTGTGATTCATTAGAGTAAACTTACAAGAGGAGTCCATTTGTAATGTCTACCCAATAAGGTATTTATTATGTCAGTGGGCAAAAAGCTCAACTAAGCCAGCTGAGGTGCTCCAGAATAATTTCAGATGAAATTACTTTCTCAGAGGGGGGAAAATCCGTTTGCTTCACAGCTACAGTCTTTAATACTGATGTAATCATGCCACCTTAGCTGGAATATACAAAGCTATTAAGAATTATATGCCCAGCGATGACTCACTGTAGCAGCAGTCATGAACTCAAAGATGCAATTCCTATTGAGACTTGGAGCTGAAATAAAATTGTCCTTAAAAATTTTCCTGTGCGGACGTGGGTGTTGAATGTTCCCTGGAAATTGCCTGAATGTTCACCTATTTGCTGAATAATCTGTGAATTTGATGCTTAGAAAAACCTGCTGGGCTAAACATGGAGTTGACATTATCTCTTTTTGGCGCAAACTCCACAAAGCCAGAAAGGCTGATGTCTTGAAGCCACGTTGTGCAATGTCACAAGCAGCAGTTGCTCACAAATTACCCTCCATGTGTGCACACTTTTTTTCTTTCAATAGCAAATCCGGAGGGGCGGATAGAAAATTTGGGACCAGGAAAGATGTCCCAGGTTGTCCTTCTCCTGTCATGGAACACGTGAGTCTGACTATTTTGCTATAGGAATCCTCATATGGCTGCATGTGCCAGTTCATTGATTATATCAGTGGCTGGTTGAATAGATTAGACAGTGAGGTAGAGTTTTCTTCTAGCAGGAAGGACCAGGGCAAGGTGGGCACCTTTGCTGACCCAGAAGTGTGGGTACATGGGTGTAAGCTGTAACTCCTTGTGACACTGCAGAATGCCATCACTGATCTTGGGACACATCCATGAAGGCATCAGGCTCAGCTTTCAGTTTTCTGGCTTTGCGGAGCTTGAGCCAAACATGAAATAGCCTAAGCTCTGATCTTAAACCAGCAAGATGTAAAAAAAACAAACCCTCATTGAATGTTCCAGATTTTAAATTGGATGTCTATCCATTTTAGGCACTTTTAAACCTGCTGTACCTCTGGCAATTTGTATGAGATTAGCCTGAGATTTTAGACAATTGGACTTTAACAAGTAGATCATGGATACCAAGTTTCAAGTTATTGGTTCTGCTGGTATCATTTTTAAAAGCAATAGAATTTTGAAGCTTATAATGGTGGAATTGTGTTTTTAGCTCAGCTTAACAAATGAGCACCTGGTGCCTCTTTAATATTTGGTATTTGCATTTGAAATTCAGTAAAACTTGATTTCCATATTCAATATTTTAACATAGTATTTGATTGTTACTGCATGCATATGTAGAATCTGATAACATACAATAGTTTTTGAAATAATCTAGGGCTTTTTGTAGCATTTGATAGATATCATGCAATATTCTATTTATTTATTTACTTTATTTTCGTATCTCCCAATAGCTGAGGCTCTCTGGGCAATTAACAAAAGTTAAAAAGACACACACACACACACACACACAAATAATTTGAAAGAAAAAAACATAGCAATTGCTATTGTTCAACACAGAAGCATAGCAGTGGTATATAATAAAATGGGATACATAAAAATAAAGTTTCTAAGTTAGATGGTTCAGTGCTGGGAAAATAAAATGACCTTTATCTGGTGACTAAATGAATTCAAAGGCGCACCTCTTTGAGGAGCTCATTCTGAACCCCAGGTGCCACAACCAAAAAGGTCTTCCTTCTGGTAGCCACCTACCTCACTTCCTTTGGAATGGGCTCCCAGAGAAGGACCCCTGAAGATGACCTCAGGTACTTACTATAATGGTACTTAATAGAAGCACAGAAACATAGAAACAGAGTGAGTCAGAAGGGGTGTCCCGGGCCATCTAGTCTGGCCCCTGGCTCCAGCTGGCTCTGCTAATGACATGCCTACCATGTGCATGTCCAGCCTATCCTTGAACACCCTCACCGATGGGGCCTCAACCACCTCCCGTGGAAGCCCATTCCATACCCTCGGGGTCCTAACTGTCAGGAAGTACTTCCTGCCATCCAAATTGAACCTTGGTTCCTTGAGCTTGGCTCTGTTGGAGCACGGAGTTGTAAGAAGATATGTGGGCAGTAGGCATGTAATGATACATGGTATTTGACAAAGTGTTTGAGATTTCATGTTTGACATCTTTCGGAGTCAAAAAAGTCAAGAGATGCTAACAAAACTTTAGTGCTCAAATTTTGACACAAAATCTCACACCTCAGATTGATTCTTTCACATTTGAATTGCAAATGATGAAATGAGATGCATTGCCATTGCTCACGATTAGTATTATTTTGTAAGGATGTGTGTTTGCTGTGGTTCATATTCAAAATCTCTTCCGTGCTTAAACTCCCAGAAAGCCTGAAGAAAGGGAGAGACACAAAGTACAGTTGCATGTCCCTGGATGCTGTGGACTTCTCCCCCGTAATGGCAGTCTATGCACAACAGTCTCCCTCTATGGGGCCAGAATTCTCTGCTGCTGTACTGGTGATGCCCTGCTGGTGACTAGGGGCAAAAAGGTGGCATTCCGGATGTCTGGGTCATGTGGCCATGTTTGGGAGTGGCTTGCTTTTCCAGACCCATACTCCCCTCCTTCTCCAGTCGTCACCTTGGAATGGAGTGTTTGTTTTGCTTTCTTTTGTTTTTTGTGTGGGGAGGGAGGGAGAGAGAGAAAACTAAGCCATTCCTGGATCTGATAGAAATTTTTCCCCTCCCAGTGGAAAGGAAAGGGAAAAACTGGCAAGCAAAAAGAGTTCACATGTGCTTCCTGTCCTGCTCCACCTGCCACAGGACTGCTCTGTTAATACTCCTTGGGTCATGACAGTACTTTGGTACTTTCAGTTGGGCCAGCAAATGGAGAGGCAGCAAGTGAGGTTCTTTTAAAACTAGTGTTGTCTGTAGTGAGCAGGCCCAGTCAAAACCCAGGCCTCACATTTGGCAGTAACTGAAGTTTATGGATTATTTCAATCCTATGATGTGAGCGCATGTCCAAGAACATCTTATGCTTTTCTCTCAAGGATACATAGTTTCTGGGGGACATATGGTGGAATTCTGTGACAGAGAGCCTTGCAATCAGGAACTGCCTCATAGCTATGCTGTGGAGGGGAAAATATTAGTTATATCTTGCCTGGGAAGGATTAAACCTTCCTCATGCCACATTAAAAATGTGTAGTTTGACCCTGAGAGCAGAGGATGGGCAACTTCTGGCCCTACACATCTTTTTGGCAAATCACTTCCATCATCCTGCACCATTGGCTGTAATGGATAAGGGTGATGGGAGCTGTGGGCCAAAGCAACTGGAGGGTCACAAGCTACCCATCCCTGCCTTAGAAAATGAATTCTTTATCCTATTCCTTTCTTTTGAAGCAATATAATTGAACGTAGGCCTTGCCCAATTATGGAATGGAAATTTTTGAAAGCTGATGACATTACTAAGGATTTCAGTCTTTGGTTAGCTCAGATTAGGATGTTGTCAGCAAAAAGGTTCCAATGAAATCTCAAAAGGCACAGAAAGACCCAGAAAGATTTAACTCCTTGGAGGTTGTCATGTTTGTATTTTGTTTGGTTAAGATTGCATGCAATGAGTAGTTTGGCA
Source organism: Varanus komodoensis (assembly GCF_004798865.1). Lineage (NCBI taxonomy): Eukaryota > Metazoa > Chordata > Lepidosauria > Squamata > Varanidae > Varanus > Varanus komodoensis. The sequence goes on along the minus strand of NW_025335985.1, from coordinate 608,802 downwards.
ATCTTGTTCTAGTCCTCAGTGAGAGGGGTATGTGTGTGTGTGTGTGTGTGTGTATGTTTCCTGTTTGCAAATCATACTGTTGTTCACGTAAAAGCAAAACACAGCCAGAGTTTTTGGAAGAGAGGATTTGCTAAGGAAACCTGTGAAACCAAACTGACCAGCTCTCACTAATAACCAGGAGGCAGCTTTGGTACCTATTGATCTCACACCTTGCTGAATTGTAGCCTTTAAAGGAATTAGGTATTCACAACAATTCCCCAAATTTCAAAGGGAAATTCTCATACCTGACTTTAAACAATTTGAAAATGTATTTGCTTCTGCCTGTTCTCCATGACATTTAGTTACCCTTCAAATTTAACCTAGTTCACATTCATGCCCCTTCCACTTGAATCAGGGTTCTCGGCCTCCTAAAAACCCAATGGAAAGAAAGTAAGTTGGATTAAGTGGAATAATTACCTCCTCCCCATCCTCTGATTAATTGCAACCTTCCCTCTTGGAATTCCTGGCAACTTTTGTTCCAGTGAGAACATGCCAAGTTAAGTTGAACATGTGAACTGTGGAAACTCTGAGTCCCTTGGAATCAATATCTAATGATGTCGGGATAACATAAGAAAACAAAAGAGCTATGCTGGGAGCGACCAAGCTCCTATCCAGTCCAGCATTCTGGTCCATGCTGGCCAAACCAATGTCCATGGGAAGCCTCTGAGCAGGATAGAAGCACAAGCATACTCACTCACTCATGTTCCCCAGCAGTTGGTATTCAGAAGCATCCCAGTGACTGGAAGTCACATACAACCATTGGGACTACTAGCTTTCGATAGTCTTATTCCTTCATTACTTTGTCTACCCCCCCCCCCCTTTTAAAGATATGCAAGTTGGTGCCCATCACTACACCTTGTATCCTGGCTACAAAGTTAATATAGTTTTAGGTGTTTTATTTAATTGGTATTAAAATAATCTCTCCCTTTATCATTCCATTCATTCCTGTCCTGAAAAGAACTAGAAAGGGACATTATTAGCTCACCACTGGCAGATGGTGCCCTTCAAATCTGGCAGAATTTCTACCCATTTTCTGTTTGTTCTTAAGGATTCACTTTTCTACCACCTCTTTTTGACCATTTCAGGTTTGGGTTATCCTCTTTCTTCTCTCACAACTCAGGATACTATTTATTATGTAGTTGGGGGTTTTGAACCAATCTATCAGATACCCCACCAGTTTTGAGACTTGAGAAATTTGCAAACTCCAAATATTGCCTGTCTTCACCCATAATCCTAAGGTAGATCCCACCATAGCTCTGCCCTGGCCCATGAGCTTCTGCCAGGCACACTTCTGCAGGCTGGTGTCAAAGCAGTGGTTGTCACCAAGAGAAGCACAGGGACAGAAAAGGACCAAACATTCACACAACCAAGGTTGGCTTTTCGGAAGCAATTCTGGCCCATCACAGAATTGCTAGATCTCTTTCTATTTCACAATCAAATTTGGATATTATTCAGCACAGCCCTAGACTAGCCTTTCTCTGGCACTCCGGATCCTCCAGAGGTTTTGACCAATGTTCAGGGCTGATAGGCATTGTAATCTAAAACAGCTATGGGGTACCACATTGGGAAAGGCTGCTCTAGTTATGCAGCAATGCCTTGAAAGGCAGTTAATTAAGCTTTTGTCTTCAGTCCGTTTCCCCCATCTTTTTCTGAAGATCTTTGCTTTTTGGGCCTTGCCTAACTATGGTAGTTTGTGATTTAGAGATTTCCTCTTCTTTGGGGCACGATTCAACCCTTTCCTAGTGTTTATTAATTTGTAAACATGTCCTACTGTCTTCCTCCTCCTGCTGCCCTTTATATAGTTTGGACTACAACTCCCATCAGCCTAGCCAGTATAATTGTAGTCCCTAAGGTCACTCGAGGCTGAAGTCCCTACAACCACATGAGGCTGGTAGAAATGATTGACCATCAAAACCCTCTTTTTTATGTTGGTCCTCAGTCCGTTATTTCTATCACTCGTGGACCCCTAAACATTCCACTGGCTTCCCTCTTCAGGAAAGCCCTTCACCTGGAAAAAGTTCACATGAACACATGAGATTTTCCTCCTGGTGGTGGGGAGGACAGGAGGAGGGGTGCCTCTACCTGCTCCTCCCCTGCTGTAGCCCTTCATGTAGTCTAGGAATGACTGTCCCAAGAAAGCATTGAGAACTGGCTGGTGTTGGACCCTCTCACATCACCTCCTTCCTTCCCCCAGCAAGAAACAGGCCAGAGGTGGGTAACTTGTAGACCAAAGAGTGCTGAGGACAACAATTCCCATGATCCTAGAGTTAATGGGTATGGTAGGCTGAAGCATCTGGGTGGCGGGAGTGGGGAGCACAAGTTACTCAACCTGTATAAATAGAGAACTTGGAACTAAAAAAAATATAATATTGACAAAAATTGTGGAAAGGGATTTGTTGAGTATATGAGCTGTTTGATATTATTTTCCTTAGGGGGTGATCCACAATTATTTTGTGTTCTTTTTAATGGATTTATGCTAACTAGATTGAACATCCATGCAAAATCTAATAGTGTAAATGAAAACTGTGTATTAAAGGGCTGATCATAACTGTTCATTTATTTATGAAAAAATCTAATAAACTGTTAATGGATCCAGTTCTACATAATTATCTGCAATAGCCATATAAACATTCAAATAAAGAATGTGTACAAGGGAAGCATCTTCCCCCACCATCCATTGTTTAAATCTCCCTTAAAAAGAAATACAAATGGTAGTTTGAAATGTATTGCTGGTGGTAAAAGTGAAGACACATTATTTATGACCCCATTAATCATCAGTGCTAGTTGAAATTCACATCATTGGCGAGTTATCAATAATTAAATGGGAAGATTGTCATTAAAGTCTGCTTGAGAGGACGCTGCAGTCACCCGGGATGTAAACTTTATCTTCAGAATTACAGAACATGATTAACGGGGAAAGGAAAGTATTATATCTTGTTTGAGGCGTATGCCCTTCAGACATGTCCAGAATATTCTTCTGCCTGTGGATATCTACAGGGGGAGTCTCAGACACAGAATGAATATTCTACATTGCCCAGTAGGAAAAGAACATTCTCAAATCTGAATTTTGAAGCAATGAGTTTTTTCTTCTAATTCTTGTTCTTCCTGGAACCGGTTTACCTGGAACATCTAGTTATATCAACAGCTAAAGTTACTTTTTAACACTTCCTCCCACCCCAGGAAAAATGTGCTTGTCAAACATGCAACAGTTCCAATGAAAAAAGGTGTGTGTGTGTGTGTGTGTGTGTGTGTTGTTAAATAAATAAACAAATAAATAAATGCTGCCAAGTGGTACAAAAGAAGCCGCTGGTTTTGTTTGGATTTCTTTCTGATGGAGATCAGCCTCTTCTGGGCCCAAGCACAAAAATACTTCTGGATTGACTGGGACACTGAGATCTTCAGGATACAACCATACAGGGGCACTTTTCTTCCACTCCATGTGATAAAAAGGTCTGATTTTTTTGGTGTGAGGTGGCAGAATTATTGCGTGTGCAGAATGCAGCAGTTTGCTTCTTGAGTAGGTGGGCTGGTCTTCAAGAGAATCTGCTTTAGTCCCCAGAGTACTTACTGGTTTCTGGAGACACAAAGATAGGCCAGGTTGCTATCCTTCAAGGTTCTGGGTTTTGGAGGGCCTGTGGGTGAGAAACCCTCAATGGGATCCTTCCCTGAGTTAGTCTTAGAATCATAGAATCATACAGTTGGAAGAGCTCTAGAAGGCCATTTGGTCCAACCAGCTGCTCAATGCAAGACTCAACTCTCCCAATCAGATTCTCACCAGGGCTGGCCCTGCTTAGCTTCCAAGATTCTTTGGCAGGATCAGCCACTTCAGACCCTCTCACCAATACTGTCATCACCAGCTTCTGCTCCGCCTCCTCCTCTTTCTCATAATTGCTACCACTTGCTTGCTAGCTTGCTTATTTATTTATTACAAACATTTATATCCTGTCCTTCCAACAAGTGCACAGGACAGCTTACATGATGTAAGATTACAATAATACAGTAATAAAACCACAATTATTAAAACAATATGAAACAGGACATCATAAACTAAGAAAAAAGAAAAAGGAGGAAAAGAATAGAACATGTGACTGTGGGGAAGGAAAAAAAATCTTAAAACATCTAAAACCCTTGATTATTAAAATGATGGTTGAATAAAAAGGTCTTTACCTGGCGCCAGAAGGAGTATAATGTCGGCGCCAGGCGGACCTCTCTGGGGAGCACATTCCCCATTCTGGGGAGCTTGAGAGGCAGAGGAACACCGTGCAAGTAGGCTGTGGCATCTTCTGCTCCTCTTCTTCACCATTTCAATTGCCTACATTAGGGTGGGAGGCAGGTGAAGAGGAACAATAGATTCAGGGTCAGTGGGCTCCCACTGACCCTGCCAGAGGGGTTGGTTGCAAACATTCAGATAATGGTTGTCATCACAGAGGCTCTTTCTCTCCAGCGGAAATGGAAATGTTGTTGGTCAAAAAGCACATGTTGGTCACAAGAAACAATGCAAAACCCATATTAAAGTAAGATCTGTTGTAGGTGAATGCAAAGGACACCAACATGTGCAAGAGAAATGTGTACAAGATCTCTTCATCAGGGAAGTTGTTAGAAGAAACAGATTGTGATAGAGCAGGCCAGGCAGGAAGGCTGGCTTGGTATTGAATTCTGCATGGTCAGAGGGTGAAATTTGGGAGAAGGCTGGTGACAGGGATGGGTGATAATTTCAGATTCGTCCATATGTACTGGAGTGTTGCCATCTTTTTCTGAAGCATTGTTTTTTTGTACTTGCTTCATTGTATTATCCCATTTCACTCCCCCCTCATTTTTTTCTTTTAAGATGCTCCAAAATTAGTTTGGTGATATTAAACAGGTGAGAAGCATACTGCATTTCAACTCTTTTCTTGTCTATGTCCAACTTTCAATCTGTTCTTGAGAAAATTGTAACCAACTAGCAATATTCTGCTTCCCATTCATCAAGCGTAATAGCACCTTTGATGCGTGGAGGGAACAAAGCAAAAATTCAGCCAAATGATTCATATATCTTGGTTCAGAACAAAAAATGTGCAAAGGCTGATGAAAATCTAGATTGAACTACATCTTCCTTTGTATCTTACACAATACAACAGCTGTCCGTATTGTGATTTTAATAGCCATCATCACTTAGTACACCTCTTCTTATACTTTTCTTCTCTAGTCTTGGAATTTAATTTTAAAAGTTGTTTCAGATGTCTGCCTTGTAGTCAATATTAAAGTACATTATGGACAAATATAGCCTTTGTTACTTGGAATCACCTGGTTGTGTTGCATCCTGTCCAGAATGGAAGACAAAGGAAGAGCAGCTTGGCTGGTGAATGAACTGAAATGTCCAGATTTGGATTACATTTTCATTCTGAAATAGTCCGATTGGAGCTGTGCATGGCCAACTTGCAGGGCCATTGTCAAAGACGGGCCCACACCCAGCAAGGGCCCACTGGGATTGCCATTCCTTTTCACCATCACATCTTTCATCTGTTTCTCATTCTGACCCAGGCAACAGGGAGTGGACCATGCCATGACCGACTTGCTCTCTGTCCATCAAACAGGTAAGTGGTAGCAAAGAGGAAAACAAGGATGAGGAGCAAGTGCCGTTGGGGAGGGGGGCACTGCAGGCCTCTTGCTTCAAGGCACTCAAAACCTAGACCTGGCACTGTCAGTCCAGGTGCTGAATGTATGTGGAGATGGATCAGGACTATTATGTTGTGAGTAACTGAGCATGGAGTAAACACCCAAGCTCCCTTTCAGGGCTAATTTAATTTTTCTTCACTCCAGATTTAAGCTTAACTGAAGGGTAACTATATTAAGAACTACTTGGTCTACATTGGCAGGACCCAGAGCAATGTACCCTAAAATGTACATGATTGCCCCTCTGCAAATATCCAAGTGGTTCTTTGCAGTTAGCATCACTTGTGTGGCAATTTTTTTCCAGTTCCTGAAAATTATGCAAATGTGTTTGTTTATTTTTTTAATAAGCCATGAGGAGGCAGCCAAATGGGACCAAGCAAATGGAGCCCTACCGGGGGGGGGGGGGGGGGGGCGGGGGGGATGGTGGTGGAAGTACTGCTATTCCGTTGACATATTGCCCCCCTCCTGTACATTTTGATGCACTTACTCCTTTTGCTTCTCTCCACCCTGCATGTGCTTTTCACTTGCACTAACTGGTTGCTCCTTTCTTAACTATACTTTTTCCTCAGGTCCTTTAGAATAGTGCTCAGATTTATCAATAGGCATCTTCATCTTGTCAATTTACTTATCTGCAGCCCACTTTACTTTGGCCTTCCTTCTGATATCTTGTAAGAAAATTGAGAGGCAAGGCTACACATACTGAACAACCGTAAGAGTGCACTTACAAAAGACTGACAAAATTTAAAACAAAATTTAAAGGTTATAACTCAGCTGCAAGTATTTGAGGATCTGAAAAAAAGAAAGCTGAGGAACATAAGGGTAATTATGAGAGGGAAAGGGCTGAGGAGGAGATAAGAGGGGGTTCTGTTCATCTTTCCCTGGACATGGGCCAGAGCTAGCTAGAGGCCTGAGAGGGAAAGAGGGGAAGAACAAGCCCCAGACAGTGGAACAATGCCCTATCTGTCTGATGTACCACAGGTTGTTCAGAAAACAACCCACCCTCTGTTACTTGTATGCAGGAATGGCTTAGTGTTATGTGCAAACCCATCTAATGTTGGGTGGAATGTTAGAAATATTATAATTTTGGCTTGGTTGAGCAGAAAAAAGAACAGCAAATATGATTAACTAAGCTCTGCTGACCATTTTCACCAGACAGTTAAATATAAGATCCCAGTGATGTCTATTCTGTTGGTTGAGAGAATCAGAGGTTTTATATTTTTATTAGCCACTATTTCTCCTGTGCTTCCAATCATCCTAATACGTGGTGATGTGTCTTGCTTGTTTTATCCTTGCCAAGTTTTACTCTTACTCTTTCCTGTTGTTTGGGCATGAAATATATACTTTGATGTCCAAAACACTCCACTGGACTTTATAATTCCATTGCTCAGTGGGATCTGTCTGTATACCCGCTGTTTTCTCTCTTGGTCAGGTGAGTCAAAGATACACCTGTTCAGTAAGAAAAACAAGTGAGCCAGGTGGAATGGGGACATTTTACTTGTCTTTGGTATAGCTATTCCCAGCATGGAGAGGATCATGTTGTACTTGCCTGATAGGTAACTGTTAAACATGACATGCCTGCTAGAAAAAAGGTGGCAAACCTCATTCAACACCGATGAAATGATTGTCTAGAGAGCGAAACAAACTCAGGCTTTTAAGACCTATTGACTCAAAGCCCTGGGCCTGGATGGATGAATCTGTTACATTTGCCTTTTCTTACATTCACTTCACTTCAAATCAAAACAAAACCAACTCCAAATTTCTTATGAAGAAATCTGTATTTATTTATTTATTTATTTATTTATTTATTTATTTATTTATTTATTTGCAGGGGGAAGGCTCAAACAAAAATGTAACCTTCTTTTTCTTCTTAGCTGTAAATCTTACTTGTTATTCTCAGGTCTACTCTCTACATGGAGTAGAAAAAAGTGGGAAAATGAGGTTTGTTTGTTTAATATCTATACTGCTCAATAGCTGACAATCTCTAGGTGGTTTATAGCAGCAGATAAAAATGCAATAAAATATAGTTAGCAATAAAACATCAGCAACGGCACTACAAAATTTGAAAGGCCAATTGAAAATCAAATATAAGATGCTTTAGTAGCTAACACAATTTTTTTAGGTGTGAGGTCATAGAATAGGCTGGCCCACTTCAGACTATAGGCCAGGGATCTGGTTTCTGAATGCTCTTTTGCATTTAGGAAAAGATAGAATATACATTTTTAAATAAACACGTACATTCATGCCAGAATGAAATGAATGAAATTTGGTAAGCCCGTTCAGAGCAACATTCTACCATTCCAGAGTGAGCAGAGGCTCAACTACATGTTCCTTAGCAAAGGATCCAGGAAAAATGTAAAACGTAATGCAGTGCAATATCTCCTTAGAAGACTGCTGTGTAAAAGTGACAGGGCCTGTTCAGGAAACATTTCTACTCTTCATGCTTAAACCTGAGATCAATCCCTAGACTCATTTTCAGGAGGGCCAGGAGCAAGGAAGGCATCTGAAATGTTGTGGTTTGCTTGTATATTTACATCCCATTAAGAAGTACAGAGCATTCTACACAGGTCTCCCAAATCTTCCTTCCATACCCTGCCCACACCAAAACACACTTAGCTTTAGCAATGTATCAGCCTCGCACCACCATCAGACTTTAAAATAATGTCTCTGTACTTAAGAACAATTTCTCCCTCCCTACCCAGTGAATGATGTAATCAAAGCACACTGGATAACTTACGTAGTAAACATACATCCATTTATATCTTTCTGTACTATACCTTTGGCAATTCTATTTATTGCAAGAAGGGTAAACAATATTTAATTTGCTCTCCCGATGCTACACAGCTCACGTAGCTGAGACTCACTGTGAAATGAGAGATACGTGGTAATGATACATACCTCGGGATTTTTGGAATCCCTGGTAAAATACTTTTAAACACCTGCAATAGATTTGGATTTTCCTATATGACGCAAAGCTTTCCTTTTCAAAGGCCTTCCAAACAGTTTAAGTGCAACTCAAAACCCTGCCATTCCCTAGAACAGCATATCAAAACCACACAATTAGAAATAAATAATCCACCCATCAAAGATAGTCTTAAGCACAGCTGTGAAATTCAAAGAGGAAAAAACATTCAGAGAAATCACTTACATCTTATAGTGGAATTCTCCACCCCTGCCAAGACAGTTCATAATAGAATGCAAAATTTATATTGGGGAAATACATATAAGTATCACAACCACCTCTTTCCTCCTGTCTGTTTTACACTCGTAACATCTGCACTTTCAAATAAATTGAGAGGAACTGAAAGGCAGCAGAAAGCATATGAAAACTCTGTATAATGGCCACTGATTTTTGTTGGCTGAAAGATCCCCATGCACAGTTAAACAAATGTGCACAATTCACTCTTCTCTTGCAATTCTGTAGTCACCTGAGAGTATGTCTCATAAAGATCAACATGGGTTACTTCTGATAGGCATAGGCTCGCACTGTTAATGCATATTGAACTTATATATACAAAAACTGGATGAAGGATGGAAATCTTTGAGAATACTCTGAATAAATCCCAAGAGAACTGCACCTGATATCATTACAAAATTATTTTTGTCTGCTTCAGCCAAAGAGATGAAAATATTACCATGGGTAGGATAATCAACAAAGGCATATTTAAAATTACTGGAGCGTACTGTTCAAAGGAATTTTCTTCAGTTCTCTCACCCATGATGTTAGCCTTTGCTTGTATTATGAATCAGGATGGCATTAATGCTTGGAACATCTCCTTGACTATTCAGATCTATGAAACTATACATATGGATGAGATGAGCACATTTGGAATACTGGGTAAAATTCTGGCCTCTATACCTGAAGAAGGCTTTTGTAGAGTTGGAGAAGGGGTAGAAAGTGGTGGAGCAACTCTACTAGCAGTACAGTTTACAACCTTTTTAGCTTAGAAAGAAGGTAAGGGAGACATGATAGAGGTGTGTTGAATTGTCCATGTTGTGGAGAAAAAAAGTAAGATGTTTTGTGCAATGAAGTGAAAAACCGGGGTCTCAGGACAGAGAAAAGGAAGTGCTTCTTCATGCAGTGCAGTTAGACTGTGTAATTTGCCACCACAAAATGTCAAGGTCTTTACCAGCTTGTACAGGATTTTAGATGAATTCATGGTGGATTAGGTTATCCATGATGCCTGGTTATGGTGACTGACTACTGGAAGTAGCATGTTTCTCCTCACCTGGTATTGGGGTACACATACAGAAGGGTGCTATTGCACCCATTATTTAGCTGTTTACTTATTGTATTTATATCCCACCTTTCTCCCATTGAGGAACTCAAGCTAGCTACAAGCTGTTCCCAGGTGGTCTCCCCTCCAAGCTCAGGCCAGCCTCAGACCTGCTTAGCTTCAACATGGTAGATGCCTTCTGTTCCTTCAGTGAGAGCAGAAGACTAAAGTGCCCATGACTTTGTCAGTGGAGGCTCCTCCATAAGCCCAACTGGGACTTGGCCTTCCCCATCAAGGAAGAAAAAAAAATGCATGTGAAGATCTCATTGCATGACATGAACCTTAAATATTTCTATGTGCCCTGGGCTGCATCACTAATTAATCCCCATTTTATTTTGGCAGCCCACGACTTAACTCCCATGTCTGAGTTTCAAGCTAAGTTTTCATTCAGGCGTCTCTGATCCTTGTGGGACAACAGGGAGGGACCAGCATATTCAAGACACACAGGACAAGACAAAATTGTTCCAGTCTTCTCCATATGGAGGACTAATAACCTGCTTCACTACTGGGTCCCTTTCCTCAAGGAATTGCCAAAGCTTTTCTGGGAAGGTCCCTGTAGCTATAAGGCATTTTCCGGCTAATTGCCTCAATCAAGTTAATCTTGTGCAAAGCTGGCTCTCAAATACCACTTTGCAAACCACTTTCTTTCCATGTGCTGATTTTTTCTGATCAGGGCAGGACCAAAAAGGAACCAGTGACCCTATGAGGAGAAAAGGCACAATTCTAAAGAGCATATTTCCACCATCTCCTTGCAAGAGGCCTGTTACCTTAAACAAGCCCAGGTAGTATAAAGACTGGCCTGACCTAGTTGGGTTTTATGTTCAAATTTGTGTCCTAATGTACCTCCTTCTGAGGAATTATTTTTAAATGTGTGTCTCTTCCCTTCAAGGAGACCCAGATATCTCATTCCCTCAACCCCGCTTTTTCCCTCACAAAGATACTGTGATTCAGCTATGAGGTAGTGCTTGGCCTAAGGTCACCCAGTGACAGATACGCAGCCGTGAAGGGATCTGAAGTGTTTAAAACTAATTCCTTCTTGATAGCTGTATAATGAATGTTCCTAAAGTATAAACTCTCCCAGTTCTGCACTAGGACTGCCATTGAAAGCAATCCTAGACATTTGAATAGTTTGGTATTGTGGAAAAAAATGTGTGGGGAGGGGAGATAGCAAATATCCAGAAATAATTTCAGTTAAAAATGGCTGCTGGATGATCTGCACTGGGGCTCTGAGAGGGTTGTATGCTGTATTCTTTGAATTTTTGCCTCACACAGCCTCAAAATGATGGGTGTTTATCAAACTGCTCATACTGAAAGCTTTTCAGCCTGAGCAAAAGGTAGAGTGGAAACATTTCTGTCTGTTACCTTTGTTTTGTAAGTGAAGGTTTGGGAAATATGGGTATTGATAACCTTAGAGAATAACGCTAGAATTTATACAATGTTTTCAAAGCATTTCCAGGGTATAATTTAATTCACCATGATCAAAGTAGTTTAATGGTGTTCGCTTGGAGAAATGATGTAAAGCAATATAAGGCTGGCTACATATTAAAAGCATGTGGAAACTTTTATCTTTGAATATTTTATGTAAAAGGACATTCCTTCTTTACTCATGGCTATATTACTCATGGCTATATTATTGCAATTTCATTTGCAAAACTGTAAATAAACGAGGGATTATCACATCGAGTCTGATATTAAGGCAAGATGTGACTGAATCAGGTGTCATTTGCTACAGGAGAGGCAGATTAATGCTTTTGATAAATGCATTACTGGGGAAGTGACACTTAATGGCTTTTGTTTAGCATACAATGTTTATTTAAACTTGTGTGCTATTATGGAAGATTAATAACTTTTGTAATGGGGATAAAAAAGCAAGAATAAATTTAAAAAGATGGTATTGGTCACAAAATATAGGGGGATTGGGTATTTCTAATGTAAAATTATATTATATGCTAATCAACTGAGGCATACACCAGATATTATAAAAGGTTAATATAGTTAAAATTAGATTCTTCCAAATTAGAAGGAACTTTGGTAGATCTTATTTTAAAATATGAAAATAAACATATTAATAAAAAAGGTAGAAAATCCTCTCCTTAAAAATATATTACAAATCTGGAAGAAGTATAAGGAAAAAAATTACATCATCAATTTCACCATTACACCCAATTACTGAATTAGAAGCATTTCCATTAAATTTAAGAGTGATTTTAGGGAAAATGCTAAGGAATAAACAAATAGATTAAAAGCTTGGCTAGAGAAAATGAATAAAGATGGGGAGATAAAAGCAATATTAGGTAAGGAAAAATAGCTTGGCATAATGTGTTTCAATTAGAATCATGGACTAGAGAATGGATAAGGAAAAGAAGTAGATGCAGGGAGTATATAAAATATATAGATATGATTATAGAAAAGGAAAAACAAGAGAATATGTTGATGAAAGGGATAGTAAATAAAATTTATACGATATTATTAGAAGAACAGAATCAATATGATTAACTTAAAGTAATATAGGAAACAGATTTGGGAAAGAACATTAGCAATGAAAATATATTGGGAAATATATGAATGAAGAGGATATTAAAATGCATGTCGGTAAGAAAAAAGGAAAAATTCTGCAAAATTGTATGGAAATGGTACCTAACTCTGGTTAAGTTGAATTGTATAGATAACAAATACTCCAATATAAGTTGGAGATGTGATTGTGAAGAGGGTACATATTTGCATATGTGGTGGGAATGTGAATATAGCATGAAATTTTGGAAAGTGGATTTTAAAGAGTGATGTAAAATACTAAATATAGATATATGCCCTGGAATTGCAGTATTTTCAGTATTTGATTTAAAAAACAATGGATCTGGAATAATAAAGAATTAATAACAAATTTAATAACTACAGCAATATTAATTATATGTTAGAACTGTAAAGTAACATATGATTACCAGTTGGCTGACTGATACAGAGAAATTTGGAATATAGCTATTAACAACAAATTAACATGTGAGATTAAAGTGAGAAAAGGGCATATAAAGAAAATTAAGTTTAATGATATTTGAGGTATATTTATTGAGTATGTTTTTTAAAAGGGGAAAGGATTTGACCCATCAAAAGAATCATTACTATTTTGGAAGGGAGGAATGTTCTGAAATGTTTGAATAACGTTTTTTTTGTTTGTTTTTGTTTTAATTTGTAACATGTATCCTTGGTCCTGGTGATGGCTAGGGGAGGGGAATCATATTGTAAGAATTATTTTAATTATATGTTTAATTTTATATGTTTTTGTTTTTAAATGTAGCTTCGAGTTTTTGTGGTTGAACTTTAGACTGAAAATCAATTTTAAAAAGAGAGGAACTTGTGTGCTGTAACGGTGTATGTTAAGCAAAAGAAAGGACTTGGTCCCAGCAATTGTACAACTTGCCAGCCTCAGTAGCCTTTGGGCCTTTCTTTGTAGATGTTCTTAATGTAGACTGGAGCATAACCAGTTACTAAAATACCATGTGTATTAACCATGTTCTATTGATCCTCTTTGTTATAATCATTAAGAGTATTTCCGAAGTAGTTCCACATAAAATGAAGAAAAATAATCTCAGAAGCCTTTTCATCCTATTAACATTTTTGAAATTTTTCTTTTCAAAGAAAGCCACCTTGTGGAACTTTCCCCAAATATTGTCCCCTTTTTTCTTTTTCTGCAACTGTCAACTTTTCTGCCCCACCCCCCGGCCATCAGGGCTCAGAACTGCACCAAATCCAGGGCATTACTGAGAGTGCAAAATGGTGGCCAGGCTACTCACATGGTTGCCACAGTGGCATCTTGAGCCAAAATGATCCCCTTCCCATTTCTCTGCCCACAAATAAGATGGAGACTTTTAAGAAGCCACTTGTCCACAGCTCAGGTTCCATCATGGATATGTCCCAGATGGACTGTCCCAATTCTCTTACTTACCTTGTCCCGAATCCCTTGCCTCACAGTTTCCCTTTCAGCTTCCATCTTGGCATATTTGGCTTTCCTTTCTTCTTCCTGCTGCCGAAGGGCCTCCTGTCGTTCTTCTTCCTTCTTGGCAGCATCTGGATCCTTCTCTTCTTCTCCTCCCAGCATCTTCCCCATGTCTTTGGTGGCCCCTAAGGAAAAAGTGCAGCACAACAATAATATATACAGTCCCAAAAGACAGTAAAAAGACCTTTCTGGAGTGGAGTCTGGTGACAGATACTCCAAAAAAACTGTGTTGGAGCTGAGATAGAAGTTTGTTATATTTTGTTTCGTTGACTGATAGTCCAGGAGCAAAATATTTGTATTTTACTCACGGTCTTGAGCCAGAGGAAAGAGATATTGTCAATGTACTGTGGTGGTGGAGTTACCATTGAGAGGTGACTACAGAGCCTGGTTTCTGTATTATATATGGAAGGTAGGACTGAAATTCATGCCATGTGACTGGAGATTAGCTGAACATTCTGAAGATGCTCATTGGGCCTGAATTTGAATTGGTACAGTGAAATGTTGGCCATGCTAAAGTTGATTGACTGAGAGGTACTAACTGGAGTAAATATAAGGAGATATGGGGAGGTATCTGAGGTGAGCTTTCATCTGAGTCTGTCGGCGAGAGCTTGGCCAAGAAGAGGAACAGTTGCAAGGCTGAGAAGACAAGTTTGAAAGCACAAGAGGCAGAAGTTAAGTGAGGTCTGCAAGGGACCCCTGGGTCAGCCTTTTGATGAAAGAGCTGGGGGCTGTGATATGAAGAAAAACCAGTTGGTGGACCGAACTGAAGAGTTCAAAGGAGACTTGGTGAAAAGCTGTAAAAGTTCTAGTCCATTGCCATGCTTAACAGAGAGGACTGCTTATCAAGCACTCATTGCTAGGCCTGTGAGTTAACTGGGATGGAGCACGGTAGGGGAATTGGTTTGAGTTTGGTTAAGAATTGGGGTGTTTAACACTTGATTGGTGGTAATAGTAACAATATAGTCCTGCTTTCAAAGCAACCACATATAAACCTCATTCATAAAGTAACTGCAATCTTAAATAATAAGCTTTCTTTTATTATTTCTTCTTCATATGATACCATATATCTTTGCTTATTTTCCTGTACTCTGATCTGATTGTCTCACACCTAATATCCTTTGGAAAAAAGGATATATTAAAAAAATGCAAATGTATGGTGGCAGTGTAACTGGATGGTGGGTTTACCCTATTTCCCCTATTCAGTACCTGAAGATTCAGCCAGAGTTCTCATTTCAAACTAGCACAATTTATCTTACCAGAACTGAGATGTCATTATGGATTCAATCGATATGCTTCCATGCTTGAACTCTCTTCAGCCTCTCATGATAACTTGGTGCATATTTGTACATGCATATATCACTAGATCTCTAAATTTTAATAAAAATGCATTTGATGATTGGCAGCTAGAGATAAGACTTTGGCTCCATAATTGAGAAGCTTTGCATTGAAGGGCATGTGAAAAGATAGTAGTTTTATCTGTGATGTTAGATAAGTGATAGCTCATTCATATGTGCAATACATCCCTTGATGTTGTTATTGCAGGCCTAGTATGAATATGCATATGTGAACCAGGCCAGGCTTGCCTGGATTTTCTGTCTCTTCATCTTTGCTTAGACATGAATGTGCTATACCTAATACCAGCTTGATTTGTTCACAGTAGGAGAGAGACAGACTAATGAACTGATTACTGCACTCTGTAGAACATCAGAGTAAGAAAGAACAGGGAAAAATGCAAAGTTGAAAATAATTTTTAATTAATTTTCTAATCAAAGGCTTCATTCATACAATTAGCATGGGTTACTAAGCTAAAAATGAGCAAGCATTTTGTCTCCTCTTTATTCCTCCCTTCAGGGTGTGAACAGTCAAACCAGGCACCTTATTAACCATAATTTCCCATTTCATCCATACTGAGAAGTTATGGTTCCAGTTTTGGTAGAAGCCAGGATCTTAAATCATGGTTTGAATATTTTGACTTGTTACAAGACTGGTAATCATAGATTCCCACAGGATGTCCATTTAGGCATCAACAAAAAATAAGTAATGAATCTCCAAAAGCAGAAAAAAGAAGACATGCATAGATTTTTAAATGATAATGTACATGTAACATTGCACATGTAGAAATAATTGCTGTAACTCAAATAGAAATACATTTCATCATAATGGGAAGATGCATAGTTTTGTGAACTGACTGTTGGTCCAATAAAAGATAGGACACTGACATGGATTTTGGAGTTTTCCTTATGCTCTAAGTGGCTACTTTTGGATGGCGTTAGGCAGAGGAATTATATTTTAGCCTGTGGCAAAATGCATAGAAACAATACTGAGGCAAACTGATATTCAGAAAACAGCCATCTGCCCCCAGAGGCAATATTTGTTTGTTTGTTTGTTTGTTTAAAGCTTTTACAGACCATCCCATTACTAGTTTCTCAGGATGGTTTACAACAATATGTCAAGAACTCTGGTTCTTGCTGTTGTTGCTACCGTTTAGATGGCTGATTGTAGCTAAAAGTTATGGACATAAATGTAAAATAGTTAGAGCTTCCTCCCCCAAACTTATGCCCTCTGCATATCTTGGATTAACTCCCATCAGCCCAAGCCATAAATGGCAATAGTCAGGAATACTGGAAGTTGTAGCTCAAAACTTCTGAAAGGCACCAGGCTGGAGAAGGCTGAGTTAAAATCATAGAATCACAGAGCTGGAAATGACCTTGGGAATCACCTAGTCCTACATTACAATACCAGTGCTATGTTTCCTCCCTAAGGAGCTGTCTGCTGAAAGCTGGATGAAAACATCTCTGTTTCTGAATCAGAACATCTCTGAATCTGTATTTTCACTTTGCATTGGGCCGATGGGTGGGCGTGGATTTAGGTTGTCCTCGCTCATGTCTACAACCCCAATCTATAGTTGGGCGGCTTATATGAAAATTGTTGGCTCAGTATTTTTAGACACATCTGAGTCAGTAAAACTACATCATCTTTATCTCCAGTTCGTTTATCTTCAGTTAGAGCTGCCCCAACTGTAATGAGGTAAGCTACTCAGGAAAAGGAATTCAGAGATATAGTGACAGAATAAAAGATACAGCTATTGCTTCTGAGCATTGCTTTATTGGTTCTCATTATTCCACAACACAGCCTTAACTTGGCTGCTTCTAGGGGATGAGGCAAGGCTGACATTCCATATCAAGGGTGAAGTCTAGGATGATTAAAATTGACAGGATTGTTTGGGTACAGTCCGCCCCTCATTTGCAGGAACTGGGCAGCCTAGATTCCTTCTGATATGTCAGCTAAGGTAGCCAGTTATGTGAGAATGCAAAGGCATTGCCAAACAAGCAGACCAAAGCATTAAAAGGCTGAACAAAAATGGCATGTGTTCCTTTACATATATAGATGCAAATATAGATAATTATTTAGAAATAATGACTACAATTTAAATAGAAGTGCAGCTCATTGAACTGGGGAAGACTGATACCTAGGTACCTGCTTAGTCCAGTGGCCAGGTGCTAATTGTTGTGAGGCAATTTCAAGGCCCAGGTCTCCCTTCTTATGATTTTTTTCTTGGTCTGAAACATGACTTGGATTTGGCAGACTTTCAAAAACAGAACAGCTTCAAATAAAGGGCTTTGCAAAGCAGGACATCTGCCCACCTTTGTCAGCCCTGTGTACAATCTGCCTCTGGACTGTAGGTAACCTCTACTCTAACGCTCCTCCATGACTCTGGCAGGGGAAGGGGAAGGGGCTAGCTGGACTGGGATGCTCTGGCCTCTGGGGCCCAGCTGTAACTGAATTCAGGGGCTTGAATGCCCGAAAGTACTTGGCCTGCTCTCTCAGCTTTCTGGCTTCCAGATCAGAGGGGCTCTGTTAGGTCCTTAATACCCTTCTGTGTGCAAACCTTTCTCCAGGCAGCTCCTCTGTGCAATCAAGCCCTGAAGACATCCATTGTGGTAGCCCAGCACGGGATGGGATGCTTGAGGCATCCAGAGATAGACGTCCATGAAACCAAAGAATGTTTTGATGCCGTCTCCTCCAGGGAATTGCCTAAGCAGCTGCTGGGAACTAGGGGGCATATAAGGGCAGAGTCCGTGAGGTTTTTACATGGGCACAGAGGCCGTGTACACCTAATGTGGCCTAGAGTACACCTAGAGTGGACATGTGTCCCAATACACAGGGCATAGTCCTCCATTTCAGGGAGGGGAACCTATTTCAGCATGAGAGCCAAGTCAATTCCAGGGCAGGGGCTACATTCCAGTAATGGGTGGGGTCTTATTCCCCAAATCAAATTTGCAGTTACCTATACATATTAACCTATGCAATTTATGCGAATTAGGGTGATGCATTTCTTCCTTTTTAGTGTTGCTCTGATGGAACTTTGGAACTAGAGGAAATTTCCCAGAGTTCACTACCCATGTCATCTCAGATTGCAAAACGGCTCTTGTAATCACAGTGACTGCCGTGCTGCGATACACTGCTAATTGGCAGGGGCGCCATGTACTACCAAGCAATCTAATGTAGCATTGTTCGTTAACTACTATTCAGCATGTTACATGGAGTTCAAGGGTGGAAATAAATCTTTTATCCCTCTCTTCCTTTTATGGGCAGTGGGAGCGGGATGATGCTATTCACTGCTAGATTTTGTCAGTTCAGCACCAGAAGCCCCAATGTTTCATTGATGTTCAGCAGAAAGCTTTGCAATCAGACCTGCTGTCTGGAGAAAGAGAGCAGGCATAATATCAGGCCTGTAGACAAAATCTGCCCCATTGGGAGTCCTCTACGGGGCCCTGGGCCCATACCCCTTTCCCCAGCCACCAATTATTTGGTAGTCTCCCAGCTTTGTGCATTTCCCTCGATTTGGAATTCCTGTCCTCAACAGTGGTAGCAAGAGCTTTGAATAAAAATGTGCTGGCATTTGGGGTACTCTTGGCCCTGTCCTTGGACAGATCTGCCCAAATGTTGCAAGGAAGGAGCAGAGGCACATCTGGAAGAAATGGTAGATGTTGCCACCACCCCTGTGGGCTTCCCAGACTCTGGCCCACTTTCTCTCTGCCCTGTGTCTGCCTCAAGCTACCTGGGCATCCAGCAGAAAGCGAATCCAAGCAAGACTGCAAGACCGGCTTGTGCACACACTGATGTGCCTGCTTTGCGAGATGAGTCCTGTTTCTGCACACATGACTTGTGGGCTTTGCATTTTTTGCACAAAGAAGCTGCTTGGTTGCACAAACGTTCAAAGATTTGATCTTGGCTCAGCTTGCTTGCTGGCAGGGCCAAGTCTAGGAAAGAAGTTTGGTGAATACAAAATAGACAGACAGATGAAGGACTGCTTACCTCCATGTGTACCTGCCCAGATACTAAGATCTTCAAAGGAAGCATTTATTCAGGTTCTCCTGCCCAAACAGGTGGGAATAGAGAAAAAGACCCTGCTTGGTGGTGCCACACCAAGGGTATTCTTTCCAGGGAGGCTCACTTTTCTTCTTCCCCAGCTTTTTAATCCTCAGTTCTATATGCAACTTTTGTGCTGCTTTGGGCTTGTTTTTATTTCTTCTGGTTTGATAATGCTCCTGACTGTTGTGATTTCATTCACCACCCCCACCACCCCTTGATTTGTGCCCCTGGGAACCTGTTGAAGGATGAGATGGCACCCTCTTAAATAACCAACTGAGTGACCCTATGGCTTCTAGCCAGATTCTAGAGGATCATGGAGTTGCTCAGATAGATGATTCAGCTGTGGTCATGTGAGTTCATTGCAAGACAACCCATTCTTAGCTGGAGAGTAGTCCTTTATTGGAGACATATAGTTGGAACATCCTTCCCAGCTCCCATTAACAGCCATTGTGAAGGCCGGGTCAGAGTTTTTCATACTTTTGATCTGGCCAAGCAAATGAACCGGAGATAAAATCAAGAAGAACCAGGATCCACCCCCACTTGCCCCGACACACACTCCAAGTACACAAGGTTGTCCTTTTGTCTCCTCACCACCACATTTCATTATCTCTCTAAACCAGCCATTATGATTTTTATTAAACCAAATGCCCTTGACATTTTAATAATCAAGCGATTACATGGCATTTCTTTTTTTTCTTTAAAAAAGATGATTACAATTTGACAATTTTTGCATGTCTGAACAGTAATTGAAGGTCAACAGAGCTTATTAAAAGAGTGAGTTGATGCGGGATAGGGCTGCCTCGCTGTGAGGTGTTGAAGAGGGCTGCAAAGCATAATGAGTCTGTGTTCCAAAAATCTGATTTGTTTCAGCCGTCAGAGAAATAGCTGCATCCTTTGGATGTTGGAATTCACGCCTGGCCCCTTTGGGAATTTGGGGAGTGTAAGTGATAGATAGAGGCATTGCTGTGCTGGCCCTCCCATGATCCTCGGTAAGCCAACTTAGCTCGGTGGGAAGATGGAAGGAGAAGAATCATGCTCCTATTTTCTGCCAGAAGCACCACCCTAGCAGCAGTTAGTGTCTGTGCCCAAATTTCCCCTCGGTTCACTTCCAAGCCATTGAATTTGTATAGATCAAGAACTTTCAGTAAATGCTCCAAAAAGAGGATGCAAAAAGTGGGGAAGAGGGTTAGGAGCCAGCAGCTTCCCTTTCTGAAGTACAGTAGCTGTTAGGGAAGTCTTGAAATCTGAAAGCTGTCAGTTTGACATTTAACGTTGAAAACATTGCATTGTTAAGGTGTGTGTGTGTGTGTGTGGGGTTCTACCGTGCTCCCCTTTTGTCATTTTTCCACTCAATCACCAGTGCTTTACATTTGACAGCCAAGCACGAGCACAAATTAGCCCATATGCAGACTCTCTACTTCCCTTTGTGGCTCCACTGAAACAGGCAAGAAAACTGATCAGAGAAAACTATACATACTGGGCAGCCATAAAAGCCCACTTGTGCACATGCTAAAGATTGATCAACAGAGGGAAAAGTCTGTTTATTTATTTGATTTATATCCTGCTTCCCCCCCCACAACCACCTCATAACAGCTGACATCATTATTCTCTTCCTGTTCTCTATCTTATCCCCACAAGAACAACCCTGTGAGGTTGGTTCAGAGTATCTGCGACTTGCCCAAAATTACCTAGTTGGTTCCATGGCTGAATGGGGACTAGAACTGGAGTACCTGAGTCCCAGTCCCATGTTCTTAACCACTACACCGCACTGGCTCTCTGAACACAGTGGTGTAATTTTCAGGGGCTGGAAAAAGAGGAAAAGACTACAACCCCAGCTGCACTTTTCTGAGGATCTGGACAAGCAAATGAAAAGCAGCAGTGAGTAATATTGGAATATTACCAACTGCCAGGTTGTCTCAAATACTAGCTACCTTAGCATGTCACTCACATATCAAATGTTTTCAAATACTAAACACCATTACATCATTTTTCAAATGCTGTTGAAATGAAAGTGTGAAATTATATACTATGAGACATCACATATATTCAATAAACATTCAGCAAATATATAAATGTGCATATTCACTATAAAAAATCCTCACAGGAGTGTGTTCAAGAGAATTTTGTGAGCAAATTGGCTTTTACTCAAGTCAAATAAACACATGAACTGACTGTGAAATTCGCTCTGGGAGTTCTTGCCTTTTTTCTCGCTTTCTCTTCCTCCTTGCTCCATTTCTGTCTTTACGACTGCTTTATGATCTTGTCAGATAAATGTAGATTTCATCTGATGTTTGAAGCATTCCACATACCAATGTTGCTCAGATCAGGCAGTCAAGAAATAATGATCAGTTTAAAAAGTAATGGCATAGACAGGAATAAGCAATTAAACAGGCCCTGCTATTAGTGTAATGCAAAAATGAGCCATCACTAGGTCTCTGATAGCTAACATAAGCTGTGGGTGTAGATGAGCGTAAACTGAAACACTCATTAAAGGATGGCCATTTTCTCCCTTGCATTAAGGTAAGACTTCGTTAAAATTCTGTTTAAATAAATAAACAAACAGGTAAAATAAATTCCTTATAGAAACTTTATAGTGGGTTTCTGTAACCTGTATGAATTATGCAATTTAAGTCAATGAGTAGAATCCCTTTTATTTTGCAAATTCATTCTGATTTTTCTTACTGTGTTGCATAATGCATCTCAGATGTTGCGATTCGTACTAAGGGACAAGGAACCATGAAGGGCAGTAAAGCCTCACAGGCCTAGGAAAGTTCATTCAGCACTAGATTTTGGCTCCTGAGATCTCAGCAGGTTCATGGCCCAGCAGTCCATGCAGTCTCTGCCGAACTGAATGGGAGAAGAAGTCAGATTTGCTATCATGCCTTCCACTTAACTGGTAATAGGCTTAAAGTAGAGGTAGATAATCAGATGACCACCAAGTATTTTAGAACACAGCTTCCATAATCCTTGACCACATTGACTGGGGCTGATGGAAGCTGCATTCCAAACCATCTGGAGGGTACCAGATCACCTTTTCCAAGTTTTAAGGAACAGAACAAATCTCCAGGTTGCAATGAGGAAACTGGAAACCTAGCCTTGAATATTAAGGGTATCTTTTAGAATAAACAGCACTTGCCCAAATCTCTCTGTCTCCACAGCTCCTAAAAGGACAGGTCTATAATGCACATTCCATTAGGCTGCAGAGGCAGATTTTTTGATGGTCATATTTATCCATCACAGTGCTTCCTTCTGCCTTCAAGATTTTATTTCAGCCATCTTCAGCCCACTTTGTACAAAGGGGTCTGGTCTACTTATCCAGGAGAATAAGAACATAAGAAAAGCCATGTTGGATCAAACCAATGGTCCACCCAATCCAGCACTCTGGTGGGAAGTCAGCTGTCCACAGGATCCCTCAAGCAGGATGGGAGCAAGACTTCCACCTGCCCAAGCTCCTCAGCAACTGGTGCATGCAGACATGCCACCACCAGTAATGAAGGTAGCACATAGTTAGCAAGAGTAGTAGCCACTGATCCTGAGGATTCTGAGGTCTGTAGCCAGGACTGGTGTCAAGGGTAGGTATGAATGGGCATTGGCTGGTGCCCATATCCAGGCAGAGTCTCACAACAAGGGCTCCTTGGACTTGCACCTTCTCTGCACCATCAAAAACTGGTTGTCCATCAGGCTCTTGCCCTGGGTCAGGCAGGGTGGTCCTGCTCCCTGGCTCACTGCCTCTCCAACAAAGCAAGAGGTAGCAATGTTGAGAAGGAGGAGAGAGACTCACCCAGCAAGAAGCTCATTGAAGAGGACTTGCTCAGCCCCGCCCCCCCCGCCCCCCCAAGATCCAGAGCTGCCATCGATTGTAGCATTCAAGAGCAAACCTTCCAGATGTGCGGAGGGAGTACAGATGCCATATAAAAGTCCAATAAACAAAAGCATCCTGCAGGCAAAACTGTAACAACTGCAACCATCACCCCAGAAGGGAGAACGATTCTATTCCAGGCTGCTCCCTGCTAGTTTTTCACTGGTGGAGAGCTTTTGGTGTAGGGGACTTTCAAAAATATGCCTTTTCCCCCCTGTGTTGGGCACAGTGATAATACTGATGTTCCATCAGACCCACTCACAGTTCTTCTGCATGCACAGTTTGGATTCAAGCCATCCAGCATGAGGTGTTAATATGCTGTCTTGCTCCAAACTGCAGCATGTTTGATCCTCTGATTTGCGGTGGAGCCATATTTTAGAACAAGCAGGCGAAAGGTACTGAATTTCCCAGTCGCCCCAGGACTTAGAGGTAATCATCTAAGCCCCTGAATCTAATTGCAATGCATTTGGATGGCAAGAGAAGGTGCGGGAATTACATGGGGTCATTTCTTGTTTCTGCAGCTTCGTTTCAGAAGCATCTTGCCTTTCTCCTTCGCTGAAGTAATCTGACTTTACACCCTGAGCCAGCGTTTTACATGCCGCTTCCTTGACAGCAGCAGTGGTAGGCTTTTCATCTGAAGCGAAGGGAACCCCTCTCATTTCTATTGCTTTCTTGCCATCAAAATCACGCTCAGAAATGATCCATCCAGAATCAAGAAACTGAAGCGGTTGAAAAGACAACAGTGGTAGGTGCGAAATGTTATTGCTCCCTCATTTGGCAGCAAACTCCAAGGCTCTATTTACTTGCCAAATGTTGCAACACTCTAGAACACATGCGAAGCTCACATGCATCAGGCTAAGGATTCATCTGATCCAACATCCTGTTCCCACAGTGGCCAACCGGATGTTGTTGGAAGCCCGCAAGCAGGATGCAAAGACAACTGCACCTCCTGCTTCTGTTTCCCAGGAAATGGGATCCAAAGGCTTGCTACCTCTAGTATTGCAGGCAATATATAGCCACACAGCCAAAAAGAAAGAAAAAGAAAAATGAGCCAGAGTCTGGAGGCCTGCCAAAAAAAGGGAAGTGATTTGTAAAGGGCCTGAAATAATCATTCTGCCCAACGTGTTTTGGAAACTTTCTTGGATGGCTTCTAAAAGCACAATTAAAATGTGCATAAAATCATTACTTGCATTTAAAACATTTAGGCGAATAAGAGGCCTTGAGAGCTTCCAACCTCAAAGGCAACCAAGTCATAATTTTGGATGCATAGAAAAGACCACAATGAACCATTTCCTATATTTCAATAAATTACAGGCAAAACTGCAGACATATATGCTAAATATCTGATAGCTCTATAATAGCTACAGAAATTTTCACCACAGTAATATTTTCCTAATATCCCACTCTCTAATTTGAAATGGTCTGGTGGCTTCATATTAGTGAAACCACTTGCATATATTTCAGGGACACATCTGCTGAAATCTATTATCCTGGTGAAAGAAGCAAACTCATGTACAAACACAGCAATTTTAAAACTTCTTGTAACACTCTCTTAACTCTTTTGCCATCTGACAACCTCTCCTGCTGGTCTCCTGGCCTTCGTGCTTTTCTTGCATCCCTTATGGTTTGCATTTCTTTTGTACATGCCGTGTTCTTATTTGTTCTTATTTGGCAAGACATCCATTTTCTGAAGAAAGAATCCTTTTCTTTATTAGCTTCCATGACCTTGCTAGCTAGCCATGCGAGTGACCTCTTGGACTTGGTGCTGCCTTTGTTGACCCTGCAGTGTATAATCCAACCAAGCTTGGCCTATTCTGGTTTCAAATAGCTCCCAAGAGTTCTGGAGAGATCTGACCCTCTTGACTTCCCTGTTTTTACCAGTTCCCTCATTTTTAAGAAGGTTCCTGTTTTGAAATAAAACGTGACCCTCTTGGACTTCCTTGGCAATTTCCCATTTACATGGTGATGACTTTTGATAGCACTGTGGGCATGGATTCCAGATGGCTCAACAGCATCCCCCTTTCACACCAGGTCTTGGGCAGGACCACTTCATCTTCAATCCAAAGTGGGTTCCCCTCCGGTTGGTTTCATGACCAACTATTCTAGCGCACCATTGCTTAGAGCATCTTAGAGCATCTATCTTCTTGTCATGTCTAAAATATGAAGTTACTATGTGTGTGTTATTGAAGTCACCCATTATCACATGACATTTTCTTTGGAGGCCAGCCTGATTTCATTGCCCAGCTCAATAGCACTCTGAGCATTCTGGCTGGGAGCGTATCTTCATTATGAAATTACTTTGGGGGCCTGCCTGGACTTTCACCTGCAGTGCTTCTGTGGGGAGTTTTTGCATGTTTGGAACTACGAAGCTACTGAGTGACACCTCTCTGGTACACCCTTTTCTGTCTTCCCTGCCGGGTTTAGATGTAGCTATGGATATAAATGTAGCTCTTGAATATGAATGTAGCTATTGCATATGAATGATCATGCTCCATTGATGTAGCTTTTGGATATGAACGATCATATTCCATTGGTTCTCTCCATGCCACCAGGATTCCATCATAGTCATTGCAACCATGTTCTCCTTTGACACCAACAAGTTCTAGCTCCCCCAGATTTGGCTCAGAAGCTTCCAGCAGTAGCACAGAAATGTCCAGACATGATGTCCTTCAGCAAACATCTCTGGGTGTGCATTTTCCCCTTGCTGCTATTGCCATTAAAGCAATCCAAAACATTTTTGCCATTATTTCCTTGGAGTGATTTCTGCTGCACAGGTCAATTTCCTGTCCATCTTCACCCAGAGACCAATTTGAAAGTTGATTTTTAAAACAACTTTTGTATATATTAAGCCGTTTTTGAAGCTGCTAAGGGCCAGTGGTCTAGTTTCATTCTGGTTCAAGTGGAGCCCTTCCCTTCCAGGATAGGCTAGACATGCACATGGTGGGCATGTCGTGAGTGGAGCTGGCTGGAGCCAGGGGTCAGACTAGATGGCCTGGGAGGTCCCTTCTGAATCTCCCTGTTTCCCTTCCCTTCCCTTCCCTTCAGGTCTAGCTCATTGCAACATACAGTTGAAACCGCTGTTCCTTTTACTTCCATCTCATTTTCAGTTTCGCTGGGCCAGTGTAAGAAAAAAAATCACTTCTGAACATCCCTTGGGATGTAGTAAATATAGGTTTAGCCACAGGTAAACCTGATCGAGAAGCAAGTTTCAGCTTCAGACAATGATAAGAAGCCACTGCGCAGTGAACTTTTCTGCCATAATTATTGCTATTTCTTTTCCCATTCTGTCTTTGCATCGCTTCTTCTTTATGACACTTTCCATCTTACGCATTTTGCCTGATTTCTGTTCTACCTGCAAGTGGGGGAAGCAAGGAAGCACTGTAGTGTCAAAATTTTTTCAGAAGTCAGTGTGATCAGTAGAGCTCACCGCATCTACAGTTAATGGATGCACAGTTTAGTCCATGACTAAGGCAAGATAAGAGTCTGCATTTCAATATCAAACTCTGCTGTGACCCAAATGAAATAGCAGTATGGTGTCTGATAAGGAAGTTAACAAAACTGCCTCGGATAAAAATGGTTTTTAGGAAGCCTGTTTATCCACTGCACTCCTCCGTCATTATTTGTTTTTCGGCGCCAGGCTAAGACCTTTTTATTTAAAACTTATTTTAATTGCTAAATTATTGTATTTATTAGGATTTTAAATTAGCCGAGAATGCACCGGGGGTTTTAAATGTTTTTTTTAATTGCTATATTGTTATTGTTTATGTATGGGTTTTTTTTTGTATTTTTTGTGAGCCGCCCCGAGGCTTTGTTGCAATGGGGGCAGCATAGAAATGTTTTAAATAAATAATAAATAGGTTGCAGTTCAAGGGGGTTGCCCATAACCCTTCAAACTCTGGGGATGATGGGCATCCTGAGCAGCTGGGAGCAATGCAGTCTTCATTTCCCCACTCTTCCCACCCTGCAAATGAGCTCGATGGCTGAGTTTAGCTCTCCCACCCCCAGCCTTGGATCTGGGAATGCAAATGATCCTAATGCTGCCTAAGGGCCATGGGGTCTCTCTGTGAACGGAAATCAGTATGTGTATGTGTGTATGGGGCAGAGGTGACTCAAAAGTTTTCCGAGAACGCAACCATGGGGTGGCATCTGGCAAATATGGCTGTGCCAGCTGGCATTTGTGTTTGGTTCACATACCTAGCAATGTCTAGCAACGGTGACCCATCCCCTGGTAGCATCCTGACTGGATTACTGTGACGTGCTTTACGTGGGGCTGCCCTTGAAGACGGTTCGGATACTTCAGTTGGTCCAGAATAGAGCTGCCAGGACATTAACAGGGACCGGCAGGTATTCGCATATAACGCTGGTCCTTTACTGCTTATACTGGCTGCCAATTGAAGTCCGGGCCCAATTTAAGGTGCTAGTGAAGACCTATAAAGCCCTAAATGGCTTGGGTCCTGGATACCTGAAGGAGCGCCTCCTTCCCTATATACCCTCCCACCCCTTGAGATCTGAGGTGGAGGTCCTTCTTTGGGAGCCCTCCTTGAAAGAGATCAGGGGGGTGGCTACCCAGAGGAGGGCCTTCTGTGGGTGGCGCCCTGTTTATAGAATACGCTCTCCAGAGAGGTTCGCCTGGCACCAACACTTTTTCTTTTCATCACTAGGCAAAACCCTTTTTATTTCCCCATTATTTTAATGTTTAATCGGTTTTAATGTGGTTTTATATTGTTGTATTATCAGATGCTGTGCCATTTTATTTCCTATTTTACTTGTTGCTTCTTGTAAACCATCCTGAGATGCCAGTAGATGGATGGTCTATGAAAGCTTTAAATGAGTAAATAAATACCTGTGGATCTAATAAGCCAGGCAACCAATGCCTTGTCCTGCAAGCAGCTTTGCTTTCCTAATGACAACAGTGTGAGTGCTGTTCATCTAGCTATGTATATGATTGAGATGGGTGAGGATGTCCATTCAGCTCAGCTTTGATACGAATCTGCCAACATTTCTCGGTTCTTCATATCTGGGACAAGAAGAATTTGAGATTAAAGCAAGGGAGAACACAAAACGTGGGGGAAACCAAAAACTGACAGATTTGTCCACCAAGGCCCAGGGCTTGGAGTGCATGGCTCTTAAAAATCTAGCTTTGAACCCGTATCTGCAGCCACAAGGTGCTGAATTAGGGTTGCCCATCTTTCTGTTCTGGTAGCCCCCCTATTTTTACCAGCTACATGGCAGGCAGGTGCTTCATGGTCTTCTCCACACTGGCAACAGCTGTTCCTATTGACATTGGATGATGCCAGTGGGTGAGAATTCCATGCCTATTTCTTTTTGATTTAAAAACATTTACCAAAACTTGCAAAGTTCTTCCTCTTCAGGAGAGAAAGGACTGTTAAAATGTAAATGTAGAAGAAAGTAAAACTGTCAGATTTATTTGTGAAGTCTGTTCGTTTTCAGGAAAGAACCATTTTCATCAGGGATTCCTTCTATCTATGCACCCTCCCCCCCCCCCCCCCCCATGTGTGTGTGTGTGTGTGTAAATAGCTAGAGGTATAGAGATCACAGTAGCTATTATAAAATAGAGATAGGTTTAGTTATTCACATTAAAAGACACAGAAAGAAGTTTGTACAACCCTCGGAGCAAATTATTTTAGCTTCACAAATACATTAGCAACATCATTGTTGCCTGCCCCCACTTTTCATTTGCACAGAGATAATTTAAAATGAGGATGCGTTATGCCACTGGCAGAAGTAACCTTCAGCTGACACTTTAGAGTGCTCAGATTCCACCGAGGGGTCGTGCAGAAGGGCCTCGGTGAAAACGCAGCTCGGCATGACCGTCCTTTGAGTGCAGCTGTTAAACATCTGCTCTGCAGTGGGATGCTGTCATTTCGCCTCGCCTCAGGTCCCATCATGGTTTGCTGTTAAGATTAGTGGCGTGTTAATTGCTCCATCTCCCTCTTTTGCAGCTTCATACAAAAGAAGCCTCATTTTCTTGACTAGTTAACTCATGAGAGGACTACAGGCAAGGATTTGCCTGGGTCTTTCAAAACACACATTTATTTTATTTATTTAAAACTTTTATATGCCGTCCCTTATGCGTGGCATCTCGGGATGGCTTACAGTCATTAAAACAAAAACACAATAAAACAACCATGTCAATATAATAAATAAAAAATAACCAGAAAATATAAATGAAATAAATTAAATAAGAAGTGACTGTTGACCGTTAAAATATTAGTTTTTAAAATAACAATTATATAAAAATATGACTAATAACTAAGCGTAGCTCCACACATTTAACTGGGATGTTCAGTTTTGATTGGTGACCATCTCTCTAGGAGCACTAGAAGCTCCCTGGCCATTTAAACAAGGAACTCAAATGGCAGTTCCAAAAGAATTGAAACTGACCTTGCAGAACAAGTGATGATGAACACAATCAAACTTTAAAAAAATGTGGGACTAGATAGGGACTGTGATTTCTATGCATGTTATAGGTACTCTTAGTGCATCTCATGGTTTGTAACTCTTGCTTTACGAGGACAATGTTTGCTGACGATCTACCTGTTTAAGTGTCTGTCTGTTCCACTTACTGCATCTGATGAAGTTGTTTGTAAGCCACAAAGTTCATGGAATTTATTAAAAGCATCTGGATCACTGGATCATAGCCTTGTATGTGTGTTATCCTTCACCCTTGAATTGGTAAACTGAAAGCTAACATGGTTGTATTTTATTTATCTTTGTCCCAACTCTTGCCTACCTAGCAATGTGAAAGCATGCAAATGTGAGTAGATAAATAGGTACCACTTGGATGGGAAAGGCAGCAACATTCTGTGCTTCTCAGTATTTAGTCATGCCGGTCACATGACCACAGAAGTGTCTTTGAACAACGTTGGATCTTCAGCTTACAAACAGAGATGAGCACCAGCCCTAGAGTTGGATATGACTAGCACACATGTGTAGAGGAACATTTACCTTACCTTTTTACATTTCTATACTACTCTATAGCCTGCAGGATATCGGGTGGGGAGGGGCGGGTTACAAATTTAAAAATCATATATACAATACATAAAATACTCAGACAGTAAAAGGCTAAAACAATGCAACAGACAACAACCATAGGACAACAAGCTGCAGCAATTAACAATTTAACACCCTGCCCCACAGCACAACAAGAATAAGAAATAATATTTAAAACTGGCTCAGCAGATAATACAACACAGCAGACATAACTATTAAAATAACTGGAAAATTAAAAAAGGGCTTTCACCTGGTGTTGAAAAGATGGCAGGGATGGTGCAAGCATCCCTCTCTGGGGAGCATACTCCAGAGAAGGGGTAACACTACTGAAAAGGCCCTTCTCCTGGCCATCACTGTCTATATTATAATGGTATTATCTCTCTGCTGTTGTTCATTTTTGGATGAATGGTGAGCTTTATGAGACCTCCCTTTGGCTAAATTTGGCTAGGTTGTCTATTGCAGTCTACTCTTTAGGCGAGATGACACTGGCAAGACAAGATGGCATGACTTAGAGCTGGTGTGTGTGTGTGTGTGTGTGTGTGTGTGTGTGTGTGGGGTGGTGGTGGTTATGGTCTTGGCCTGGATACTTGGAAGATCTAGGTCCTAATCACCCCTTGACCATGCAGGTCTCTGGATGACTTTGGGCCAGTCACTCCTTCTCAGCCTAACCCAACATGGGAGTGTTGTGAGGATAAAAATGGAGGAGAACTACACCCCCCCCTTGAGTTCTTTGCTATAGGAAAAAAGACAAGATATAAGGGTGATGTTATCATGACAGCTAAGGAAGGGCAGGATGCTCAGTGGTGGAGCACCTGCTCTGTGTGGAAAAGATCCCAGGTTCTGCCCCCGCCCCCAAATCTCCCAGAATTGCTGAGAAAGATTATTATCTAATATGCAGGAAAATCACCATAAATAGTATGCTGTGAGATGGCCCAACTGTCTTCCTCAGTATACTGAAGTTGCTTCTCTTCTTCTTTTGAAACTGGTTTCTTTGAGTTCCATTTGCTTTCATTAGTGTAGCCGCTTCGACCACTCTCAGCCAATCTATTTCCTAATGCCCATGCCAGCCTTCCACAACCTGTGCCCTTTGGACCACCATCACGGCAAGCCAGCAAGGCCATTGCTGGCTGGTCAGGATGGGAATTGTAGTTGAACACAGCTGGAGGGCATCAGCTTGGGGAGAGCTGACCTCTGCAGTTATTGCCTTCTTTTTTTACTTTACTCAGCCTTGTTTGTCCTTATGGCTTTTAATCCTACAGTCAGAGTGATCTACAAGATCTTGCAGATGGCATTACAAAACTGCATCTGATAAGATGACATCCCGAATGCTTGTAAACTAAACCTTGAATGTCAACACAGCCCGATCAAATGGATGAAACTAAATTCTAAGAGGTCAGAGAAGAAGAAAGCAAGCAGTGCTGAGAAGAAGCAGACAAACACCATCAAAATGAGATAAAGTTCATTAAAATCTGTCCCTGCCCCTTGCTACCCATTCCCTGTTATTTGGCCAGTTGGGCCTACTGTGCTACTTTTGAAACACACACAGAAATAGGAGATCATTTGGCAGAGCCCTGAAACATTCTAGAGATATGGGACAAACCTAATGTGTATCCACCAACCACCACGAAGCCATGATTGCATGCAAAAGTGTGGGGGAGAGACTCGAATATTGCTGTAGTAAAGCACATGATTTGCATGCAGAATTTCCCAGGTTCAATTAGCAGCATCTCCTGGTAGTAGTGAAAAACTCTGGCCTGAAACCCCCGAGGTTTGCTGGCAATCCACGCTGACTACACTAGAGCTGATGAAGAAAGGGTTTACCTTGCTTTTATCTCTTTTACATTATAGAAATGGAGCCAAAGGAGGGAAATAAGCAAGTAAGCCCTAGTTCCACAGGAATGATTGGTAAATTCGAAAGCCGCCTCCTCCTTCGTCAAGAGAAGTTTAATTCCCACAGGTGCAATCTGGCTTCATTAACTCCGTGGGGCTTGTGTCACTGACCTCCATGGATGGCAGATTATAGCCTACCTGATGGCCCCTTTTATGTGTGTGTTATATAAAGGGAGGCTTAATGGAAAGGCTTCTGTGCCACCCACACCGGTATACTCAGCAATGGCAATCCTTCGGACTGGCTTGTTCAGCTGAGGAGATGACAGCCCACGGTCAGAGTGCACTGTTGTGGGCTTTAAAATCTCATCTAAATATCTTTGACAAATGCCTCCCTCACAGAGGAATGGAAAGGGGGGAGGAGAGTCACCTTCTTTCATTTCTTGGAGTTTATGGCCCTTAATGCTTCGCTGAACTCTGTGTCCAACTTGAGAAAAGGAAGCAACAACAGAGTGTCTGAATCCCATGCAACCACTCGTTGCTGGTTTAGAACAGCTGCAGGGGTCCCTTTGGGTTATTGATAAGTCAAGGGGATCCACATGTGTTGCTTTTCTGAATCTAAGCATATACAGAGATTTTGAAGATTTCCAGAATTTATTTTTTCTTTTTAAAGCTCTTTCATGTATTCAGCTTTCCATATATTGTGGCTTGCAGTTCAGACTCCTAGGATGGGGCTCCCCACCCTCCTGGAACATCCTTGTGTGCCCCAATTCTGCTTTGGAGGCTGCCCCATCCCTCTGGCGTAGATTTGAGGCATATGTGGTGAGCTGCAGCCAGGAGGAGACATGTGCTCTACCAACACTTTCCCATCTCCTGGTGGAATGTCACCATTACATCCAGCCCATGATCTCAGAAAATGTGAACTTGGATGTGGGCAAACCGAGAAGCAGGAATCCACACAAAATGGAGCCCCTGTTGGTCAGTAGATAACCCAACCTTGAATTGGCATCTATGGGCTGATCTGCGTGGGGAAGCACTCCCTCTAAGAACTAGGCTCACGGTCTAGTGAGCCGAGAAATACCCCTGGATTCTGTACTTGGGTGTGCCTTTGCCCAACTTTGGCTGATACCCCAGCTCAACTCTGCCCCTCTGGGGACAGGACAGATCTGGACAGAGTGATCCATACCTTAAGGACAGATGCCTCGCGTCTCGTTTAAACTATGGTTGTGCACTCCACGCAAGGCTGCCCTTGGAGAGGGCTTGGAAAGCACAGACTCTGCAAAATGTAATGACCGGATTGCACTTCAAAGACCACATGCCACTGGTCATGAACCAACTGCACTGGTTTCCTAATGTACTACATTTTTAGAGTTATTTACCCTAATGTAATAATCATAAACACACAAATCTATACATCATTGTCGGCATCTTTTCACTAGAGGACTTCATTGCAAAATTTGGACAAGTCTGAAGAATAACTGAGTGTCAGTTTGCAAGAGTGCAAAATGTGTTAAATTTGCAGTAAGATGCCAGCTGCATGAATTTCTCCCCCTAGCTCTACCCCTATACTGAGTTTGAATTGTTATCAAAACACTATATTATTTCATTGGGCCTTTAATGGCCTTCCATGCATTTCAATGTTGCTAGGCTTATTTTAAATATTTATTTATTTAATGCATTCATCCATTTTTATACTGCCCAATGGCTGAGGCTCAAATAATTTCTTTTGGACTCAGTTTTATTGTAATTGTACTGTATTGATTTATTTTATTTTGTGATTTTAATCGGACATTGGTATAAGCAGAAAAGTGATTCTTAAATAGTTTAAAACAATCAATCAATCTATTACTTCTGTCACAAAAACATATATTGAGAAAAGAGTTTTTCCCTGCTTAGAGAAAATGTGATCCAATTGAATTGATGTGAGCAAGCGATATTTATTTTGTGTTTCTATTTCAAAATATATTCTGTGAAAAATGCAGTGTGGTTTCAATGATGCTCATAACTGTCTCCTGTCCAGTAAATGATCAACTCTATGCCAGCTTTGCTTTAGCTGTGGTTAGTGTGGTCAGTTTTAGCCGATGTGGTCAGATGCAAAGGTGGACAAGTTTCCTGAACTTTTAATATTTGCATCAAAGAGGAAATTTCTCTTTCATCTGGGCATCTTATGAAGTACTGAGCATTTCCTGCAAGTCACTGTGATTTGCACTGGCCATCCAATCATTTATCATTTGCATTACTTCTTCCCACTTTGTACGAACCTTTCCCGAACCCTCTACAGAAGATTCTGGAAGGGTGTGCCTGGAAACTCTGAGATGGGGAAAGGGAAAGCAGTCTGAAGGAGATGGAGGTAGGTGTGGGGCTACAGGGGGAGAGGATAGGGAAGTCCTATCCCTATATGCAGGAGGCTTGGGTCCAACCCACTGCATTTAGGAATCTTGAGTTATGCATTTCCATGACATCTCCTATTCACTGTTAACTCTACTAATCTCTTAATCTTGCTGCTACAGCTGCCGGCAATAACAAGAACAGCAACAGGATCTGAGCAAAAGGCGAAGTGGACTTTCCCAGTGCTTCACCAAGCTAGCAATCCTCAAGGGAAACACAGAAGTGTTTTTCAGTAGTCAGTTTGACTACTGAGTCAAACAACATCAACCTTACTGGCTCTTCCACACTAGAGGCATTCAAAAGGCAGCTGGACAGCCGTCTGAGAGAGATGGTGTAACACAGTGTCCTGCAACAGCAGGGGGTTGGACCCGATGGCCCTCTGGACCTTTCCAACTCTACTATTCTGTGATTCTATGATTCTGTGACACTGATTGGTTATAATGTGATTGCTCCATTCCACAAGTTGATTTCATTTGTCTACTTAATTGAAACATTCAGGCAAAATCCAAAGATGACCCTGTTTCATTCTAAATTGGATCAGCTGCCCAAGGTTTGCTTCTCTTTTGCCACAAAATATAGTGAAAATAATTTAAATTTTTGCTAAGTGTTGATACTTTTAAACCAGAGTTGGGCAACTTGTGGCCCTCCAAACGTTTTGGCCTCTAATTCCCTCCTCTGCAATAGTCAAACATAGTCAACATAGCCAATAGTGAAGGATGATTAGAACTGTAGGCCAAAAAATATGGAGGGCCACACTTGCCCATTACAATCTACTATTATAATTTACAATTTATATTTCTTTATAGTATCTTGAAATAAATACCCACTTCTAAAGAAGATTACCACTTTTCAATGACTTTCCAAGTAGTTCTATACAGGGCCAAAGCAGTTCTGGACAGAATTTTCAACATATTGGTAACTTTAGGTTTTTATTACATTCTGTACTCTTGTTGAGAGGTTTTGATAACAATTGTTGGGGACATGGTTGAGTTGCTTTGACAAAAGAAGAAAAAATGAGTAGTAATTAAAACTCAAGGGAACTGGCACATTTATGGGCATTATAAATTTGATTGAATTTCATCTTCCTAGAACTTTCCTATTGATCTGCTCACTATAGCAAGTTCTCCCAGTAGCAGACAATTTATGGGGATTATACTAGTGCCACAATCCTTGCCTTGTATTGCAGTCTGTTCTTCTTATGCAGACATGTTCTTGCAGTAAATTTGAGCTTTCGCCTCTAAATCATGTAAAGTTGGGCTTTCGCCTGAGGAAAGGCATGATTCTAAGGCCCTGGGAGAAGGCTTTGCTGTCCCCATGCAGGCACTGCAAAAAGAACCATGGAAGCTGCCTCCAGAGGTCACAAATGTGACTTCAGAGAGAAGAAAAGGGAGTGCTTTAGTGGGCAAGAAGGGGAGAAGAGAGGCTGGGCTCCACCGGCTTCTGCAGTGTCTCCAGCCCCCATCCTGCCTTGCAGGAGCCCCGCTAGAGAACAACCAAACCAAACTAAAACAACAACAACAACAACAAGGAGGCTGGAGAGATGAATATTGCCTCCATCACTCTTTCTGCTTTGGTCAACATCTGCCCATGAAGCACAGCTTATTCGGAACACTTGGACATTGGATCACTCCTTCAAAGAGCATACAGGCCTATGCAGACCTCCAAGGTGAGAAAGACCCCCTGAACTCAGAGGAAGCTACTTCTGAGTAGACATGTAGAGCATTGCACTGGTAGGCTGCATGTCTGAGCACCTGGAAATAACTTCCATTGAGCACAGGACACATGGACAGAACCGGGCTGTTCATTGATTTCGCAGGTGGACTGCAACTGATGGATCCTGGGTTGTTCAATTATTTTGCATATGGATAAACATGGTTCAGAAGTGGTGGGGAGGGAAGCAGAATTCTTGGTTAGAATGCTTATCATAGGTGTGAGAAAGCATTACCTTGTCTAGTTCTTTGGGCACAACTCAAAGTTTTAAATTTATTCATTTATTTCCAATGTATATCCTGCCTTTTTCCTACAAAGGGCTCAAGGCAGCTTACATCATTTTCCTCCTCCATCTTATCCCCACAACAACCCTGTGGGGTAGGTTGGGCTGAGAGTCTGTGACTGGCCCAAAGTCACCCAGTTGGCTCCGTGGCCGAGCGGGGACTAGAACCCAGATCGTCTGAGTCCCAGTTCCATGCTCTTAGCCACTACACCACACTGGCTCTCCCACTTAAATGCATGGCTCCCAATACAATAACTTCAACTGAAGTCAATGAGACATGGTAGTCAGAGCTAACTTTGGTACATTGCTTTCATTGGGACTCAAGCAAGACTAACACTTCAGTCTTGTTCAAGTCTAATCATAGACAAATGCCCACAGAGTTCAATGGGTTTTAATGCAGGATTTCTGTTTAAGCTCCAGTTTTATGTACATTCAACTTCTCTAATATAGAAGGATCCCACTAATGTGGCCATCTGGATTTAGCAGCATAAGAATTGGTGGGTTACATCAGTTCACCTAAATGTACATTTTGCTTAATAAGGGGGTGCCAAACTACCTTCAGCCTGAGAGTCAAA
This sequence comes from Varanus komodoensis, assembly GCF_004798865.1. Taxonomy (NCBI): domain Eukaryota; kingdom Metazoa; phylum Chordata; class Lepidosauria; order Squamata; family Varanidae; genus Varanus; species Varanus komodoensis. The sequence continues at coordinate 571,814 of NW_025335985.1, read as the reverse complement.
TTCCATTTCAGCTTTCAAACTCTGGGGGTCTGCATTCCAGTGATGGGCAGAACTGAAGGCAGACAAAGTGAAGCCAATTTTTTTAAAGGCATATTGTAATTTTAAATCTTGTCCTGGCATGAACTAAGACTTAGGAGAGGAATTTCATCTCCTTAGAATTGGGTGATGAGGAATGGTACACAGTTGGGAACCCATCAAAGGATCAAAAGTGATCAAAAGTGGTTGGGGAAACGGGATGGCCAGGGGAAAAGTGAGAGTGTGGACAGATAGGGGAAACTTGGAAGAACCAACTGGGACCCCCAGGCAGGCTAGTCTTGGTCCCGGAACTAAGAATCCCTACCCTTACCCTGAACAGTCCAGCAAAATTCAAAGAAAGTGATCTGCATTGCTTTTGGCCTCGTTGGCATTTGCTGAATTGAACTAATGAATGAAATAGGAATCTTGATTGTAAAATCCATTTGCAATCTGTGCCAGGGTTGTCCATCTATATCTGTATCTGAGTTTTATTCTAAAGAATCTTCTTGTGAGATAATCCATGCCAATCAGTAGCTGGCAGACTGGATTAGAACACAAGAGGGCGCTCTTTTTCAGCAGCCAGACTAGCTACTTCATAGGGCAATACAGGACCAGGGCAAGGTGGGCCTCTTTGCTGACCCAGGAACTGTGTGAGTACATAGAGGATAGGCAGTAGTATGCAACATTTGTGACATTGCACAACCACAGCACAGATCATGGGGCACACCCATGAAGGCATCCTTGATCTGTCTGGTGACCTCTACAACTGTGCAAAATTTCAAAATGATCTAATTAATGTTGCTACAGCATGTTAAAAGTGCTAAAAAGGGATATATTTGTACTTTTTCCTCTAAGCTGTGGCTCGGCACAATTTTCAGTTGCATTGGTGTGACAGCCTTGCATGTCATTCTGGCCAGTAAGGTGAAATACAAGGGGTGTTCAATGTATTCTCGGTATCAGGTTGATTTGCTATTGATGTGGGTAATTTAATTATTTCATTAGCTAATGACACTATCTGAGGGTATACATGCAAAATTTCAAATAAGTGCGATCATTAGTTCCCTAGTAATCCTCAGTGAAAAACAACCATAACGACTGATGCGACAATGTTGAAGAAAATCGAACACCACGCTGTGATTAAGTTCCTTACAAAACAAGGAAAAAGTCAAAAAAATCATTCACGAAGAGATGGTGGCTGTTTACCAGGACCTTCATTATCTACTGTTCAAAAGTGGTCAAGTGAATTTAAAAGGGGCAGAGAAAGCATTGAAGACGACCCTCGCTCGGGCGGGCCGGTTACTGCCACTACAAAAGAAAATGTGAAAAAAATGGAGAAACTTGTATTGGAAGATGCCCGAATAAAAATCAAAATGTTAGCAGAGATGACAAACCTATCCGTGGGTACCATATTTACTATTTTTCATGACCATCTTAACCTTTCAAAGGTCTGTGTAAGATGAGTGCCGCAAATGCTCATGGTGCCTCAGAAACAAGTGCGAGTCAAGTGCCGTAGGGAGTTTTTAGAGCTCTGTGGTGAAGATCCATCGAGTATTTTTGATGGATTGTTACTGGAGATGAAACCTGGGTTCATCACTATGACCCTGAAAGTAAGCAGGAGACCATGCAGTGGCATAAAAAAGGTGCTGACCCTCCGAAGAAATTCAAAGTCATTCCGTCGGCTGGAAAAATCATGGCCACAGTGTTTTGGGACTCAAAGGAAATTTTATTGATCGAGTACATGAAAAAAAGTGCAACCATAAACGCAGCATCTTACGCAACCACTCTGCGTAATTTAAGAGAAGCAATTAAAGAAAAAAGGTGGGGTAAACTGACCGCAGGTGTGTTGCTTCTTCATGACAAAACACGGCGTGTGTTTCAAAGGCTGCTGTGCGAGACTGTGGTTTCCAAGAAATAAACCACCCACCCTGTAGCCCGGACCTGGCCCCCAGTGACTACTACCTATTCCCGAATTTAAACAAAGATCTTTGTGGAAAGCAATTTTCCGACGATGAAGAGCTCAAGGCGGCAATTAACACACATTTTTTAGACAAGGAGGAAGGGTATTTTTTTTACAGGGAATTGAAAAGTTAATCTCTAGATGTAATAAGTGTATTGAGGTTATGGGGGATTACATTGAAAAAAAAATTATTTCAATTTATCATTCCTTTTTCTTCATGCTGATACCAAGAATACATTGAACGCCCCTTGTAGATATCTGAAAACCAAGCGATGGAAGAAATAAATAACCCAACCATGCAAATTTGTAGTCTCAGGTGAGAGAGAAATCAGGTGAGCAGCTTGGTCCATGGACTTGCCCATGATGTCTTTATCAATACAGAGCCCAGAAGCTCTTCAATATCCTCCTTCTATTTGAAGCTGCAGCAACATGTCTCAAATCACCAGCCCAACGCTTTGCTATCCATTTGTATCCCTGCTGTCAAGGGGGACAGAAATTTCAGGCAATGGAAGGACCCTTGCTGTTAAGTTCTCAAAGTGGAGACACATCACAGGGGAACTGTGCTGCATCTCTTTATCAACTTTTAGCTTCCTATCTCTACTTTTTTTAACCTGTCGGGGGCAAGCAGACTTAAAAGCCATTCTAGAATTAGCCCTGGAGAGAGGTTAAGAAGCCGGATATCCTAGCTATCAAGGTAAAACAAAACAGGAAACCAAGACTGCCCATGCGATCTGGAGGTGATTCATGCCAAGGATTATATGCTCAAGGGTGGCATATCCTCAAATGTCTATGAAAAACAACAGGAGGTGCCCATGAGAATTACGCCATATCTGCGAACTATGAGAACAGACTGAATACTAGAGCAAAGAAACCCTTGGTCCAGAGCAAGGCTCTTGAGCTGTTTTGATCTTAAACTGGCCTTCAAACAGGGTGGCCAATGAAGCCAGCAGCCTCCCTCTAGCCCTGCTATTGTCTGCAGGACTCTGAGACATGTGCACAAAGGCTACGAAGAGTCGTCGTAAAACTGACAGGGCTTGCTTTGCGGCACATCCTGAAAAACCTCATCATGCTGGGAACCTTTGATTGCATTCATTTGGGTTTCATGGACACATCTTTGTACCTATTTAAGAAAAGGGCATCATCCGCAACATCAATAATCTGTAGTAGTCATCATAGTGCAAGCCCAGTCACAAAACTGATAACTCCTTTAAATCAGAGGGTTTAAACTCCACTCTGGAGTCCCTGCAGAGTGAAGGGAAGGCTTGTCATTTTTGTGATTGCTCTTTACATCTTTGCACATAATTCCTAAGGTTTCAGCCAGCCCTTATGCATCTAGACCAAATATTAGCTTCAAGGAGAAGCTGTGAAACTGACTGTTTTGATTTGGGATAAACCCCTTCACTTCAGAGGTGAAACTGACAGGAAGTTTAAAGTCCCTTCTGTGAAGGATTACTGTAGAAATGGGGCAAGAGATTATCAGTTTCACAACTGTTCTTTGCAGTCCTTGAATAGAGACAAGATAATGGCTAATTAGGGCCAGCAGCTTGAATCACAAACAATAGAGTGGAAAAATGGGCTGAAAAAAAATAGCATTTTCAGGAGGGACTATGTGTGCATTTTAGTTACTTGTTTACTTAAGATATTTGTATGCTGCCTATAAGGAGGAAATCCTTTCATGCATAAGAGTGGTTCAAAAACTGCTTGGTTATAATTAATTGAAATATTTTTAAATTACTCTGATCCTTGTGGATATCAGGGAAATGTACAATGTTATGAATGCATTTATCAAAAGAAGTAAACCCTGCAGAGTTTCCATGGCTATCCCTCACTGCTGGGTGGTCTAACAGAAAACACTGCAGAAATTGAGGGATGCATTCTACTCATTCCTTTCATGTAGGGAGGAGTAGCAGAACAGTAGCAATGCAGAGGGCAGGTTACACGAGCTTAAAAAGAATAATATTTTATGGGGTGCAAGGTGGCAAAGATGCCCCCTTCTACTGTGCAATTCTTGACTGCAAGCTTCCCATAAGTAGAGCTATCAGTGTTGCTGCCCAGACGCTGATGTCCTCAAACCTGACAAAGGCCAGTTGATAGCTGGTAATACATGTTCTGAAGGCAGTTAGACTTTCAAAAATGCCTAGGAGATGGGCAGAGAGAACTCATCTTTCTTCCCCCAAATGGACAAGGCTGAGAAGTAAGCTTTCTGTGTAGCAGGAAGTTTGCTTGTGCTTGAACTAGGTCTGAAAAAGGGGACAGCAAAATCACATTGATCTCAATAGGAAGCCCATATGGTGTTACGGGTTCCCCTAGCAATATAATGAGGAATAGCAACCTGTTGATGTGCTCCTCTTATGAACTCTCATCTCATGTTCAGCCTGTATAGATGTGTACACAATATGTGCATATCTTTTATATTCATTATATAAATTATATACATCATTTATATCTTATTATATGTAAGTTCTTTTATATAATAACGTTAAAGGCTTGCAGTGTTGTTTGTTTGCTTGTTTGTTTCATTTTTATACTGCCCAATAGCTGTGATTCTCTGGGCAGTTAACAAAAGTCAAAAACACATAAACAAGGAAAAGAACAAATAATTCACATAAAACAAAAAACCACAGTGATTGCAACCGAATCAGCACAGAGGTATAGCAGTGGTATAGGAGGAAGTGCAATAAAACTACAGTTTAAAAGTTAACAAAATACTGGGAAAAATAGAAAGGCTTTTACCCGGAGCCAAAAGGCATACAGAGTAGGCAGAAGGCACACCTCTTTGAGGAGCTAATTCAAGAGCTGGGGTGCCACAGCTGAAAAGGCCCTTCTCCTGGTAGCCACTGTCTAACCAAACGGATTCTTGAAAAAGCACTGGAGCCTCAAAAGATTCCTACCGGATGGAAGTGGGCCACACGTACTTGACAATACATTGAAATGCTTGCACCACTCCTGATCATAAGGTAGTTGGAACTTGTATAACCTGGAAAACCAACCAAACAGAAACAACCCTAAGATTGCCCAGAAAAGGGGTCAGTTTTGACCCCAGACAAAAGTGCCTGGAGCAAAAGAAAGGCAGCATATGAAAGGTCTTTGTCTGGCTAAATGCTTCCCCCAGGAGGTTTAATCAGCATAAGAAAGGATATCATGTTTCATCTAGGACAGGTAATTCCTGCAGCTATGCATAACAATGCAATCTGCATAAAAATGCCTGGCCTATTGATTTTTACTCTGTATAACAGTGGGTAATTCCAGCTTTTGGAGGGCAGCTGGAAATTCATGAGGTAGGTAGGCACGACACAGGAAATCCGTGATGGGATTTCCCAACTTTAAATCCACATAAACATGCACACATCTTAAAAGAAGATGAAGAAGGGAAGAAATCAAACAGGGTCAGAGAAACAGCCCTGCAGAGGGAATGCTCATCATTTCCCCTTCACCATTTCCCAAACCAACATCTCCTCCCATGAAGTTCTCCCTGGGGAGGAGAAAGGCAAGGACCCATGCCATCCCTCCCAAAGTGGGGCTCACAGCTATTTGTGGGGGGCAGTCATCACAGTGGGAAAAACTGCTGGGGGAAAAGGATTCCCAGTGCCGCTGACCTGATCTAATTCAGGCACCTTGAAGAGGCTTTCCATGCTTTTTCTTACAAGACAAAAAAAGAGCCTTAGCGATAGAGTTCCCACAGAATATGCATGTTAGTCCAAGCACAAATGCCCCCCTTCTGCTGTTGTACCCCCCTGCTGAGCCCCCCTTGTCCCCCCCTGTTTCCAACACTTGATATTCCCTCTGTTCCAGCAATAGGGATATTTAACGTACCCAAGCAGCTAGTTTTATGACTGTTGATTTATTTCCCATTCACCCCCGAGTTCTCGCAGGACTGTGACTCAATAAAAAGAAAAGGAGAGGAAAAGAGAACTAATGGAAAGTGTCGTGCCCCATGGAACCTCCTGCTGACTTAATAGATTATCTGCTAGCAAAATAAAGCACACGCTGATCACGAGCCTCCGATCCATTTCAATTCACCTAGGAAAAATAACACTTTTAATGAAGCCGGAGCCTCGCTCCATTGGCCTCAGCTCATGCAAAGCATCTTTTGGGTGTATGTCAGTTTCTCCAGATAAAGCACACATTCGGTCCAGTCCTTTGTGAACCGTGCTACACGCCACGTATAACAGAGCAAGCGTTTTGCTTTCACTTTGATAGAGCCTCACATGTTCTTTGCCTCTACAGTCACTTCCAGGTCTCCACAGAAATGTTGGAATGGGCTTCTATTCAAACCAAATTATTGGAGCCAAAACAGCAGCTGCGGAATCTACCATTTTACTCACAGAAATGTTGGCATATTTGCCATCGTTTTATTTCTACACCACCTAGTTGTCAAGGCTGCCCGGAAGGTTTACAACATTAAAGGACAAGGTTCTTTCAGAATTGGGAACCTCAGAAGTTTTGTTGCCCTGGTTTGTTTTTAAATGGCACCAGAACATGCTATCGATGGTGAAGATTTAAGAACATAAGAGGGGCCCCAAGGCCTATCTAGTCCAGAGTTCTTGTCTCCCAGTACCCTTAGGGAACTTACCAGCAGGATATGGGTACAGTAGTACCCTCCTGCCCATGATTCCCAGCAACTGACATTCAGGGTCAGGGTGTGCACTGGATTCAGCGGAACCCAAAATCACAAACTGAATTGGGTTGATGTGGAAATATCTGGAAGATGTCCAGTCAAAGCAGGGCTCTTCCTGCTTTGTGGACCAACTCTGAATCCCCCTGAAGCTTTGGTAGCAATTAGGAGATGGGGAAGGACACAGGGACCTAAGGCAACAGGCCTGCAAAGCTCCATATTTTTCTCCCCATATAAGGAACAGGGCAGGGCAGGGCAGGGCAGGGCGAAGAGGATGTAGCTTTGTGAATCGCAGCTCTGCCTTCACATCACAGTGAATGGGGCTTCGGGGAGCAATCTTGCAGTGATGCATCGCAGCATTTCTGTGCTCACGGCTTTTTGGTGATTCTCTCTCCCAGCACTAGAAACATGGAACGAGGCTTGCTGGCCTGTGTGGGACCTGGGAAGGTGCCTTGCTGCTAAAAATGCTGAATGTTCAGAACTTTCTGCCTCTATTATAATTTGTATTGTCTACATCCATAACGCAATTGTGCTTCATTGCACTTTCTGTAATAGAATAGGGATAGGGAAAAAAGACATCTTTGCTTTTTTAAAAATTTGCATCACTCCCAGCCCCTGAAATTATACCTCTGATGTTTTGCAGGATCCTGCTGCATTTTCATAGACATTACCTAAAACAGTGGGAGGGATGGGGAAGCAAATTACTGCCTCCCACATCCCCAAATGTGAAGATCCACTGTAATAACCACTCTTATCCTGATAAATTTTCCAGGATTCCAGGTTTTTTAGCAAGGGAAGATGCTCTATGGCATCTTCCTGACAATGGGTCCCAAAAACCACTGTGTGGGAATAAGCGGGTCCATTTTTGGGAATCGCCAAACTGTAAACAAAAGGGCTGCAGAACTACTTAAAGCGGGCCTCCGCGAGCCAGACTGCATGAGTAGGTGTGGCCGTGTCCACAGTCATCATGAGATGGATGTGTGAGGAATCCATTTTGCGGGCGTGAATCGGTCAAATTCCCTGGGCTCAGCTCCCCAGATCTGGGTTGTTTAATTGCAGCTATGAGTCCAAGTTCCTGGTGGACATGCCAGGCATTCATGCGGGCATTCGCCCGGAAGCGAGGCCACAATATGTTGCGCAAGCAGGATCCTTCTTCCACACGTGTGACTTGTGGCTTTTGTGCTGCACATGCTGCAGTAAAAGGTTGCCAGAGTTCCACGCATGTTCATGGACGTGCTCTTGGATCGGCTGTCTTCCTAAGCAAGGGCCGAGCACAAGGGTGTAGTGGGGTGGGGGTCTCTTGGGGAGTTGGAGCACCCCCCTCTCATTGTGGAGGGGGCTTTTGTGGGGGGTCACTGGATCCCTTGAAGCCAGGGTCACTGTCTCTCCCACACCACCTCACAAGAGACTTAATTCTGCTGATTTGTGGCTGGCAGCTGCCACTGCGTGAGAGCCCTGAATTTAATGGGTTAAGAACAAGGTGTTTTTTCAGCTGTTCCCAACAGTTCTTGGGACTCTCTATCTGGAGAGGCCTGCCAGCACGCATGTTTTCCATGACACTTTTGCTTGTGGACAGCCTCTCCTCCTCAGCGACATGTGGTCAGCTTGCCTTGGCTGCTCCAAAAATTCCCACCCCTCTGAGATTCCCCTCCCCCCATCCTGGTTATTTATGCCTACACTTCAGTTGAAAGTAATTTTTTAAAAAAATCATTCATTCATAATAAATAAGATAATAAGAAATAATTTCCAGAAGCTGTCATTGTTTCACTGCAAAAAAAGATACCCTCAGCCTGCATTCATTACTCAACAGAAATGCCAGCAAAGGGATAACGCTCATTTTTATTGCATAACCATCGGTTGCATCATCTTAGAAATGGGCATGGTTTGGGGGTGTGGCTTTGATGGGGCGTGGCTTGGGGGCGTGGCTCTGACTGTGGGGGACCCCTCCCACTTCTAAATTTGCCACTATACCACTGGCTGAGCATGAGAAGTCTGGCTTCTGAGAAGAAGAAGGGATGGAGTCCAGGGAGGATTGTTACAACCCTAATCCTAACCACAGAGCCTTTCTCAGTGCTGAGATGGCGGTGGGGCTCCACGCAGCTTCTCCCAGTGCCAGTTGAGTTGAGTGCCTCTTTTGGGTACCTCTCAATTCCCCCACTAGTTCTAACAAAGATCAGAGACCACCACCAGTTCAAACCATCCTTTATGCACTACACAACACATCTTTCCAATATAATCTTGAAGTGCATCAGCAAACCAGTTTAATGTTTTCTTTTTCCCGTATACAATTGCATGCTCAAGGAGCCTTCTGGAAACAGAATTGCTGGCACAATAGAGCTCTCATTCTGGCAGGAGAAAGAAATGTGGCATTTTATGTATAAACTCTGGTCAACAGTTTAGTTTTTTGGCAGGGGATGGAGAAACATTTTGTTAAAACTTCCTCAACTAATTCATGCTAACTGTCACTTTTTGTCAACATATGTTCAATGCTATATGATAAATTTGCTAATATATGTAGTGCCAAGCCTCACATCACTCCAGTAAAAAAAAATCTGTCTCCAGTGCAGGTATTACAGAAGCCCCAGAAGAAGATTTGCTCTTGTGGAGTCATTGAAAAGGCTCATTGAAAAGATACACATTTATTTGGGGAACATGGATCTCTTTAATCCTAATTTTCTTGATAAAAGTATAACATGAGTGGCAGTAAGAAAAACCACGCCCAGAATGTTTTAAAAAATATTTTTGAAACGACATATTCACATCTTAATCCTTTGCAAATCTACAAAGGCTGTCTCTTTTCTTTTAGAGGATGAACGCAAGGCACAAACAAAGGATCTGACACAATCCAGGTGAGACTTCACAGGTGGTGAAAAGGTTCCCCCCCCCCCCAAGATTTCAGCTAATGATTGACTTGTGGGTGCTAAGGTGTCCAGTTCAAAAGTGCCTGTCATGCTTTCTAGCTGCAATGTTTTGACAAGAGGTTTCACTCTGAGTGGCCCAGTTACAATAGGGAAACTTCCTTAGTTCTGTTACCTTCGCCACTAAATGTATCCGTAGACAAAGCAGTGGCCGATTCTCCTGACCATTCCCTCTCCCCAGTTCTTTTCATGTGTCCCCTTCTACTGCCAGCAGCCCACCCAGAGTCCTACAATTTCCCACATGGAGTGGAAGTTTGGGGAGATCAGGGGAAGAAAGAGACGAGAGAATTGGCCCATGTCTGCCACCAAATCCAACAGCAAGGAAGAGAAAAACGAACAAAACATGAGTCCTTGGTGTATGAGCTATGCACAGACCTCTGGTTTGTCCTGCTGCCTTCAGATCTGTTTTCAGTTATGTCACATTACAGGGGCAAGATAACAGGCTCTCAGTCCCTGAACAACATGGTGGCAGGGCTAGACGAAATTAAGTCTGAGCTGGTCTGCATACATAGCACGTGGCTTCCATTCTAGGAATTTTTGGTGATTGTTTCAGGAGGAGTCCTACCTTTCCTCCAAATAGTGCCTTCACTCTGAATTGTGGGTGAGGTGGAGTCTCAGGTAAGGTAGGGCTTGGAAGGGACGCCTTTGCGGACTTCACTGTCCACTAGTTGAAGGCTGTACAAATCTAACCCCCAAACTCCAAAAGAACCATATATTTGATTACACCTGAGCCCTCAAAGCAGCTGTTCCTCCATAGGGACATGGCTTTTGTGACCACCCCCAGAAGGAGAGGGAGAAGCTCAACACAACCCCACATTGACATATGAGGGCGGGACAAGTCAGTCCCCTGGTAGTTCTTGTTCTTTCATTAGCCCTCACTCTCCCTGCACCTGAGATCAGTGTTAATTGAGAGCCAGTGTGGTGTAGTGGTTAAGAGCATGGGACTGGGACTTGGACGATCTGGATTCGAGTCCCCGCTCAGCCATGGAGCCAACTGGGTGGCTTTGGGCCAGTCACAGACTCTCAGCCCAACCTACCTCACAGGTGTGTTGTTGTGGGGATAAGATGGAGGAGGAGAATGATGTAAACTGCCTTGAGCCCTTTGTAGGAAAAAGGCAGGATATAAATCGAAAAATATAAATAAATAAAATGGGGCATGGCTGGACACTGCAGGACCAAGAGAGGTGTCTTCTGCCTTCCCTAGAGATTGAGTAGGTAGAGCCACACAAACAGGGTTGTGGGATCCAAGGAGCTGTGGCTCTGGAACAGGCCCCTCACCACCTGGAGGTGCAGCCAGAAGGATGAGGAAAACCATTGCACTGGCTCCGGAATTGGAGCCAGAACCAGCTGGCTACCATTAGCCAGGCTCACTGTGAGGTTCTGAGGCAGCATCTGGGCTCTCTTCTGGCCAGGGACTAGAATAGCAGCCCTGGTGGTTGCAGGACTGGGCCCACAGTCAATTGCGGGCCACCTGAGCTGTTACAAGCACCACCCGGGAGCCCTGAGGGAAGAGCTATATCAGAACCTGTCCTTCCCTCCAGGTGCTGCCTCAGTAATAAAGGTCTTTGATGCTGTTGGAGCTCTCTGTGCCTTCCCTCTTTCTGGAATCTCTGCCTGCCACCTTGCTCCTGCCTCTGCTTCTGGACCCTGCCCAGCTCACCAGTTTTTGCCTGCTCCACCTGTTCTGGTCCCCGGTGCCTGCCTCTCCTTGGCTTGTCTCTCTGGATTTTGACTCCTGACCGGCTGTGGCCACTCCTTGCCATTCAAACTGACTTACCTCGTGCTTCAGTTACCAGCCTCAACCTCTGGACTGCTTGGCTGTGAGTTGGACTAGGCCCTCGTAGCGTACCGGTTGTCTGGGTCCTGGTGCCCTGACCTGATACCCAGCTGCCCATGCCTTGGATGCTGCCACATGCACACCTAAAGTCCCTGCAGCTCCCTTAGGTTGCAAGTTAATAAACTGTAGTCCCGGCTGACCCAGCTCCTCGTCTCTCACCTCTTTGCTTTCCAAAGCCTCAGCATTCCAATCCTGGCACCAGTTTATAAGAAAGGGAATATATGCAAAGATCAGTACCCAGTCTTTCCCGCTTTTGGACTATCTGCTGCTTTGCCCAGTAAAGTCAGAGCTGCCTGAGTGAGCTGGGACGAGGGTGACCATGGCTTACTGGCTACCCACAATGCTTTGCCGAGTACAGCCAACTCTTGGACCAGGGTCATTTTCTAAAAAAGAAATGGTGAATGTTTATACATGGATTCTTAAAAAAGAACCCACTGTCCCTGGTCTTTTCTAGTAGCGTGTCTACTTTTTGCTAGAGAGATTTGTTAAACAAAGGAAGGCTTTTGGCAATTTTCAATGTGTCATTGCACACATTGCACACATTCCACAATGTGTCATTGCACACATTGCACACATTCCGCAATGTGTCATTCCACTCATGGGTCACTTTCCATGAGAAGCAAACAGCAAGGGTTAATACAGCTTGCTAATAAATGCTACATCCTCTTGGAATAAATATATCTGAGAGCCTAGACCATGATGTTGAACCTCTTTCAGACCAAAGGCTGGATTAAAATTTAGAAGCACTCTCGGGGCAAATTTTCAGCCCAAATTTACTGGCCCAAACGTAAAATGGATCTGGACCAAAGTCAAAAGGGGGAGGGCTGAAATGCTCTCCGCCTCAGCATTTCAGCCTTTTAGAAGGGAAAAAATGCACCAAAGCCTGGAGACCTACCAAACACTTGACAGTCTGGCCAAGGGAACAGGCGAGGCTCTCCAGGGAACTTCAGGGGGCTAGACTGGGGTTTTGGCTGGGCCAGATTTGGCCTTTGGGCCAAAGGTTCTGCCCCCCTGGCCTACTCTTCCTCCCACTGTTTCATTGACATAGAAACCAGTGCTTCCTTTCTCACTCCATCTCTCTCCCTCCCTCCCCAGAAGGTCCAGTAAACATGTTTGAAGGCAGCAATGTAGGCAGCAACATTGGGAGCTGGTGGAGCTAACCCAGTCGCACTTTAGATTGCTGCTGTGGGCTTCTATGCCAGGTGGCCATTTTTGCACCAGCCAACATTCATATCAAACATGCAGGTGAGAACCAGTGTCATGCAGTGGTCAGAATGCTAGGCTGAGGAGATCTGGGCTTTAGTCCCCACTCAGGCCATGATGCTTACTGGGGTGACTCTGCACCAGTCGCAGGCTCTCAGCCTAGCTGACTTCACAAGGTTGCTGCCAGGATACACTGGAAAGGAGAATCATGTAAGCCCTGGCAAGCCATCCTTGGGTTCCTTGAAGGAGGAAAAAGGGTGGGAGATAAGGGATATCAATGCAACCCTACTGCATGCAGATGCAAATTTAGGAGTAATTGCTATCCTCTCAGCAGTTTTATGTCTCGCTAGAGTGCAGAGGATGCTGACCAGGTGACCTGTGTAGCCACTCAACCTGCCACTGAGGTGCTCAATGTTGTTGGGCAATTTCAAGGCCATTGCTGGTCTCCCTCCTTATGGCTCTTTATCTGTAATTCAATCTGGATATAAGCCATCATCATCATCATCATCTTTTCCCTTTGTAAAGTGACTCATAAAATCACAAATGATCTGCAATAAATATGAGTTGCACAAATGTGTCTAATGAATGGGAGCAAATAGAACAGCAGCTTAAAAAATACAGGAACACTCACAATTCATTCAAATGCTGCTACATGAAAAATGTAATAAAAACATCTGTGCACAGAATAGCAAATGGAACTGAATAAATAAAACAACCAAATCCCATGGCTTCAGATAAGGGATGGTCCTCTGTCAGCTTTTCAAAGAAAGGACTGTCCTCTGTAGCTTAGGACATATGGCCACCTTACTCAGATGAGTGAATTCTCATTCATGGGGAAATAAAAACATTCTACATCAAGAAAATAAGGTTGCAGTTCTAACTATTATCCCTGATGTGCAAATTTTCTGTGTACGGGGAATTGTTAAGTATAGAGGAACATTTAATGGTGTGAATCTGCACCTGCAGGGGGAAGTGGTGCAATTTGCACATCGACTGGCACTAGCATGAATGTCTTTTCGACCTCTCAGTCTGCATTTGAATGAAGCATCTTTGGGGTTTTGCAAGATGTTCTTGCAAAACTATAAAACCACTGGAAGAAAAACACATGTACGTTAGAAAGCCACACATGAAAAAAATATGTACTTTTCAAAACATGTGTAGAAACACAGTTTAATCCATGGGGAAAATGCACTCATTTCAAAAATGTGGGGTGCACATCTGGAGAAACATGAACAAAATATGTACCAATTCTCATGCAACCCCTTCACAAAGCTTCTGATCTGATATAGACATGGCTTGGAATGGGCTTAAAGGTGCAATTCAAAGATGTTTTGCAAGCTCCAATTTTGCTGGATCATACAACCCTGCATTTAATGCCAGGATCAAAAGAACCAGAAAGCCTTATTGGTGCAGATGCTATATGAAACATACATTCATAAAAGCTTGATAAAACAAAACAAATCGTACATCCTCTCTCTGCCTCCATCCTGTCTTATTTTTATCACGAGTTGCCCATTTTCATGAGCACTTGAATCTTGATCCAATGAAACAAGAATTGCCGAACTGAAAGTAAACATCAGTTAGCTTCAGTGTGACTAATCATGTACTTAAACTCGAGTATATCCTTACGTATCTTTGCTGGATGGGGCCATCGCTGGGTGTGCTTCCTTCAGACTTAATCAGGAAGATGAGTTGGAACTCTACTTTGGCAGGAGCACGGTAGGGCAAATACTTTCTAAAAAGGCTCAGGAAGGTCACAACTCCAGGTTCCTGGATAAATGAGCTTTCAAAAGCACAAGAAGATGGACATACGCTCTTATGCCCTTCTGGCAGCAAGCCATCTGTGATTACAGTCATTGGATAGTGAAGGTGGGGGCTGGAAAGGTGTGATTTGCCTCCCCTGATGGCTGAGACTCAGAATCAACCAGAAGAGATACAAACAGGCAATAATGCCGAGTCTGCCTGAGTTTTCTGCAACAAATTTTATAGGAAGTTGTGTTTATTTTGCCTGAAGTTAGCCATCAGCATCTACAAGCCTCAGGCCCAAAGTCAGCTTATAAGAACTGGCTCACACAAGAGCTGGGGATGGAAGGCTGCTGACGGGGACTGGACGTTATGTTCACATGACTCCAGTTCTCCGTCAGCTTCACTGGCTTCCCATTGAAGTCCGGGCCCAATTCAAGGTGTTGGTTATGACCTATAAAGCCCTAAACGGCTTGGGTCCTGGTTACCTGAAGGAGCGCTTACATCCTTATATGCCCAGCCGCCCCCTGAGATCGGCGGGAGAGGCCCTTCTCCGGGAGCCCTCCATGGAAGAAGTTAGGAGGGTGGTTACTCGGAGGAGGGCTTTCTCAGCGGTGGCGCCTAAGTTATGGAATGCGCTCCCCAGAGAGGTCCGCCTGGCGCCGTCGTTATTTGTTTTTCGGCGCCAGGCGAAGACCTTTTTATTTAAGCAGTATTTTAAATGTTAATATTATTGAATTTTATTTGGCCAGGGCGGCTTGTTTTATAGTGTATGTTTTATATTATATATTTGTATTTTATTGTATATATTTTAAAATGTTATTTTAATTTTTTGTTGTAAGCCGCCCCGAGGCTTCGGCGAATGGGGCGGCAGAAAAATGTTTTAATAAATAAATAATAAATAAATAAGTATCATATGTCTGTTGTGTCTCAAGGCCCTTGGGTCTGTTGCAGCTGGTGCTTTCTTCCAACAGCTCTAGCAGCCCACACAGAGGTTCTTCCAAGTGGAGGGGCCTGGTCTCCCACTACATTATGAAGGACAGGCTTCTCTTTGAAGGAGTCCTTTGTTTGAAGGGGTGTCCAATCCAAGCCTAGATTAAAGCTAAGATTCCCTAAGAAGGGAGAGCAGAGGCAATGAAGCAGCCCATCCATCCTCAGTACTTAGCTAACAGAATAAAGCACACAAGCTCCCCTGGTCCCAATCACCACCTGATAGTGTGGAATGTGTATTATTTCTATTTAAATTCCAGGAATTCATTCTAATTTGCACCAATGCATATAAATCAACCGATGCCTATTTGGCAAACTGGTGCCCTCTTTTTGGTGATGATTTCCTCTTTTTCGGCAGAGTGTATGAAGCCAACCCTCTCAACGTTGCCTCACGCTCACCTTCACTTTGCTGAATCTCTGTGGCAGGAGCAAAGTGGGCGCCATCAGATAAAGTTTCTTCACACGTTATTTAGGGTGCAGACCTGAGTAGATCAGGCAGAAAAATGACCTCTGATCTCCATGGCTGACTGGGAGATGCTGGGAGCTGTAGGACATTACTCCTTTCACTGAAATCTTTAAACCCTTAAGCATTTGACTTTGGGAGGTTGAGTCATTTCACCCTCCTGGCAGCAGCAAACCTTTGGGAGTGGCAACAAATCACATCGTGGGCCAGTCAGCATTGATACACCTTGGTCACATTTACACTTTCCCAATGTGTAGTTGGAAAATATAAGATGTCCTGAGTGGTCTCAAGCAAACTGCATTTCTGAGCGTCTGCTTTGCATCTGCATTATGGGCTCGGGCAGTGGCCCACTTTACAGAGTTGTTGCGATGACGAATTACTGAGAGGTGTTTGGAAGACCTAAGTAAATTATTAGTTTAAGCTGACCACAGATTTGAGTATTTTTTTAAAAAATCAAGAATTTAAAAGGCATTCATTAGTGTAGGGTCAACTTTTGTTTATGGGCTCTGTATTGAACCAGTATGGTGTAGCATATATTGATCCACGGACAGAGTCATTGCGCTGTGTGAGCAATCATGCTCCATAATCAATCTCCAGAGCAGACTGGGCCAGGGCCAACTGCAATCCACCGGGAGAAAGAGGCAGCTTCTGAGTGGCGTATGAAAGCAAGCCCCGCTTCCTGTCCACATCCATTCTTATTCTACACATTCATCTGTGCAGCGGCAGAATAGGAAAGAGCGCGATCTGTTGGCCGCAGAAGCACTGCAGTGCAGTGGAACAGCCAGGTGGGACTTCCCTGCTCCTGCTATGCTGTGACACAAAGCGGTCAAGGGTTGTCCAGAGTGTCTCATTTCAGGCTGAGGGTGGGAAAGGTGCATCGTTGCCAAGGAAACCCTTTATGGAGGGCAGGGGGAGTCACAATCATGGGCTCAGATACAATCCAGGTACTTCAGGACACCAGCTCTGAGAGCACAAGGGAAGTGTTACACCTAAGCAGATTATTTGTCTCTGGGGCTGGCAACCTTTTTGGGCTTGGGGCATATTTAATCCCCCCCCCCCCTGTTGCCTTTTCACTATTCTTGGACCGTCCCCCCTAGTTTCTTTCTTTTTCCCCCTCCACTCCCCCCACACCTCCCCCTAACCCTTTTGTGTGAGTTGGAGCCTACCTGTGCTGGCCCTACCTGTGTGATCACCTCAGCACTGCTGAAACAGGAAGTCAGTCAGTCAGTCAGTCAGTCAAGGAGTCAGTCTGGCTGAAACTGCTGCTTTCCTGCATCCATGTTGGAGCTTTTGCATGCAGAGAAAAGATAAGCAGTGCTGGAGAGAAGTCCGGGGCAGTGGCTGCGGAAGGTGATGAAGTGAACGGGTGAGGCAAGTGCAGAAGGTGGGAGAGCAAAAGTGGGTCTGGCCGCTGCCATCATGGCTTCCATCAGTTGCCAAAGCACTCCTGGCCTGGTCCAGCATTGTCTTCTCTGACCAGTGGTGCCCCTCCAGGGCCTCTGGCCAAACTTCTTTCTTATCCCCTGCTACCTGATTCTTTCTGGAGTGGAGAGATTGAATATGGGATCTTCTGTCCCCAGAAGATGTGGGGGGCCACTAAGCTATGGTGCTTTGATCTGCTGGCATCCTGCTCTCAAAGGGAGGGCTGCGATAGGGCTGCACGATTATGCACAGTGCGGAGAAGATGGGACAGTGAGAGGTTTTTCTCTCCCTCTCTTCTAATCCGAAAACGTTTTCACCCGATGAAGCTGAATGGTGGGGAATTTGGGGCAGCTAAAAGGGCATATTACAACGATGGATTTTGCTTCCATGAGATGTAGTGACAGCCACAGGCTTGGGCAGCCTCAAAAGGGGATCAGACAAATTCACAGAGGACAAGGCAAGCAATGGCGGCTAGTCCTGAAGGCTGTAAGCTGCCTCCAGTATCAGCAGCAGCCTAAATCCCAGTTGCTGGGAACATGAGCACGCTGATGCTGCAGCACTCACAATTTGCTCATGAGCTTCCTATGGGCATCTGTTTGGCCCACATCATGGGCTGCAGCATGAGCACAAGCCAGGTTAAGCAATCCTACCCATTACGAAGGGGGAGAGAAGAACTTGATGTGGATTGTGCCCCAAAGCTTCGTCTTTCAAGGATGGGACAGATGGCGCTTAGGGCCAGAGTCCTGTCAAGTAACCACTGTTTCCTACCACTATTGGCTTGAAGCAAACACCAGTCTGTCAGTATTATGGACCCAAAGCATCCTGAATCGTGGTTCACAGCCAGGATTCTGTCAGAACTATGTTTGGTCTATATTCAGCCCTCAATGAATAGCTGAGGGTTACTCTGCTCCTCTACTCCAACTATATATAGGCCATGTCTGCTATTGATCCACATCGCTTTAAGCCGTGGAGATCAAGTCACCTCAGTTTGTGGAATTACTTAGAAAAGCTCAAGGGATCAGGGGATAATTGGAGAGGAAAAATAATGGATGTCATTTTTGTTCTTTTGCCCTTTTCTGGGAGGGAAAGTCAAGTGCTAACTGAAGGACACAAAACTGGGGGATAGGTGGGAGTGTCCCACTGTTGTGGGATGGGGAGCCTTAGGTGCCTGATAAACAATCAGATGGGAGGACGCATCAAGGAAAAGGTTGCATAACTTTTGACATGATATTTCTTTGGATCATACAGACAGACAGCAGAGTTGGCCTAGAAAAGACATTTCTCTTCCCCCCCCCCCACCCCCGCACACACGTACCAGGAAAAAGATTTCAGAATCTTACATTCAAGGGAAGGACTTCAACTACCTTAAGCATCAGGGGGCTTGAATCTCTTCCAACTGAAAGGCTGAATTTGGTTTCAGAGAAGCTTTAGGGGGCCTCATCTCAGCAGTGGGTCAGGCCAAGGAGCCAAAAGACCCTCCGTACCAGCATCTCGTAGCTTAAAGCGCTTACTGTCAGTAACCAGTAACTTCTCTGCAGGAGGTTTTCAACCTGTCATGTTATTGAGTCAGGATTATCAGCAGAAGATTGGCTCCTTTGCAGGTGTCCACCCCTTCCGGCATTTGTCTTGGGTGGCAGAGCTGGAGCAAGAGGAAGGAGGTCAAGTTACAGAGCGACTGCCAGGGAGACGGAGCAGGCAGGGAAGAGGCACAGAGAGACAGCTGGGATTCAGAGCAGTCTTGGGAGAGGGGCTGAATGAAGACAGGGCAAGGCAAAGAGGAGAAACCTGATGGGTGGATTCAGAGATGTCTCCCAAAGCAAGGAATTCTAAGCAGGCTTAGAGCCTGCTCTAAGAGCCAATATAACAGATATTGCTGCCTGCAGGGATGGAGAAGGGCCCTTCTCCATCCCATGGGCACTGGGCCAGCACAGAATCCCATTTCCACACAGCTCGACCCTCCAGCTGAGCAAAGCATCCAAGAGATTCAGGAGGAATGGCTGGGGAGTCGCTGCCACCACCACCTCATACCCTCCGGCTTCCACCGCCTGAGGCCACTACCTTACTCTGCCTAATGGAGGAGCCAACCATGCTAGGAGTTGCTAACCTGCCTTCCAGAAGAACTTTTCTGATGCCCAGTAGCTGTCAGATGGGTGCTAGGAGGCTGGAACCAAGAAGTGGAGTCATGATGTTTCATGGTTAGCTTTGCATTGCTTCTGCATTTGTTATGGAAAGGAAGGGGTGGCAGAGTTCACTGCCAGAGTGTGCTGATGGCCCCAGGTTCAGCTCCCAACATCTGCAAGGATCCTACCTGAAAGTCAAACAGCAGTTCAGTGGCAGGCCCAGAAGAAGTCTGGAGGAAGGTGAGGCGCTTTAGACACAAAACTGGCTCTTCCCCACCCAGCCTCTGCAGCACTGCCAGGCAGTGCTGGCTCCAGGTTTTTCAGGGCCCGTGGGCAAGACCCCCTCTGCAGGCCCCCTCACTACCACCAGCTGCTCTTGCTCCTCCTCTGCTCCCTACCACGTGCTTGCTTGGCTGGGAAAGAGTCAGTGAACGAGGAGGCATCTTCAGCACCTCCTTGTCCCTAGTGCCATTTTCTGGGCCAGAATGAGAGGCAGGTGGGCAAGCAGGTTGCAATGGTCAAAAGGAGGAACAACGAATTCTAGGAGGCTCTTGCCCCAGACCCCTGCTGGGCTGAGTCCTCAGAATATGCCCAGTCTTGCCTCCTCTTTCTGCCAGCCACTCTGGTTTCACTCATCTGGATTCAGAGGTCCCCTTCATTAAGATGGGCTCCTCTCCAGCGTTTGATGTAGGTTGAGAGGCTCCAATGCACATCCTCACTCTTTCCAACCAGCTATCAGCATGGGGGTTTTAGGATTATGCTTGTGCTTACACACACAGACACACACACACACACACCCCTGCAGAGCTCTGGTTATTGCCACCTTTTTACAAAGATTCCTACAATCTGGCCATGCTGCTGGTTAGCAAGTCTCTCAACTTGATCTGAACATAAAATATCCTTGGATTGCATGGTTATGTTAACTGTGAAGCTATACAAATTAAACAATCCTGAGAAAACACAATCTACATGGATATTTTAGAAGGAAAGTAATGATATCTGTTTTCCTACTTTTCTAGTGTGTTGCTGAATTATAATGGCATCGGCTGGCACTGTAAGTATTAAATACGTACACTATGAAACTGGATTCATTCGAAAGTGCCAGCTGTGACTGTCTTAAATCTGTCAGAGGAACTTTAGATTGAAGCCACTTGCCAAAGTTGCCAAGATGATTATTAAATGCTCTCATTTTTTTGCTTCTCTAGACAAGCGCCTGAGGCCAAGTAGAATGTTAATCTTCTTGTGTGGGTCATATATTGCAAATTTTGTCACTAAATAGCCTGGCACTGTCTGGGTAAAGAGGATGGGATGGCTGGTGAGGGAAAATGCATCCAGTCTGCAAAAGCAGCAAAGAGCACTGCAGTGCCATGCACTTGAAAAAAGACACCCACTTCCTTGATTAAAATATGCCTAATCAATAAGCCACATCCACTGCAGTCAGTTTCAGTTCTCCAAATCGGAATGTATAAAATCTCCTAAGAAGTTTGGTGAGCCACACAGTAACCCTGATGGTGTCCCCCGCAAATTCCCGGGTCCTTCTTCTGAGGATGAATCTTCAAAGTTGCTTTGAATGCCATTTCAGGTAGGACAGATGATCATGTTATTCCCCCGTGAACAGCTGATAGGCGTAGTTATTAACCCACAGACCCTTTAGTTGATTCAGGGCACAATCTATGCTTGTTTGAGGGGAAAAGAGCCTCACGACTCCCACCATAATAGTAGGACTTCTTTTCTGTCTCAACATGGCACCCTCATCTATCCACAATTCCATCTCTGGTGTTTCCCTTTGTCCCTTTTATCTGCAAAAATCAATCGCTGTAGAAGCGGAAATATTTACAGCACCATGCCACACATGTTTTAATCAGAGCCAAGTCCTGTTAAGCTCAGAAAAACTTACCCCAGGCAGGTGGGCAGAGACATCTACTCTTTTCTCCCCCCCCCCCCCCTTGCCTAAGCAGCATTGTGGAAACAAAAAGCATCTCTACGGTTGATACTGCAGATATTTTCTTTTCCGCTTCTGCTTGTTGGCTATGACTCACTGCAGATGTACTTTGCTTTGGAACTCTGAACAGAGGCACCCACAGCACTTTGCAAAAAGCGCTTCTTTGCCTTGCAAACATACATCCCTGCTGTTGAAAAGAATACTATTTTCTTTCTCAACATTTTCCACCACTGAGAGTGGAACATCTGCCGCACGCATTTCCTTTGTAAGGCACCGAGCAGAGCTGCACTCATTGTCACGAACAGAAGGCAATCTTTCTTCATCTTTCAACCTGCTCAGTGACAGAATTAAGGGGCCCATCAGATCACTGCTTGGTTGAACAGCATCCCTCCTTTGGAAAGGCACATATGGGGAATGTTCTGCATGATTCAGTCTTTCCTGTCCCTTTTGGGACCTGATCCCAGCATAAGCACCTTGTTTTTCAAGGCTAGGCCTAGGCCCTGTCTTAATGGCCTGATCCAGGAGTAGGCAGAAGGCATTAAATCTCCAGGCCTTGGACTTGACCTTGGACTTCAGATCCCATAAAAATCAACCAGCATGGCTAGTGGTAAGGAATGCTGGGAGCTGAAGTCTAAAATATCAGGAGGGTAAGGGAGCAGGGATTATGGAATGTGTAATCTTTGGACAACAGTGGTTTGAGGAAGACTGGTCAACAACCATCTCCCAAAAGGGTAGCAGTACATGGCAGAAGTACCACTGAACTCCATGGTGCTCCCTTCTTGCTGCATAGCTTCAGCTTGCAAAGCACACTGGGGTTTAATAAGAGATCTTCAGCCAAGGGAAATGCAACATCTGACTCCTTCACAAAGTGTTACCATCTAAACTGGTAGTGTAAAGTAGAAGGCCTGTTAAAGAAAAGGAAGGATGTATCCAGCCTCGGCTTGGTTATTTTCCACATCCTCTACCCAAAACTGTCATGATCTGTAGCAAAATTTGAAAGCACTGCTATCACCTCATCCACTGGCTGCAGCAAGGGCTGATGGGGGTGGTGGGAGGGTTTTGCACAGTGACCACAGCATTCCAGCAGATGATGTCACAATGCCACACATGATGTCACAATGCTGCTCTGCAAACAAATGCTGCTCCCTCAGGGCTTTGAGCTTTCATGTTCCCCCTCCATTGGACATCTCTCTGTTCCAGGGAGTGGGGAGTTTCTGTTCTCATGGGCAGTTTTCCACATGTACAATCCTATGTGTGGGCATTCAAAAAGTGCAGGTATTTTTCTTCTTTCCAGAATAAACTTGCGCATCAAGCTGATGTGGATGATGTGCATGTACATGCAGAAGATCAAGCTAACGCAGGACCAAGATCTAGGTTTGCATCATGCAAATCCCAAGTCCCAGTACAGAAGTCCTGCCAGGTCTGTGGGTGGCAGGCCTGGACAAGATGCCTGGGTGGGGCACACACTATTCTGGTCATTCTTCCCCCTTGCCTGGAGCAGTTTCTCTCTCCTGGCTGTTGCTCTGCCTTTTCCTGGGGCTGGGATCACCAGCCCAGCGTGCTACCTGCGACTGATTTGCAAATGGAGCTGGTGCTACCTGCGACTGATTTGCAAATGGAGCTGAGAGAACGTGGGAAAGGCACTACTCTTAACCGCAAAGCACAGTTGCCGTTCCAGTTCCACCCAGCTCTGTTTTCAAGACAGCGGCCAGCCGTCCAAGCCTGCAGCTGCCAAGATTTCAATCGGACTGCTGCTTGAAAATGACCAGATGAATTGAAACAAGCGGGACTTGATCTTGTTTCTTTTCAGCTTTGCTGAGAGATCAGGATGGGCAGCTGAGGCTCAGTCCAGAGCCCAGAGGACAGTGGAGAGCCAGACCATTTCACCCCCCACCCCGAGAGTGGGGACTGTGGGGCCTTGAACCCGGTCCCGAGATCTGGTCCCAAAGTCAAGGGCAGTTGTGCCTTGGTCTCCAGTGCCTCTGTTTGACTGCTTACTCAAAAGAATGCCCTTTGGAGTTCAGTAGAACATGTGTAGCATAATGGTTAGTGTGTTGAACTGGGATTCAGGAAGTCTGGGTTGTAGTCCCTGCTCAGCCAGGACGCTCGCTGGGAGACTATGGGCAGTCCCCCACTTGCAGTCCAATGACCCCCCACAGGGTTGTTGTTGTGAGGATAAAATCGAAGGGAGGAGAACATTTTAAGCCACTTTGGGTTCCTTGCAAGAATAAAAAAGGCAGAATATAAATGTAATAAGAAACAGTAGGGGTTACTTCCAAGTAAGGTTGCAAGAGCTTTGCAGCCTGAGTCTGAAAATGAGTATAATCTAACCATCCTTTATTTCCCCTGCCCTCTGCAATGCAGCAACCGTGTGTGCTTTAACACTATTTCTTCAGATAATACGTTATTTTAATAGTATAATTTTGCTTATTCTGTCAACAGTCTTCAACCATTGCATTAAACTTTCAGCTTTGATGATGTTTATATTCCCTTTTGACACTAGAATGTTATTTCCGCACACATACTAAAATTGTGAACCTATCTACTGGGTGCCTTGACAGCAACTCATAGGATGGGTTTAAAAAACACACGACAAATATTAATTGTATTGCTTTGCAACAGAAGAGAATGTCTAAGTAAGTGCAGCTGTTCAAGGCCATGGGCCAGAGCTGCCTCCTTCTACTCCAAATCTATTAGGGAAAGCTGACTGGGACCAGCTTGAATGGCTTCATAGTTGGATACAGCAGGGGGTCTGCCAGTTGGGGTGGGCAAACTCAAGTGGGGAGGGGTAAGTTTGGCCCCCTCCAGAGTCTCAGTCTGGCCCCTTCAGGGTCTCAGTCCGGCCTCAAGGGCTAACCCATTCCATTCACCAGATTTTCTTTGCCATTTTCCCCTTGTTCTAAAAGGTTGAAATGCCTCTCTTAAGCCTTTCTTACATGCTTTAATAATGCTGGAATTAGTTGTATTTTTGTACCACTCTCCTAGTTCTGCCCTTGTACCCAGCTCCTTTCCTCCAGTCTCCACCCAGCACTGGAAGGCAGCCCCTGAGAGCTTCTCTGAAGTGGAATGTGGCCCTCAGGCCAGAAGGTTCTACACCCCTGCTGCAATTAAAAAAGCGAAAACAAAGACTCTCAACATGGATTCAATCCTGTTTCTTTCTACATGACTATCGCATGCTCTCTGGTGGTTTCACTTCTGTTTAACATCAGGCAAACTAAGCCTGAGCTAGCAGTCAGCAGATCCTGGCACAAGAATAGCTCATGGATTCAGTCCTTGACTCTCCTATAACTGGGAAGGGCTGTGGAAGGTTTCAAAGCAGCTCCCAAACTATTGACTTACAAGATCTCTGTGCCAACTGCAGTTGAGCTTGGCCCTTCCCAGCCTGGTTTCCTTTGATGAATTAGATTACAGTAAGTGGGCTTGTGTTATCCTTTTCCACCTGTGTGTGGCACTCCTGGCTGCTCCACAGAGATTGTTCTATGATTTCTCCAACTATAAGTGCACTGTATCTAACCATGCCACCTGACCCATAGTTAACCAGCTGAATTAAATGGCCAGCCCTCTCTCATGCACATACACACACTTGTTGTTAGTCGCAAAGTCGTGTCCGACCCATCGTGACCCCATGGACAACATTCCTCCAGGCCTTCCTGTCCTCCACCATCTCCCAGAGTCCACTCAAGCTCACACCAACTGCTTCAGTGAGTCCATCTAGCCACCTCATCCTCTGCCGTCCCCTCCTTCTTTTGCCATCTATTGTTCCCAGAATTAGGCTCTTCTCCAGGGAGTCCTTCCTTCTCATTAGGTGGCCAAAGTATTTGAGTTTCATCTTCAGGATCTGGCTTTCTAAAGAGCAGTCAGGGTTGATCTCCTCTAGGACTGACCGGTTTGATCGCCTTGCAGTCCAAGGGACTCACATGAGTCTCCTCCAGCACCACAATTCAAAGGCCTCAATCCTTTTGCACTCAGCCTCCCTTATGGTCCAGCTTTCACAGCCATACATTGCAACTGGGAAAACCATAGCCTTGACTATACGCACTTTTGTTGGCAGGGTGATGTCTCTGCTTTTTAGTATGCTGTCTAGATTTGCCATAGCTTTCCTCCCCAGGAGCAAGCGTCTTTTAATTTCTTGGCTGCAGTCCTCATCTGCGGTGATCTTGGAGCCCAGGAAAATAAAATCTGTCACTACCTACATTTCTTCCCCATCTATTTGCCAGGAAGTGAGAGAACCGGATGCCATGACCTTAGTTTTCCTAATGTTGAGTTTCAAGCCAACTTTTGCGCTCTTCTCCTTCACCTGCATCAAGAGGCTCTTTAGTTCCTTTTCACTTTCTGCCATCAGAGTGGTATCATCTGCATATCTGAGGCTGTTGATATTTTTCTCAGCAATCTTAATTCCAACTTGTGATTCACCTAGCCCCACCTTTCTCATGATGTGCTCTGCATATAAGTTAAATAGGCAGGGCGACAGTATACAGCCTTGCCAAACTCCTTTCTCAATTTTGAACCAATCAGTGGTTCCATGTCCAGTTCTCACTGTTGCTTCTTGACCCGCATATAGGTTTCTTGCATACACACACTTGCACAAGCTCAAAACATGAGAAAAGGGCCAGCATCCCAAAGGCAGTCAGTTTGCACCCAGTGGGCCCCTGGTCCTGAAGCAAGAGTAAAATGGAGAATGCGTGATTCCACAGCTGCTTCCAAAGGTGCTTCCCCCAGTGCAGAAGGGCAGCCACTTAAGAATTGTCAGCAAAGAGAAAATGTATCACATTCATGGAAAAAGAGGGTGCTCATTTGCATGGCATGGGTTAATTGATATGGATACCTGCAAATGTAGAAATACTTAGGCCCCAAAGTATGGTCTGACGGCACATAAGGCATCCAGCATGTTGAAGCTAAGCAGGTCTCATGCTGGCCTGAGCTTGGAAGGAAAACCATGTAGCCAGCTTGAATTCCTCAATGGGAGAAAGGTGGGCTTAAACAAATAAATAGAAATGCAGTACATCCCAGCACCCTGCAGAAGATGTGTGACCAAGTGATCTGTGTGTCTACCTGCCCACTGCCATCCAGAGGCTCACAGGTGAGGGTCAAAGGCCCTTTTTGTTCTTTGCTTTCAAATGGGAATTGAACAGGATAGTCCTTTGAATAGAGGATGATCCTCTGGCAACCCTTCAGTCAGAGGGCTGTATTCTACCAAAGAAGATACCTGCCCACACAGGTCCTCTGAAGCAAGGACGGGGTGGAGAGGGTGGAAGGACAAAGCAAGTGCCAGGGAAGGAAGTGGCAGGGATTGGGAACCACCCTGGGAACATCTCAAAGGGCTCCTCTCACATGAGCTAGACCCACACTAGACTCCCCTTGGGAAGTCCAGGAAATGTGGGCTATTCCAGGCACAACCCATGTGTGTTTAGACAGAAAGAAAGCCCTACAACCCTCAGGATGTCCTATGGCGGGGAGCGCTAGGCCTTATTTCTGTCTAAATTGACAAAGGATGGCAGCCTTACTCTCCATTTTTCTCAAAGCAAGTTTAGAGCTGGGATGCACCACATCTTGCCATTCATTTCCCAGAGGCAGCTATTCCAAACACTTGCCCACTCCGGTTCCCCCAGTCCCACTCGCTGCAAATCAGCTTTTTTGAGGGCTGGGCCACTGGGGTTTTGTTCCTCCAGCCACTAATGCCAGCTCTGGGCCTCCTCCACCTCAGGAAGCACCAGTTTGCTGCCGGCTGTTTCGACTGGGAAAAGCAGCATTCAGTGTCGCCTCTCCTTTATGTCCTCACAGCTGTCGATCATCCTTAAGGAGAAGTTGCAGCCCCAGCGTCCTCCCTCTCCTGGGCCTCCCACACTGCTTCTGACTGGGTGAAATATTCCTTTGCATTGTTTGCTCATGCTAACTGGGAAACTTGAAAGAGAAAGAGAAAGAAAAACCACCTCCTCCTCCTCCTCTCTGTCTTTTTAACTTTTCACTAGCATTAGCTTCCTATTGTAATGGTATTCATCTGGAAGCATAAAGGCATCTGCTTCCTTAATGATTCATTTGACAGAAGCACTAACTAGGAAAAGTTAGCCATTTACTCACCTCATTAAAAAACAAAGACACTTGTATCTAACTGGGCATTGTTAGCCCATCATGGAGCTTCAAGGCCTCCCTCAGACCAGTGGGGACTGTTTTCACTCCAGGGCCAGTGTGAAGAAAAGACCCAGCTCTCACACCTTAAAGCCTGCTCAGGTAGGTTTGTCTGTGGAAGAGGCAGAGGGGGACAGATGACTGGGCCCCATCAAGGTTACCTAGTGAAGGTTCTCAGGCTGAGAGTGGGAATCAGCCTGCCTTGCAAAAGCAGGGAAGCATTTCAGAGCTGGTTGGTGAGTGGGTGGGGAGAAGTACCTTGGTCTGGAGACGTGAGCGCAAGTGTCTGGTGTTCCCCAGGTTGGACCTCAAGCAGCAGGGGCCACACTGGGAGTGGAGTCAGGATCTTTTCAGTGAAAGAAGGAGCGGGTCAGAAGGGGTCTCTTGGGCCATCTAGTCTGACCCCAAGGCTCACAGCTTGGATTCAACTGTTTGCATGGGCAAGTGCTTCTCCCACATCTCTGATTTAGACAGCTATAATCTGTTACCTTTTAACGAATGAACTAAGTTTCACAAGCCGGATTCCATTTGGGAACAGCCCTCATGTACAGCAATCCAGTGGTGGCTGGGACTGAAGGCAAAGGGAGGGGCTGAAGGCAAAAGGGGAAGGGCCAAAAATAAAGAAAATGCCCACTTATTGTCATTGATAGGGATGGGAAAAAATCTCCCCAAATACAAAAAACCTAGCATATTTTAGCTTCACACTCTTACTGAGTGAACCTGCGGAGAGGTATTTCAACCTTTGGGAATAGGGGAAAACTGCACACAAGCTGGAGAAGCAGCAAAGACTCATAGCTGGCAGAAAGGTGGTGGGGCCAAGAAAAGGAGAACGGCTGTCCGGGGAACCCTGGTGTGGCCAATGGCCTTTGCCTCCCCATCATGGCTGGAGGTACCCAATTGGCCCTCTCCAGGCTTCTACTAAATTTGTGGTAGAAAGTTCTGTGTGCAAGAGAAAGAGATCCCTCACATCTGTGTTAGATGTCCTGCTGTGTTTTGCATGTAATTCCCATTTTTGCCAAATGAATTCCTGACTTTCTGATAGATGACAGCAGTTTGATTATTATGGAGCCTGAAAACTTGCCCATCCTTTCCCTAAACCATATGGATGCATGTCTTCCTTTTAATCAGCCCGAGGGGTCTAAATTAGCCCTTACCTGTTCAAGGAAAAACGGGATGCACCAAGATGTCTTGTATCAAGGAGCAGCATATTCCACTGGACTTCCAAATGCAACCATGTTTATCCGTCAACTCTCTATTTCTATAATGGTATGAACTGACGTTCCGTTCCTCACCGAGCAGTGAGGCAGAAAGGCTTTGGGGAAGGATTACAGGCCATTTGTGCACTGAAAACAAGAACAATTCTTTGTGTGTGAAAGAAAATATATCTTCTATATTTTATATTTCTTTCCAATTCAAAGAATGGTTGTTTAGGCAACACAGACAGAAAGGAGCTTCTTGGGTCAGCTCTTCCCTACTAGAGGGGCCACTTTTAAATCACTAAAAGGAGGAAACAGAGCTGCATAAAATTTGCATATGGTAATTGTATGCACAGATTTACATTTAGCCATAAGTATGATAAATATAAATGCAATAGCATGAAAGGCTGTGGCCAGACAACTTGCATGCCTTGCTCAGCTAGCTGTCCAGATGCTGCTGAGGTGCAACTTCAAGGCCCATCTCCTTCCAGATGGGTCTTTCATTTTATAGCAGACCTGAACAGGACAACGCCATCAGAAGAGAAGACAGTCCACCAGCAGTTGATCAAAAGGAGGACTGTTCTCTGTAAAAGAGGACACATGACCACATATAGTCCCTGCAGAAATCATACAGCGCTTATTCAAAAGTGGCAGAAAAGATGCAGGCAAAAAGAGCAATCTGCAAGTTGAACTACATCAGACACCCCCAGCCTGGTGCCTCAGCCACTCCCATCCTCCCGAGCCCATCTCGTTTTTTGGCAGCTGATCAGTGTTAATAGCTCTGCCTTGAGTGTTACTAACTCAAATGGCACAAACTCATTAGACCACCTGAGACAAGCTAGAAGTTCTCCAACTCCCAGCATGCCTCAGGTAGGCTGGCTGGGGCATGCTGGGAGTGCTAGGACTTTTGTCTGTCTAAATCACAATTCTTCCAAGAACCTGTAAGTTAGTCTGGTATGCTTATTCCCATCTTGCTGACGGAAACTGAGGCTGACAGAGAACAGCTTGCCTCCAGCTACCCAATGCGAAGGCTTCGCACAGCAATTTCATCTTTACCTTAATGGATTTTCTGCAGCTAGGAGAAAGACACGGGAGAGGCAAACAATAAAATTGGACCCTGCATAAAATTCTGTGAAAAAGGCAGGGTAAAGGTGCAGTAAAACCTCACCAGGAAGCCCCCATAGGTACTGATGAGCCCATATTTTGATGATTTAATCCCATGTTAACTGCTTGTGGCTTTCCATGGCATTCTCTGGAAATTAGGACTGCAAAGTCTTGCTGGAGAAAATTCCTTGTCATTTTTAAACACCACTGAAAATAAAGATGCCTCTGACAAGTGGCACATTGTATCTTCAGCCTTCAGTGTGTTAATTAGTGCTGAGATCAGTGCTCTTGTGACATCAGTAGTGATTGCTGAGCCAGGTCTTCACTCAGCAATATTCATTAAATGTGAACTTCTGGCACCATTGGTTCTGCTCTGTTGTTGTGATCTTGGATTGTGTGTATTCTTTTCTGTATGCAACAAACATTTGCTGTGCCATCACATTTTTTCATTCCTGCTTGGTGATGTCCCAATTAAGGGTGTGTTAGTCTTCCTGAGCTCAAGGTGGACTTCAGATGTTTGTCTTAACTAATGTCAAACCTTTCACAGATGCTGAACTTCCCCACGAAATAGTCTAAAGCAGTGATGGCGAACCTTTTAGAGACCGAGTGCCCAAACTGCAACCCAAAGCCCACTTATTTATCGCAAAGTGCCAACACTGCAATAAAACCTGAATAATGAGGTTTTAGATTAGAAAAAACAACTCATACATAAGAAAACTCAAAGCTAAAATCTTGTGTTAATAAAAACAAATGTATTAAAATTCACAGCCAGTTCAAGCAAATCTCTCTCTCTCTCTCTCTCCTTGGCAGTGCACTGACCAGTCATGTGACAGCTCGGACAAGTTGCAGCTAATGAGTTGTGGCTCATGACATCATCGCCTGGCGCTGCTACTCCTTTCTGAAAATGCGCATGGCCCCTATGTGCACTGTTCTCCGATGCTCGGCTGCTGGGGCGATGCTGGGGCGACTCAGCTCGTGTGCTGACAGAGAGGGCTCCGCATGCCCGCTGCGGTGCACATGCTATAGGTTCACCACCACTGATCTAAAGCATTTGGACAGGTCTGCCAGACTCAGGGCTCTAGGAGGGATTTCTTTGGGGACGCAGTTCTCGGGCTGAGCTCCTGTCACTGGAGGCCACCCTACCCTGTGAAGGACTTTCACTGCAAGAGTATCCCTGAGGGACAGCCATTCACATATCCGGGGCAATGTAACTCAGTAATGAAGGCAAAACTCTGCTGGATGTACTAAGCGGCCCTTGGTGGCCAGTGGTGTCATCAGGGCAGGGGCCACCTGGCCACAGTTTCAAGTACACATTATGGTACTGCATGCCCGTGAAGTCCAGAATCTAAATTTATTTAACTGCTCCATGGTTGATGAACCAAAATGTCTCAAGCAGGGAAATGGTTTTGCCACCCTAATCAGTCTCACTGGCTGCAGCTGCTTACTTTGTCTCTTGGAAGTCCACAGAACTGTTAAGAATAAAACTATATACACACCGCAACTTCCATTTTTGGATCACACCAGAATGTGAGAAGGAGCAGGAAAAGCCACTGCTGGGAACAAAGTAGGCTCACTCAGAGATTTTGCGAAGACATGCTAGCAATGATAAACAAAATCCTGATGGAGAAATTGGCTCTGGATTCTAAGGTATTTTTGTTAATGCATTTCAAAGGACCAAGGATGAAGAGATGACACTTCTGTATGATGTGCTAGCTAAAGGGATGGGACATGGCAAATTGGAACAAATTAACTTGGGCTATTCAGAGTACTGAAGGAAGTGTACTTGATACAGATAAGACTGGAGGTGCCTAAAATGACTTTGGAATGGCAGGCACATTGAAATAACTTGTAATCCCTTTCTGCTTATGTAAGAAGATCCCCTAAAACAAACTGGATCTATTCCTGTTTCGTGCTAACAAAACAAATACAAGCAGCAAAGAATTATTTAGCTACATATTGAGAAAATGGCAATGTTTTTCTATGTAATAGCATGATATTTGGGAGTGGGTGGGTAATTAAATTTATTTATTTGTTAGATTTATATCTCACCCCATTAACCAGAATGGCAATTAAATGGAACACACATGCACACATTTTATCTCATTTTTACTTTTTTTTAAGGAGTGAAAGAACTGGGAAGTGACTTTCATATACATCAAGAATATGATTGCTTATTTATCTACAATATTAAAGGCTGTCCTATACCCAAAAAGTTCTCAAGCCAGCTTGCAAGATAAAGTCAAAGTTAGCAAGTCAAGGCTTAGAACAAAAATGAACAATAACTTGAGAAGAGAAAAAATGTATTTCCTTGAGGCCAAAATGACAACCAAGTAGGCACCAGGCAAACCTCTTTGGGAAGACTATTCCAAAACAGCCTCTTTTCCTAAAGACATTCTCAGATGCTGGACTGATGGGGCCGACCCAAAGAAAGACCTCTAAAGATTTCAAGGTCTGAGTAAATAGGAAAAAAAGATACACTAGATCTTTATATTGGAAGCTTCTAGTCCAGAAGGCCTATGTATCTATTGTGCCTTTTCTTTGTCATCAGAATAGGATTTAAACTATGTATAGCATACAGCCTACATCATACGTTTCTGAAACTACTATTTTTAATGAGTTTCCTTTGTTCTTAACAAGGAAAAATTAAAGGGAAAGCAGGGGCAATCTTTAACAAATAAATAAACTCTTGCCTTTTTAATGAAAGGAGGAAAAAAATCAGTGTGTCTAAATGTTTAAAGAACTTTGATAAGAGCCCTTATTCACCAAAATATAGAATAACCCCTGTCATGAAGCTAATTTTTCAATCAGTGTTCTTTAATAAAGATATTCAAAAAACAGCAGGTTATTCATCTAAAAGCTTCTGCCGACATTTTCAAGTGATTACTTGCCATAAATGTATTACATTCCAGGAGAACCCTGATGGGAAATGCTAAACGTGTAAGATTTCTGCAGGCTCTTGTTAGCACCAGAAGTGTCAGGTTTTCCATTACAAAAGCATGTTTTCCAGGAGACTTTGGCCATTTAAAACAATCTCTTCAGTGAGAGAGTTGGTCAAAAGCCAAAAGTAAGATAGTTGTCAGTATTGCTTCAAATCAGAATGTTTCAAATAGACTTTTATTTTAAAAAATGTAAATAAATTGGGACGTCTTTAGCTAAAGTTTCAAACATTTCAGGACTAAACATAGAATGTTGTTCTAATTTGTGAAGGATGAGAGGGACTCTCCAAAGCAAATAATACTATGTAGGACTCCCAAGTATGGTTGGTATCCAAGCATAATACAACATCCTACCTAGTATTAATTTAACTTGCTACTTGCTTTCAAGACAGCTGTCAAAACAGTAATAGCAAGAGGGGACTTTTTCCCACCCATATTCTGGTGGGTCGGTGTTTCAGATTTCTTAAGCTTAGACAGATACCAGTCGGGAGCACTGTAAGCTGCTGCTCTCCATCTTCAGTGTCAGCAAAAGCCATTAGATGCTGCTGGTGAAGCCCACCCCCGAAAAAACCAAATGTGTGAGCACCTCCCAAACTGTTTCTAAAAGAAACAAAATACAAATATGAAAGAGGGAAGGCTAAATGAGTATGATTAGAAAGTTAAGAGAAAGAGAGAAGGAGGGAGGGAGCGAGAAGGAGGGAGGGAGGAGGAGGGAGGGAGGCAAAATAAGAGAAGGGAAAATGAAGATGTTTTGCCAAGAATATCTTTTCTTCTTAAACTATAGCTGAGTCTGTCCTGACCGAAAGTATAGTTAAGGAGAAGAGAACCCGCTCCTCTGGTTATAACTGTAGTGACTTGAATTTATCCCTTCACAAGATGGTTGCTGCCCTGCAAAACATGCTGAAGGGTCTATGTGGTGGTTGGTGCTGAAATGGTAAGAAGTCCAGTGATGAAATGTGAGTGTTCCTCAAGGATTCTGTGGTTCTTTGGACGGGTGACTGGCTATTACTGACAAAGATGATCACGAATTGCCCAGTAGAACTGGGATGCAGTAGAAACATGTGCTCTCTGTAGTAGCTGCTGCTGTAACTGAGGCAAGGTAGAAGAGTTAGAGGAAGGGGATGAGGAACTGAAATGCAGAGAATTGGAAGCAGAGTTGGCTTGTCCCATATCGAGCTGTCTGCTGAAAGGGACTGGGGAGAGAACTGTGCAGACTGGCTGAATTTTCCTGAAAGAACAAGGAAGAATTTGGCTCAAAGGCTGCTGATGAGAATAATGACTTCTTGAGATAGTAGTTGGATCACAGTTTGCTTTGCTAGATTGGGACTCAGCTGTCACTAAACCACTTTGCTTTGGAAAGGGTTCCTTGCAGATTAGAACAATCACATGTTTTATGTATGTAGGCATACATGCAGTCAGAAACAAGCAGTTGCAAGCCAAATAGTCAGGTGTGAATGTTTGCATATACATCCTACCAAAAAAAAAAAAAAAAAAAAATCAACAAAAGCTGATGCAAACAAAATCCTCTGTAATGTTGGGTTGTGCTGTCTGGCAAGACCACAACCACCTACAGGGCCTTTGCTAGATGATGCACTGTATCTTATGCACCACCTGCCGACATATAATTCGCAGCTAAGTTCTCATCTGTGCCTGCTGATGAACATCTAGTATTAACATCTAGTAGATCACTGTGCAATACCTTCTAATGCACCAGCAATTCTCTCAAAGGCCCTTGACACTGCCAGGAAGCAGGGGAAATTGGGAAAGCTCAAAAAAGCTCTTGGAGAAGCTGAAAGCCTCAAAGACTGTCATCCTTGGTAGAGCAACAGGTCCCAAAGGTGTTAGGAAACTGGCTTCCAAATTAATCAAACACGATCAAGAGAACACTTTCATTGAAATGGCTGACACTGTTAGGATGAGAGCATGTTTCAAGTTTCCAGACATAATAAAATGGTTTCGAAAGAGTACTCAAATCTTCCTCATTGCAGAAGAATGTAGGAGTATTTACAGGAATAAGAGAATTCTGAAGCATCTGGAACAATCCTATTATAGTAAAAGCATTAAAATGCTCCAGCTGTCAACTTGACACCTGTGGGAGCCACACAGGTCTCCTTGATGTCAAAAGCAATACCCAAAGCCAGTGAAGAACTAGCAGGCAAAATTGGAACCCTGCACAATTCTGGAGATGCAAAGAAACTGTGCATGCTCGTTTCTTGCAAGAAGAGTTGTGAGTAAGCACGTATTTGTTTTTTTCTAATCCAGAACTGATACACAGGACTAAGATAACCTTTCAGTAATTGATTTCAGGTGCTCCAAACTAATTGATGCAGCTAGCTGAAGATGGTGGCAGAAGCCATCTCGCTAGAAAATTGACTGAAGATACATTGGCACTGTCCCTGAGGTGTGATGATACTGGAACAAACCAGAACTGGCAAAATTTAGGAAATGGTGAAAGTCATTATGAAATCTGGGGATGAAAAGCCAAACTTTCTAGGTGCATTGGCATTACAGAAGGAGTGTTGGATGCTGCTGAAGATGCCAGCAGCAAGATGATTGGGTCTACAGCAGTGAGGGCCTTCTTCATGCATTCTTCTTGGTCACAGATGGACCACCTGCCCATATAAGTGACATATTTCATTTGTGGACTCGCTTGCCAAAAAAAGAAAGAAAAAGGAGGGGGATAATGATCAAGAAGCTTCTACCCCGTTGCTGAAGTCTTGGTGCGGGTTCCACCAGTCACATCTTACATGGAAATTTAACTGATGAACTTAGTGAAGTTGGGCACATTTCAACAGATTTTGATGAACAGATGAACATAGTTTTTCACAGATCAAGTTTTAGTTCAAGAAAACTCTAGGACATTGCAGAAACCAACAACTACTGCCTTCTTGCACCTCCCAAGCTTCCTGAAGCCAAGTGATCAGAGTTTTCCCTCTCACTATTGCATTCGGTCCTAACTCCATTCAGACATTCCCTAGTCCTCTTCATGAAGAAATGTGAGGAAAGAGCAGACATGGGATTGCTGTATTCCTTCCCAATGCAAGTAAGCTGTTACTTTGTCCTTTCTGACCAATGTACTTGTGGTCTTCAGTACGTACCAGAGAAGACCTACTGAAGATCACCATCCTCAATATAGAGAAGCTGACAATGTTGGTAAAATCTAAGCTATTGGCTTTGAAGAATAATATTTACTTGGTACGTAAGTCAAGGCTTTCAAGGATGAAACTGTTACACAGCCAGATGGAGCAATGATACTGAAAGGAATTCAGCTGGTACAACATTGCAAGAAAGAGAAACAAGGAACATCACCAGCATGTATTTGACAGGAGAGATGTTGCCGCTGTCTCTCATAAAGTAATTGGCCATCTCGTTCTGTTCTTGAATAAATGATAGGGAGGTGTGAGGAATCTGTTTTGGAGGTGGGAATCCATTGGATTCCCTGGACAGGTCCCTGGATGCAGCCATGAGTCCAACTTCCTGGTGAGCACACTGAGAATCTGTGCAGCTCCTACCAGGAATTGAACCCTGAGTGACCACTGTGCAAATCTTTCTTGAGCACATGTGATTTGCAGCCTTTGTTGGTACTGCATGTGACAGAGAAGAAAGTTGCCCATTGAGCAACTGGGCTTCCCTGAGTATTTGCGGACTTCCACTTGGCTCAGCCTGCTTTCTAAAATAGGACTGAACATGAGTGGAAGCCCATGAACTGAAGAGGGACAGATTCTTCGGAGTTACATCTCAACATGAATCAATTATTTGAGGTTGATGATGATCTGTTGCTGATATGAAGTCTTCTGCTACTTTACAACCTGCAGTAAACCTGGAAGCAGCTCATGAGGTGCTAGATACAGGCCTTGATCCACCAGAACTCTTTCTAGAACATGAGGAGATATTTCATCTGGACAGGACCAATGATGCTTGCAAGAGTATATCGTCCCATTTGATCTATTTCCTTGCATTATCCAGAGAATATAAAAAAGGGACAACACTCATGACATGCCTTCTAGTGGCTAAGCCTCCTGGTGCTGATGTTGAACGTCTCATCAGTACAAGTGTCACACTGAAGTCCATAATCAGGGACAGACTCTCAGTTGCATCAGAAAAGGAATGGCTGTGCATCTATCACAATATGCCAACTCTCACTGAAAGGGGCCTTGAGCCTCGTCAGTGTCCCTACGGGTGGCGAAACAAGAGCTCTGAATCCAAGGCACTGCTAAAGCAAGAGAGCAGATGGGCTTTGCAGACGTCCCCAAGCAACACTGCTCATCCCACCTAATCCCAGAGGGTGACAATCTGACCACTTTAGAAAGAGGAAATTTTGATGGGATCAGTACAGGGTGAGAGGAATTATGGCACATCAGCCCTATGAGGTTAGCCACCTTCG
Organism: Varanus komodoensis; assembly: GCF_004798865.1. NCBI lineage: Eukaryota > Metazoa > Chordata > Lepidosauria > Squamata > Varanidae > Varanus > Varanus komodoensis. The sequence continues at coordinate 534,843 of NW_025335985.1, read as the reverse complement.
GTGCTGTCATATGAGGGGATATGCAGATGAGTTAATAAATGCTTTTGACTAGTCAATCAATTGGTTCCAATAATCTATGCTTAGTATTGGGTAATGAAGGCTGAAAGAAAGAGTAATCATCGTAATATTCTATTTCTTTCCGTTATTTTCTTACTAATCCTTTCAAGAAGTAAATTGGTACTTATTAAAGTCCATATTCCCAAGTGAACAAAACCTAGTTGATTTCAGTTCATATATGATATACCCAAGAGCTGAAGCTTTCTGTGTGATTTACATAGCATGGTTTCCACCGTGCACATTTTTTTAATTACACAAAAGATGTCCAGCTGACTATCAGAGTAGACCCTGAGTGTCAAAGGCTGGTCTTTTCTTCCCTGTTTCTCCTTCCAGCCTGGTCAAGAAGAGACTTCTGACTACAGTCTTTATTAGGTTAAAGTGGGCCAGCTAGGCTCGCCTTGGGATACAAAAGGGGAGTCCTGCTGAAGTCATTAGCCAAAGGCATCAGAAGGTTAGCTAATTAGGGAAAGATGACTCGCCCTAAGACGTTGATTCCAGACTGAATCCTGTTTCTCCCTTCCCAACCAGACGGAGTTAGCTCTATACTGCTCAAGGGGTCTTTCTGTTTGATCTGATGCCAAGCTGTGGGACAGATCATGTTACCTCCATCTCCCTCTAGTTTAGCAAAGTTTCTCCCAGAACCAGATGTGGCCTGGTTCTCACCAGTCCCTTGGCTTATCTTGAAGCCTGCTGGCCTTGGCATTTCAATTAGCAATTCCAACGCTGCCTCTTCTTCAAGTGCAGATTCAGACTTTGAGGTGACCATCTTGGAAACCTGTAGCTTGGGGAAGTGGGCTCAGTCTTTACACCGACTGCAATATGTATGTGATCTGCCCAATTTGAATTATTCTTTCCATGTCCCCAGAGGAGCAGGAGAATCAAAGCTGCTGGGTGAACTTCATGTCCATCAGATGCACAATTTGTCCTCCTCACCCTAGACATCGCAACTTGGCAGTAGGCATCTAATGCTCCAAGGTCCAGGTTTAGCTTCTTCTAGCCTGCTTGGTACAGCAACCTCCCTGCCCCCCACCCCACAGACACCAGTGGCCCAGGAGTGCAAGATTAGCTACCTACATTTGCGAAGGCTGAAGCTGAGGAGGAGTTTGTGTGTGCCTACCCTGATTGGCTAGGAGCAGATCTTTCTCTTTTTCTCCACATGGTTTGCTACCAGGGCTGATCTGCTGGCTGATTGGCCACCTCTTCATTCACGCTTTGGTGGGTAGTGGGCACTCAGCACTTTGAACAGGCCAACCCAAAGTCCTTTGGTGGTAAAGAATCACTATCCTACCCTGCCATGTATTATCAGCTAGTCTGAGATGATGGAGGAGGGAGGACACCCCTGGACCCTCAAGAACACCAGTCCATCAAACAGAGATCTACAGGGATAGTCTGGCGTTGCCTGGCTCCCCTCAGCCCATCTTCATGGTGGGTGAGCATTTGTAAGTCTTGCCTGGGTCCTAGCTCATGACTAACGGACCTCAGGCCTAGGGTCAAAATCTAACCATCCCGGGGTGCCATTCTGGCCCTCCCGGGTCTCCTAGGAGTCTAGACCCACTTAGCCTTCCCTGTGGTCACCAATTCTTTGGTGTCTGTCAGGCTTTTGAGCCTTTGGTCCCTCCATTCTGAAAGGCCAGCATGTCTCTGCCAAGGCTCAGTTCCAGGCAGTAAGAGCTTTGCATGAACATTTCCCCTGTTTTTAGACCCATCCCTTTTCCCCTTTGGCCACACCCTATTTGACTCCAGCCCCAGCCATGTAGGGAAGAGAGGCCTGCAAAACCTTCTCCAAAATGGAATTTGGCCCTTGGGCTGAAAAAGAGCCAACCCTTGCCCTAACTGACCTGGTGCTTTGAGCCAGGCTGTGATTGCCCAGCCATAGCGTAGGGGACACTGGCAGGAACTTCCTGGGACTCAAGGCTGCCTGCACTTAGCCGAAGTTATTATCCGCCATTGTGAAAAGTTAATAGGGCCTCGAGGAGTAAAAGTAATTCTTTAAAAAAAATAAAATAAAAGAACTGCCTTTCTAAGGCTCATGGGGGATTTCAGCAGCTCCATCTAACCCATTTTGATCCAACTGAGAACCACATTCGTCTCCACGCCATCTTCCAGTGCATTACAATCAAGCAAATGGTTACTTGCCATGTGCTTGATTACTACTAGGGATTATATACCATGCAGAACTAGGTACTATTTTTTATCAACTGACCTGCAATATAGGAGCCTTAATTGTGAGACCAGTGATGCACAGAATAAACAAAAGCCTCAACAGTAAAAAGCTCTTTAAAAGAAAGAGGAAAAGAAGCACAATGCATGCAAAGATTAAAAATCTAGTTGGGTTGATTTTGCAAAGCAATCTTGACCATCATCTAAGCTATTTATAGATCCCCTGCTTCCCTTGGCTGGAAGATCAGGCTGCAATGGAATTGTGATTGGCTTTCAAACTACAGACATTGCCTCATATGGGAAAGCTAAGCAACCACACAGATAGGATAGCGGATCCTTGCCATGTGCCATTCACACCTCTGCCTGGCTGGATTAGGGTACAGGCATCTCTGACTACACACACCTCAAATGCTTGTGGACAGCACAATTTTATACTCCACAAATGTTCCACATGCACTGTGTTTGGGGACAATCTAGCTGAGTAGATTGGCCCCCAAATGTTGGGGTTTGGGTGAGGTGTTATTCTGCCTCTGTTGATATTGCTTGAATTCTACATTGATGTTGTGTGGTCTGGTTTTGTATTACATTGATTTAGAAATTTCGTCAGCTACTCAGAGGTTTTGATCTATAAAACTGTCATAAATGAAGAAACAGGGACATTGCCTTCGATTACCTCAGGCCTTCGGTCTACTTGGCTGTATTGGCTGGGTTCAGAAAACAGAAGATTGAGTATGGGTTGAATGTGGGTTGCTATGATGGGCTGTTGTTAAAATGTGGGTTACTGTGTTTTTTGAACCAAGCCACATTAACAAACCATGGTTAATAACCCACAAACAACTCACACTTCACAACCCCAAAATAAAACATGGGTTTTCTTTATGGGTTGTTTTTGATTAACCAACAGGATATGGAGTTCCATAATCGAAAGGAAGGAAAGATCAGCTCACCCCGTCTGCCCATCAGAGGATGCCTTCCGTGCTTGACAGAGTCACCGCAAATTAGACACGGGAGAGAGAACCGCCATATGCCTGCACTGCCTCAGACAGCAAGCTTTTCAGTGGAGCCCTTCATACACCCAGCTGAGTCATCACTTGATGAGTCATCATAGACAGTCCAGCTCATTTAGATCAGGAAGGGAGCCTCTGTCCCCTATTTCTCCCTATGCAGGAGTGAGGAAAATACGAACAAAGAGCCTGGATTTCTTTGTAGTGCTGCTCACACATGGAATGCTCCGTCTACAGGGATTTTCCAGCTTCCTTGCAGATCATAGATCATCTTAGGTTGAGCAGTAAAACAAAAACTTGACTTTTCAAGATGATCTCTCCCATCTTTTTGGTTGTGGGAACTGATTAGCAGTATTTTAAACTGATGTTAGAATTGTGAAATGATACGGTCCTTTTTCTGAATCCATTTAAACCCTCCCCTTCAAAAGCACCCCTCCATTTTGGATACTTTGGGGTGGGGTGGGGTGGGGTGCTCAACTCATGTGCAGAGCTGTGCTGCATTTCTCAGGGCAAAAAGGGGTGGGTGGATTGCATCATAAAGCTGAGAATCACCTCCTTTGAAATGGATGCTATTAGGGGAGCAGTTCGCATCTGCCTGGGCACTGCCTCTTGCAAAGTGGCTGTACCTCATTAAGGCTGCTATCCTTCATCAACTTGCTAGAAAGCCAAACTCTCTGAAACAAATGGACTTACTTCCAAGTAAACATGCATAAGTTTATGCTATAAGAGAGGCAACCTGGAGTCATACAAACTGTCCTGCATTTTCCATGGGAGGGCCAGGGATCCTACTTTTGCAATGAAAGGTGTTTTTTTCTCACTTCGGAGAGTGCTACACCTTCCAAAAAGTTTGCATTTCCTGAAATAACACCGCTCAGTCAGACAACTGAGCCCCAGAAAGCTTTGGCTCAGCCTTCCTGTGCTGTCACAGGTTCAGCAGTCTTGCGGTCCTTTAGAGGCACAGGGTCTCTTGGTATGGTCACACTAGCAATGTTCCTCTACAATACACTGAACTGATTCATATCTACCAGTTCTAACTGATTGCTATCTAGCAGTTCTACCCTCTTAATTTCCACCGGGAGCAGTTCTTTTGTAAAGCTAAAGGGTCTTAACTGCCTGTTCAAAACCAAGTCCTCCCTAAATACATCGCATTAAAGTGGGAAACACTTCTGTGTGATTTATATAGCATGGTTTCCGCTGTGTACATTTTTTAACTACACAAAAGATGTCCAGCTGAACATCAGAATAAACCCTGAGTGTCAAAGGCTGGTCTTTTCTTCCCTGTTTCTCCTTCCAAGCTGGTCAAGTCGAGAGACTTCTGACTACAGTCTTTATTAGGTTAAAGTGGGCCAGCTAGAGCAATATGTTATTGTGGGGAAAATCCATTTCTTCCCAATACTGAGAGGATTGCAGGTAACCCCAGAGGGAACCTGGCATTCTGGTGGGATGGGGGCTGAGCAGGAGCAAGAGCAGGAGCAGGAGCAGCATGCCTGCTGATAGAAAAGTGCTGCTGCTCCATCCCTAACAGCCCAGCTTCCAGTACATCAGCGTTTCCTTTAGTCACTGAACTTTTGTCTGTTTCATCTCCATTTAAACACCTGTACTGTGGTGAGGAGACCTGCCAGGAAAGCACACAGTTTTGCTGCCATGGTGTCTGCACAGACTACACAGCTGGTACTTTTCCATGTCGAGCATGGCTTCCATTGCCAGGATGCTGAAAAGATGGAGATGGACATGATGGACATGATGGAGATGATGGAGAAGAAGAAGATGATGGAGAAGATGGAGATGATGGAGAAGGAGAGGAG
>NW_025335985.1:357500-529717 GCF_004798865.1 Varanus komodoensis | reverse complement strand
GGAGATGATGAAGATGATGGAGATGATGGAGAAGGAGATGATGGAGAAGATGAAGATGATGGAGAAGATGGAGATGATGGAGAAGGAGAGGAGAAGGAGATGGAGATGATGGAGATGATGGAGAAGGAGATGATGGAGAAGATGAAGATGATGGAGAAGGAGATGATGGAGAAGGAGAGGAGAAGGAGATGGAGAAGGAGATGATGGAGAAGGAGATGGAGATGGACATGATGGAGATGATGGAGATGATAGAGAAGGAGAAGGAGATGGAAATGATGGAGATGGAGCAGTCAGTGGCTCACTATGAATCATAAGCACCATTCTTTGTGGATTACATTGTTCCAATTCTCCTTGACTTGGGCTCTAGTGCTGGGGAAGATCAGCATGGCATAACTGTGGCAAATGCTAGTCCAGCTGGGTTAGTCCCTTGCAGTCTGTGCATCTCAGGGATGGGGACGAGGTATCTGGAGTGATGAGGGCCACTGCCTCTATGTTCAGCCTTTGCCTTTGGAGCTGATGAACTGGTGCCAGGCTCCTTTGCTTGTTCTCCCTGGATCTTCCAGTGGTGGTAGTGGCGGGATGCATGTCCGCCTGCTCATGCTTGCCCCACACACTGCGAGCCTTCCTGAGCTGGTCTGAGGTGGCAACGGGAATCCATCCGTGCCTTGTCCACATCACATTAGATGATTACTATAGACTTTATGTGGGGCTATGAAAAGTGTTTATTCAAGAACTACAGGGGGGGCACTTTTCTGGCCTTTAGAAAATGTGTATATTTTCAATGTAGCCTTTGAAAATACATTTCTACTGTTCTTGCTTTATGGTTGCAGGGTTTGATTGTAATGTAGGTTTTCTTTGCCTTTTCCATTTGCATACAGCCTTGGGTAATAGGAGGTGGAAGAGAGCAGCACTTAAATAAGTAAAAAATAACGAAGTGGGACACAGGTATATGTGGAAGAGCCCTAGGCAAGAAAGTGCACTGTGACTGTAAGGCATATTCATTGTGGTGGAATCACGATCCAATGCGCCTAAAATTTTGCCCCTCTCCGATATTTCTACAACATCAAGAAAAATTCTATCGTCTAACAAACCTTGCTTCAGCCAGAATGTTGATTTTATAGGCAATAACAGCGACGTAAAACTCTACTTACACAAGAGGGGGCTCCTCAGACCCCCACAGATGTACACACACACACACCCAGTGCAGTTATGATTAGTAGGAGTGGCAGTTGCCTTTGTGTCCTCTTGCCTTTTGTCCTCTTACGTGGAACCCAAGGCTGCTTCCATAGCTCCATTTTAGCCTCACAACAGCCCTGTGAAGCAGGCTGGTTCTGAGACCAGTGAGCTTCATGGCCAGGTGGGGACTGGAACCCCGATCTCCCAGGTCTTCAGTGCAACACTCTCCACTACACCACCCTGGCACTTGGTTAGGGTGCAATCCTGCACGTGTTTACATAGAAAAGTCCTCCAGCTCCCAGCAGTCCCCAGCAAGCTGGCACCTGCCAAGCACATGGGGTGTGTTCTGATGGGCATCTGTGACACTGCCAAAGCCTCACATCATTCTCCTCCTCTCAATCTTATTCTCGCAACAACCCTGTGAGGTAGGTTGGGCTGAGAGTGTGTGACCGTCCCAAAGTTGCCCAGTTGGCTCCATCACTGAGTGGGGTTTCAAACCCAGATCTCCTTCGCCTGAACCTAGCACTCTTAGCCACTGCACCACATTGGCTCTCACAGTGTGAATCCAAAGGTGAGTACAAGGCAGAGGTGGGTCCCAGAGGCATTCATGGGAAATGAAAACGGCTGCAGTTCAGGGGGCTTCCTTTTGCTCAGAAGTGAACCTTTGCTGCCAGTAAGGAAGATCTTGTTTAAAAAGGAAAGAAAAGCCGGAGTGCCCATAACATTGGCAGGTGCTGATCAATATGTCCAGGAGCACAGCAGTGTGTCCCACCCTTGCTCTAACCCGTTTAGAGAGGTTGTGTCTAATGAATAAAGAGCCCCAGTGGTATTCTGGTTAAAAGAGATGCCAGTCTTTCCTCAGCCACAAAGCTCATTTGGTTTACCTCTCTTGCTATGAGCACCAAACAAAGGAGAAGAATTTCTCCACCACCTTTAACACTTCAAGAACTCCTCCACCGCCTTAAACACTTCAGAGGGAAGGCAGGACACACATGAAATAAACAGATAATTCATCCAGAATTGGCTGCTTGGAGCTGAAGGCTAACAAGCACCTGTACCAAGCAAGCAGTCAATCACTTGCTAAAAAAGGACATTCTGATGACATCTCATAATAATAAGCTGCCCAGAACATCTGAAAGCTTACACATCCAGGGGCAGCATGGAATTGGTTTCTATGAATATTCAACTGGCAGCCAGTGCAGCTGCACAAGGACTGGAGTAATATGTCCTCATAAGCCAGACCCAAAACAATCTTGCTGCCCTGTTTTGGATCAGTTGAAGTTTTGAACCCATTTACAAAATATAATTATATTCAAAATATACGTATATTTGTTCTTTTCAGGTATGCAGGAGCACACTCTCAGCTGGTCTAAATGAGACATCTTGCCTGGTCGATGCCTTGCTAAGCGTCTGCTGCAAAGTATAGTATGAGACATTGACAGTCATTGACCAAGTGAGGCTGCACATAGGTTATTTTGTGCACACTTAACAGTTGTCAAATGGAGAGCTGTCAACTGAAAAACAAAGCAGTGAAGAGCATGGAAAGTAGCTCTCCCTCTCAGCCGCATGATTCTCCGGTATTTTAATATTGCTCTATCTATTCTTAGCATCCTCCACTGTCCCTCCCCCCCACCCCCGAGCAGGAGGCAGTCCAGAAAGGGGAGAGCTACATCACACCCCATTTGGGGAGTATTTACTTTTGAAAGCTCTCAAAAGAAGGATATCTGGCAAATTTGAGCACATTTGAGCCTTGAGAAATGCTTTTGATAAGACAGGAAAGAAAGGGAGGAAATCACAAAGGAGGGGAAGCTGCTGCTGCTGCTGCTGTGAAAAACATGACTATATTAGGCCCCCAGCTCTGGAAGTGTATCTGGAATTAAAAGCCATCAGAGAGGCTCAGCCGGTGATCAAACTTGGAACCTAGGATATAAAGCCGTGTCTGCAATGTAAAACTGGGTCCGGAAGATGCATACCGAACATTATTTGTGGCACTTACTGTTTCTTACCCTGCAAGCCTCTCTGAAAATATTTAAACTGAAGGGCAGGATCAAACATTTTCAATGAGCGAGTGAGTGAATGAGTTTCTGCATCTGAGACAAATCAAAAATTAAACACCAGACCACCGAGTCGAGCCCCAAGCATCGCTCCACTTGGCTGATAAATGAATGTTGACGTACTGACTGACTTCTCCCTCCTCTTTCTAGTTTTCGCATCATACTCGTACAGCCTGTTATTAGGCTTGTGCATTAAAAAAAACAAAGCCAGACAAAAGCACGGGCCTCATTAATGAAGGAACAATTGATGCCACCAAGCACAGACTCAGCAGATCTGCCCCAGAGCTTCCCTTTTTTAAGCGTTTGAAGCGTACGAGGGTTGAAACTGACAGGCAGTGCCGCAGCTGGGCAGCCAGGGGCACTGCAAGAGCACTTTGAAGTGTCCTCCTGCGCTTCTTTGCAAAAATTAATCCGAAATGAAAGGCTGGCAGGTGGTGGCGAATCTGAGGTAGTCCTATCTCCTCCAGTTAAATACGCGACTAATTTCAGTGTCCCCACTGAGAAAGCTGATCATGTGTTTTTGTTTTTAAATGTCATTTATAAATGCTTGACTTTAAAAGAACAGTTGGGATCTCTTGTATGCAAGGGGTGTGTTTCCTCTGTGCTAATCGGTGCTCGCACGCAAAGAGTCTCTTGCTTCCTAACAGAACTATAAGATATGAAGGTCATCGCTTCTGCTTGATTAACATTTTAAGGAGGTCGGGTAGCCATGTGTCCTACTTTATGGAAGGCAGGCTTTTATCTGAAGGCATCCTCTACTCGGGAAGCCTTTCCGTCCAAGTCCACATTCAAGATTTAAGAACTCCGGGCCAGCTGGGTCCTCGGAGAAGCCTAGCAAGGACGAGCACTTGGACCATGGACTGAGGGAGCATACGGGTCATCTGGATCCATGGAAATGATGGGATTATTTCTACATTTCCACCTGTAAATAACGATCAGAAGATGCACATTTCTGCTAACCACTGTCCCTTTTTTGTCTGTTTCCTTCTTCGTGGGCAATGTGTGAGTGGCTTCCTCCAGGAAGAAGAGAGCGAGAGGACTCCTTGCTCCATGGCAGTAGATGTGATTGCATGTGTGAACCAAGTGCTGTGTTCAGTCCTTCGCACGTCCGCTTATGGTATTCTGGTCTCACTCTGTTCTGAGACCGTGGAGTGCCGCTGGCCCAGACACACAGCACTTGGCAAGACCAGGAAATAGCCCCAGCTTAGTGGTCCCACTAAGCAGATGCTCTGCGAGTAGAAGGACCTTGATCAATCCCTCCTGTCCCCAGGTGGGGCTGGAGAAGACTCCCTGGGCAGCCACTCCAGGTCAGAAGAGACAATAGCAAGCTAAATTAACCAGTGGTCTAGCGGAGTATGAGCAGTGGCACAGTGGGGCTGAAGTCCAGGGCCCCTACAGCAGAGGGGCCCACAGTAGGTGGCCAGGAGAACTGCAGTGGATGGGCCAGAGGTGATGGTGCCCAGTTTCAGCACCTGGGCCAGGAGCAGCACTGGTGATGCTTCTCACAATATCCTCATGGGTTTTTGGTTGATTTTTTTTTTCTTATTTTCGAAAAAATTTTCAAAGTTGGGGCAGCCAGACCAGCTTGTGCATGGTTACACATGTTCATTCTATTACTTTTCTAAATGGGTGTGTGCGTTCCTGATTGTTTTAATAGAACAAATGAAATGCGACCAAGTATTTGGTGCTTGTTCCCAAGTAAATGTGTTTGGCGTCAGGGTAATGCAGAGCTAAACTTTATTCTTCTGTAATCCTGACGGTGCAATGATTTCAGTGAACTGGAAACGCTTTGAGTATTTCTTGTCTTTTAAAACTCCAGCTTGGCCAACAGGTTTTTGTTTTGCTTTCTTGCTCTAGCAGGTCAAGAATGTAAAAGAGGCTGTGACATGTGGAATGGTGAAGCAGGAGAAGTAATGCACAAGTCACTTAGGGATCCTCACATAAGACACTCTGGCCCCAAGTCTAACTTTGCTGAGCTGTACCACGGGGAAGCTTTCTATGTTCCAGCCTTCCCCAGCCTGGTGCCCTCTGGATGGCTTGGATTGCAACTTGCAGTTGGTCCAGGCCAGCACAGACAATGAGGGATTCAATGAGCTGTATTCCAAACCTTCTGGAGAACCTGGTGATCTGACTTGGCATAAAGCAGTTCCTTGTCTTGATACGTGTTGCCACCCCAAGGAATTATGTGCCCTTATGTGCCCTCTCACCCCTAGAGATCTGAGTCAGAGGCCCTCCTCTGGGAGCCATCCTTGAAAGAGAACAAGAGGGTGACTACCCGGAGGAGGGCCTTCTCTGTAGTGGCTCCCCAATTGTGGAACACGCTCCCCAGAGAGGTCCTCTTGGAGCTAATGCTTCTTTCCTTTCAGTGTCAGGCGAAAACCTTTTTATTCTGCCTTCACGCCCCTTAAGATCTGTGGGAGAGGCTTTGCTCTGGGAGCCCTCTTTAAAGGAGATAAAAAGAACAACTACCTAGAGCAGGGCCTTCTCTGAGGTGGCACCCATGTTATGGAATGCACTCCCTGGAGAGGTGCGCCTGGCATCGAGTCTATGTTCTTTTCAATACCAGGTTAAAACCTTTGTATTTAATGGCTATTTTAAAAATTAATTTTATCATTAACAGTCGCTTTTTGTTTTTTTGTTTTTGTTTTGGTTTTTATATAATTTTACTGTATTTGTTACTGTTTTATTGTTTTAATTCTATGTTGGAAGCCGTCCTGAGATGCCGAGGCATGAGGGGATGCCATATAAAAGTTTTAAATAAATAAATTCTCCCGGTATTTTAATTGTTAACTTGTTTTATTTAGTGAGTTTATATTTTAACATTGGATGCTGGGCAACTGTTATTCTTATTTCCATTTTTAGGATTAATTGGCTGGAAACCATCCCGAGAAATCTAAGTATGGGATGGTATAGAAAGGTTTTAAATGAATGAATGAATGTTTACTAATTTGCAGGCAGTGATTTATCTATGTATGGCAGAGGGTCCCAGTCCAGCTGACTGAGTTCCCAGGATGGACCATATCAAACTTTTGGTGGTTTTATGGCTTCTGTGCATGTCCCCCCACCCCAAGAAAAGTCTGCATTAGCACTAATGTGCACCATTAGCACAAGTGCAAATTTTCACAACTCTTCCTCACAAAAGGAAAAGAAAAAGCAACCTGCTAGTCCACTGAATCTATATGACTTTGAAAAAGTCAGGCTACTGTGGAATCTGCAGGTCAGAATTAGCAATCTGAAGTCCTTTGAATCTGTTGCAAACTTCTCTGACATCCCTAAGATTAGACCATGTTTCATCAGGTTTCCAGCATTACACAAATTCCTGTAGTCATGTTTGGTGTGTCTTCGGTACTTGGCCGCACAAATTTGGGCTCACCTTAAAAAACCAAACATGTCAAATGTAATCCAGCGTGGCGTGATGCTAACTAATAGATACTGTCAAATATGAAATACAATTTCTAGTCAGCTAGTGACCAAACAGAGCCAAATATATACTATTATATGTCAACTGTCAAATACTGTCACAATATCAACAGCTGAAATCAAATATCATTGGATGTCAGATGGATCAAATCTGAGCCACACATTCAGGCAAATCATCACCTATTGCTGGAAACTACCTGGAGAATATTAAGCACCCAAATACACAAAGGAGAATTTTCAAAGCAAATTCACCCTGTAAGTTTTGGGTTATTCAATTATCCATCTCTACGTCCTGAGGTTTTTCTTTATACCAGTGCAACTTCCTCTTCCTACACTTGACATTATGTTCTGCTCAAAGAGATGCCAGCTCCATCCTTTATTCAAACAACCCAAGAATAAAGAAGAAATGAAAGCCTATCATTGTTATCAAGCCTATAGACTAATTAACTTGTGATAGACCTGTCAGCTCAACTTTCGGGCTAACTCATTCCGTGTTCCAAAACTTCGATTGAATGCATTCAAAACTAATACATGAACTTGACCCTGTAAAGTAATATGAATCATCTGAATGGAATGCTGTTTCATTATGCCACATTTTGAAATGCTTTCTTCCCCTCTCAAGTTGTGTCTATAGCTCCCGGGAACATTTAAAACTATTTTCTGTGACTAAGTGTCTGCTCCTTCTGTAGCTGAAAAAGGTGATAATGAAGTCTTTTAGCAGAATCTGTACCACTTATAGGAGTATAAGAGAGTGAATGGTAAAAGCTGAATATGTTCCGGCCACCAGCAAATGGAGAAAAGTGATAGTTGCTTAAACACTTTAGATGGAAGATAAACACTCTAAAAATGAGGACAATCCACAGTCTATTAGGTTGCTTTGAATCAAGAGTGTAGAAAGCATTTCACATTATGATCAGTTCTTTCCCTACACACCGCACTGCAGCTAAACATGATGCTGCAATGCCTAAGAATTTATGTATGGAATATTCTGTAGGCTGCAAAACTGAAATTAGACTGGAAATGGAAATTGGACTTGGAATTAGGATTGTCTACTGAGAGAGGACATTCGAGCTGATCAATCTCATGCCTTTTAGCCAAACAATCCATTAACAGGATTCTAGTTAAAGAAATGTGCATATTACCTGGAGCTCAATACAGAGGCCAACTTGAGATGTCGTTCTTCTAAGTGTAAGAAATAGTACAATGCAATGAACGATTATTTGGGTGCTTTGCTGCACAGAGGAAAGGATGCCTTTAATGTGTTCTGTTTGCCTCCCTGTTAGAGGAATATACCAGAAACAAATAGGCTTAGTACATGCATAAAGAACAGATATTTCATTTGTTAAAATGAAATTAAACAAACAGCTCCACCAATTAAAATTTGCCTTACTCATTAAAACAGCCCTCACCAACTAATTAACTTACACTTGCATTAAATTTCCAGCACTATTTGAAAACCTTAGCAAATGATGGAATTCACAATGGACAGTAACTATTTTGGGAATCAGATCCCCAAAAGTATATCTTTTTCCTGCCTCCAGTTCATCTTGTATGTGTCATTTATGAAAAGAAAAAAAGTGATGGAGAATTCAATTTCTGACCAAACGGCTGTGCGGTGAGGTCAGCTCCCCATTCCAAACTGTCAGGCAGAGTTATGCTGTTATCTCTGTTCAGCTTACACCAAGTGGCACTTTCCAACAGTTGCTTCTCCCGTGTGGCTCATGGGAGCAAAACTGCTTTGCAAATCACAATTCAAAAAAGTGAAATCAAGGTTGGAACTCCATGACCTGCTGGCAGGAGGTCAGGCTGAGACTCAGGGAACGCTAATCTGAAGGAAAGATCTGGAGAGCTTATTTGGGTGTGGAAGCCTCTCTTCCATGGGAGCTGGGACAAAGTCTATCTATTTCAAATACTTTTAAGCGATCTGAAGCTTTTACTGGAAGAATAAGATTTTATTCCCATTTTGTAAATTAATTTCTTAATAAATACCTTTCATTCAATTCTCATCCCTAGAACACAGAAACAAAGCTACTTGGTTTCAGATAGGTATAGAGAAATTATTTTGATGACGGTGGTTCAGTATTTTACAGCTGAGGAGACAGCATGCCTGAACGGACTGTCTGTCTGTCTTTCTTTCTGGTAGAATCATAGAAGAGTAGAGTTGGAAGGGGCCAAGAAGGCCATGGGGTCCAAGCCCCTGCTCAGTGCAGGACTCCAAGTTAAAACATCCCTCTCAAGTGGCTGTCCAGCCACATCTTTTATGATATAAATTTGAGATCCAGAAGTGCTGGATTGGGGCCTGGGAGATCTGAGTTCTAGTCCTCACTCAGCCATGAAGCTCATGGGGCGGGGGCCTTGGGGCCCATCACTGAACAACCTCACAGGGTTGTTGCTATGAGGATAAAATGGAGTGCAGGAGGACCATATAAGCTGCCTTGGGTTCCTCAGAAGAGGAAAAAGGCAGGATATAAATGCAGCAGCAGCAACAACAATGATGATAACAATAATGAGGAGGAGGAGAATTCATATATCTCCATAGATGATTCTTAAAGGCAGGAAGACAACTGAACTGCAATTGGTCCTCATTTTTGCAGTCACTAGTAAAAACAATTTTCTTTCATGGTTTCTTCATCACCACCATGGTTATATTACCACATGTTGAAGTTAGTGAAGTAATATCTGTCTAAAGATCCCATCCATTCACTCTAAAAATATTAAGTCCTGAGTGTGGAATTATCAAAGTGCAGCTCTGTTATTATCCATAGTCATTTTTTGTCATCTCATCCACCTTTAGATGAAACGGTGATGAGACAACCTGTGGTGAAGCCATGGGTCACCACAACCCACACTCAACCCTTGACTGGGAATTATCACATCATCTGAACCCAGCCATTTTCAGACCTCTGGTCCATCAAACCCAATATTGTTCATTGTGGCAGCTTTCCAAGGCTTCAGGCAGGAATTCTTTGATCCTGCCTTGGAGATGCCAGCGATGAAACCCTCAATCTTCTACATGCCAAGCTGGTGCTCCACTACTGAGCTGCAGCCCCTCTGCAAATGGGCCCCTGCATTTTAAGCCATGGAGCTGACCTCCAAGGACGTATGCAATGGGCTGAACAGTGCAGAGCAAGCAAGAACTCAAAGAAAAAGCTTCATGGATAGATCTGCTTCCTCGAGAAGGCCATTGGTTCCAAAGGTTGCATCCTCCTATGCCCAAACATGCGTATTTTTCATGGACGGCATGGCAGAAAGTACTGGGCTTCACAGGAGTCCGTCACAGTCTGATTTTGCCTGGGGGGCCTTGATGAGAGGCACTGATAAAGGTAAAGGTTTCCCCTTGACATTAAGTCCAGTCATGCCTGACTCTAGGGGGCGGTGCTCATCTCCGTTTCCTAGCCGAGGGAGCCAGCGTTTGCCCACAGACAGTCTCCGTGGTCATGCGGCTGGCATGACTAAACACCGAAGTGCATGGAACGCTGTTACCTGCCCACCAAAGCGGTACCTTTTTACCTACTTGCATTTGCATGCTTTCGAACTGCAAGGTTGGCAGGAGCTGGGACGGAGCAACGGGAACTCACCCCGTTGGGCAGATTCGAACCGGCGACCTTTCGATCTACCAGCCCAGCAGCACAGCGGTTTAAACCACTGCACCAGCTGCAGTCCCCGAGGCACTGATACGAGAGACCAAAAGGAAGCAGATTGACTGGCAGATCCCAAGCTGAGTGCTCACAGTGGGTTGGCTGGAGGAAGCACGCTTGTAGAATGCACTGATGTGCGAAAATAAGAGGCAAGCAATACAAGGCAGGAGCTGGAGTGGTGCAACGGCTAACATGTTGGCCTGGGACTTGGGGGATCCTCGTTCTAGCCCTCACCAGGTGGTGGCTGACTTTGGGCCAGTCAATAAAGCTGAGACTGACTAACTTCACAAGGCTGCTTTGAGGTTCAAGTGGAGAAGAGGGGGACTGTGTAAGCCCCAGGGGGTCCCTCAAAGGTGCCAAAAAGTTAGATTCAGAATAATACACAAATCTGCATGATGGTGCTGAGGCCAAGTTATGGAGCGGCACTTGACAATGGCTGCCCAGGGAGAATCCCAAGACCCCATGGAGTACCCTATATAGGAGGAAAGTCCAAAGAATTTTAAAGGCAGCAAAAGGGGTGAAAGGAGTAGAGGCAACTGGTTTCAGAGGAAAGGATTCAGCACGTCACTACCGGGGCCCAGAGAAAACATGAATGCTGGCTGTTAGTGAACCTTCTCTTGAGCGTAGCTGCCACTTACCAGCACCCCCAAGTCCTGTTGCACATCAGAGGCTGATAAAAAGAAGTGGTGGGGGGTGGGGGTGGGGGGTGGGGGTGGCTGCTAAAAGGCTGACAGTGTCCTGTGACTTTGACTTCTCCATTTCAGAGACAGGGTGGGGTTGGCAGCCACTGAATCGATCCAAAGGGTCAGGTTGTTTTCTGAATCCCTGAACTGAGGTGGTTCCAAAAATCTTTGAGAGTGAAAGGCAGCACTTGCCTCAAGGGGCTTTGGTGGTCTGCATGAGTTGCCCGTCGCATCTGGCGGGAAAACAAGGTTTGGACTCGGCATCTGCATACGTTCAGAAGTTTTACTGTCCGGCAGCGTATTTTAGAGCCTCTTCCATGTTACCTGCATGGCAAAGAACCTGCTACATCCTGTCCCCAGGGCCAGGGGCCTTGCATGGCAGCAGGCTGGCTGGGGTGGACCCAGGTACCAGTGCCCCACTGGGATTCCTGGCATTGCAATCCGCGGTAGGCACCCATCTTCACTTTCCCAAGAGCTGCAGTGCCGTCTCCCTCTGGGGCAATGCTGGACATTTCAAATGGCAGGCAGCACACAGAAACGAACCAGGTCAGCAAATGGCCCATGTCTAGAGCCAGTGTGGCGTACTGGTCAGTGTTCAGCTGGGACTCTGAAGACCCAGGTTCTGGTCCCCATTGGTCGTGAAGCTCACTGGGTGACTCTGGGCCAGTCACAGACTCTCAGCCAAACCTACCTCACAGGGTTGTTGTGAGGTTAAAATAGAAAGAAAACTGTCAACTGCCTTGGGTTCATTGCAGGAAGAGAAAAGGAAGGGTGGAAATGGAACAAGTCAGTCAGGCATGTCCACTTATGAATCACTTAAAAAGAAAAATGGTGCATCATTGAGGAAGTGGGCAAAAGACAGCAATGATCTGCTTAAAATTGTCCATATACTCACTGACATATATAGATGGAGATTTAGAAATAATTGTTATAATTTAAATTTAAAATATATCTCAGTATGGAAGGAAGAGGTGGGTGCTTGTTTGTTTAGGTGCTCCTTCCAGTTCCTCTGGAAGAACCCTTTAACCAGAATCAAACAGGGAAGCCCTTCACTCAGAGGAAGATGCATGACTGCCCTCACAAAGTGTCGTCTGCACCCACCCTCTGTGTGAATCAATCAGAATGACCAGTGATCCCACAAACAACTTTCCCTTGCAGTCTTCTGCTTCTCTGTTCCCAGCCCTTTTCTCTCCCTTTCCCACTCACCCCTTCGTCTTGCTGCTTCTCCCCACTCCTAGCCTCTAGCATGACCCTTTCTCTCCCCTCTGCTTCTTGGCTCTCCTTTCTCTTCCTATGCATTGAGCAGCTGATCAGCAGAACGGTTGGGAAGACAGAGGACAACCTGGCACCACAGTGCTTCCTGACTGTCAGTAAGAAGGGGGCAGCAGGTGAGCACCAGTGGGGACCTCTGCCTGCAGTGTTGGTCTAGGATTCCAGAGATCAGTTTCTAGTCCCGGCTCAGCCATGAAGCAAGGACTCTCAGCATCACATACCTCACTGGGCTGTTGTGAGAGGAAGAGGACAAGAAGGCTCATGTTCCCGCTTTCAGTTCCTTAGAAGAAAAAGGGTGGGCTAGAAATGCAACCAAATAAATGAATATTACCAGGTAGTATTGAAATTGGCCGCAAAGGATAATTACCATCTGTTTGAGGGTCTCTGGCCACATGTTTAGTTCTTTCCAAATGTCAGGAAGGTATCTTCACCCAGAACTTTGGTTCGAAAAGGAGATCCCTGAGCTCACAAGCTCCCAGAAGTTCCCTTCTGGAGTCTTGCACCTAATCACAAATGTCTGTATACTCATGCAGTGGAAAGTAAAATTCCCACTGCTCCAGTGTCACCAATGGAACAGGTGTAGTAGAAAAGGCCCAGAGATCATTGTGATCACAATGAGACAGCAGTATGTGATCATTCTCTCTGTGTGGCTGGGCCTACTCTGAATAGCCATTCGTGGTCTTCATTTCTGCTTCACTGGGGCCTGAGTTCAATGTTAATTGTTGTTTCCCACTATCTGGTATCTAGTACCAAGAATATTTAGACTCTTCCATGGGAAGCTTGTCCATCTGTTTTGATTTTGGATAGTCCTGGTTATAATCTAAATGCCATCTGAGGTCTAGGAAGGTCATCCAGCCATCTGTTGGCCATACCTCAACTGCATCTATAGTTGTTACCCATCGTTTGGGCGAGTTTGAACTCAATATACCCTGGGAATCAGGTGGCTCTGGGCAGGACCTTGGACAACTTGAAAGTGACCAGATGGCCTGGCCTTTTAGGAGTCTTTCCCAGTTAGCTATGTGCAAAGCACATTAATTTTGTCTAATTGAATGGGAGTAGGTGGGATTATGGTAAACACCAAAAACTCTTCATAAGGAATAGGGATATCTACCCAAGTGTAGAACTTTAATACAGACCCAGCTGCCACTTTGAGGGGTTTCAAAGAGCAACAGGGATACAAGCATTGTCACTGAGCCTTCTTCACTTTATAATCTCCTTTACAGAGTCTGCTCATAAATCTCTTTCATCATTACCCACAGGGGTGATTATTATCTCAAGATCATCTCCCCAAAAATTACTGCTGGCAGAACAACAGGTGATGGACTAGGAAGGGAGAGCTCCCATCTGTCCGTCACTTGAGAGTTGACTCCTCCCCACTCCACCATTAGAACAGGGGCTTCATTGTTCACATGATCCACACATCCCAGCCTGATCTCTTTCTGAGGCCCATCTCCGAATTCCTTCCCCCAGTGAAGTGAGGGGGAAGATGACAAGGGGAAGGGTCTTTTCTGCAATAGTGCACCACTTATGGAACATGCGTGCAATCGAGATCTGCCAGGTGTCTTCTCAATTGAAAATATTTCTTTCCCACAGATAGTTTGGTGAATGAATGGGTTGGTTGTAGAATGGTTTATTATACTGGTTTTTATTGCTGCTGCTGCCATGTTAGAATTTCAGCCACCAGACAATTTTATTTAAATGATTGTTTTAATTTGCTTCTTCATATGGTTGTATTATTAAGTGAATGTTGATTTTATTGCTTTTCTAGTTTGTATTGTACTATTTTATTGCTTTTTATGTATTGTTTATTTGGAATTGTTTTAATTGTTGTTGTTGGGTGTAATGTAAGCTGCGCAGACAGCCTCATGGCTGTGGGGCAGCATACCAGTGAAATAAACAAATAAATGATAATTGGGCCACCAAATAATCCTGCTAACTGCTAATCATTCAGGCCAGTCCAACATCTTTTGCTGCCTGAGTCAAAAGACAGGGTGGCATCTCCTTCCCTTCCAGTTGTGCCCAGTTCTGGCACCAAGATTTGAGAAAGATGCAGATAAATTAGAAAGGGTCCAGTGGAGGACAACAAAAATGATCCAGGGTTTGGAAACACTGCCCTGTGAGGAGAGACTGAGGGAACTGGGCATGTTCAGCCTTGAGAAGAGAAGGATGAGGGGGTATATGATATAAGTACCTCAAAGGCTGTCACAAAGAGGGAGGTTAAGATCTTGCTAATGCCAGAGTGTAGGATACAAAATAATCAATTCAAGTTGGGACAACCCAGATTCAGGCTGGACATCAGGAAAAGCTTCCTCATGGCCAGAGCAATATGACAGTGGAACCAGCTTCCTGGAGAGGTGGTGGGCTCTCCCACACTAGAGACATTCAAAAAGAAGCTGGGCAGCCATCTGAGTGGGATGGTGTAAATTGGTGTCCTGCAAAAGCAGGGAGTTGGACCCGATGGCCTTCATGGCCCCTTCCAACTCTACTATTCTATGATTCTACGATTCTATGTCCCAAAGCTTTTCTTCAACACGAGTGATGTGAACATGTCCTTCACCGCATCCGAAGGCAGCAGGAAGGCTCGGGATCTGCAGGGCAACCTGTGTGGCCAGACAGCCCTCTTCTCCAACTCTTTGCTGTCGCCTGAAGCAGCTGCCTCTCTTTCCGTAACTGAAGAGCCAGTCCTGCTGCTCACTGACTCTTTTCCACAGCAATGCAAGCTTGGTTCACGCATCAGACTTTTCATCCACCCAGCTGTATGCTGCTTCTCCTTGTTTCTGTAACAACTGGAGTCAAGCTCATATTCCGCCCTACAGTCGGCAAAGTAGCTCATAACCACGTTCATAAAAATATTATTAAAAATACAAGAATAAAAATAGAGAAGGTAGAAATCACAAGCAAATAAAGATTATATAAATGACGTGTATCATGAAAACAAAACAAAACCCGATTTCAGCAGATCGTAAAATGGCCATTAAATAGGCATTAAAATGTGCTTAAAAGCTCTAGAGAAGAAAACAGTTTTAACCAGGCATCTTTATCATGCCAATAGAGACACCTTCCTCTCTTGTCGAAAGAAGGCATCGCATAAATGGCCCACGTCACAGGAAATGCTCCCTCTTTGGACTTTTGGTCAAAAGTTTCACGAGCAGAACCATGTTCTTCCCTTCTTTAGCAGCCTTTACTTTGTGATTCCCAAGATGATGACAATGACATTGAAATGCATCGCTCAGCCTGTCAACTGCATCTTTTAAAAAGATACTTACTGCATTTTAACAAGTGAGAAATAAATTATTCACTCTGAACACAGTATGTCTTCCGGCTCCTCAGGGTGCTGAGCATTTCTTTTACCTGATGAATCGAGGGGGGTTGTTGTTCTATAAATAAACTGGGGATGGGTTGTTGTTCTATAAATAAATCCAGGAGCGGACCAAACATAGAGACATTTGAAACCTCTGCGAAGATGGGAGCTTTAGCAAAAAGAAGAACAAGTCACCAGTCCTCTTCAAAGGGGGTTCTTTCCTTCCAAATGCAAAGTCTTGCATTTGTGGCATCTACAGGGCTTCACAAGAATTAAATTGCATGTAACCAGAGCTCTACTGGTTTGCTTAGACCACAATCCTATTCCCAAATGTTGATGGCCAGATGGTGTCCCGGTGCCCTTGCCACTGGCCTCTGCCTGTGGAAAGGAGTGATGGAAGCCCTATCAAGACGTCACTCCCAGTGAGTGGACAGCTGCCACAGGTATTCATAGGTTTGGATCCACGAGAGCAGGGTGGTCATCCAGTTGTTTTGACCTACCATGGGATGGGAGTTGTAGGCCAAGAAATCAGGAGATTAGCTGCAGAGTTGTTCTGTCTCACCGGGATGAGCCTGATGCAAGCTCATCAGCTACAAGAGCCCATGAGCTGGTGCTGGGGGGTTGGGGGGGGGCGCAGGGGAGAGAGGACTGGGGCCTCTTAATCTGCCTGGCTGAAAAGCCCAGTGAAGTGCCTGCCTCCACCCCATCCGCGTTCTGCAAGGCGCGGATGTGGAGGTGGATCCGTTGCTTTGCATCACTCCAGCCTCGATGCCTCATCCTTCAGGCATCTCATAGGCTGCATTCTCTGGGCAGGGGGTGTTCCTAAAAAGGGTTAGCAAACAATAGCAATTTAGTTTTGGCACAAGGCACACAATAACAACTACGTGTGGAAGGGGTGCTGGGAACCACCCGGAGAGCTTTAGTCCTGCATACAGAAATGTAATCAAAACAGAAACAAAGGACCACTAACCACAGACAGGTCCTTAAATGCTAAAAAGCCAAAATCTCCGAATCATGTTAACAGTCTCTAAATGGCTCCTAAAACCCCCAAAGGAAGAAGAGATGATGTGTCTGGCACCTAACCCAATGCAAATGCATGCCTGCAAACCTCTTCCAGGAGGTTCCAGAGGTGGGGGTTACCATGAAGAAGGCCCTCCCCTTTGCAGCTCCTCAACAGAATCTACTTGGGGGCAGCTCCTGGAGAGGAGCACCCTAACAAATGCATTCATCTTAAAGAAATCCTCATCAGGCTCACATTGTCATGCCTTCAGCACCATTCCTTCTGAGGTTTGTGCTATGCAGGGTGGCCACACATTCTCTTTTACTGAGGACTGTCCTCTATTGGAAGGACTGCCAGAGGACCATCCTCTATCTAAAAGTCCTCTATCTAGAACCCTCTATTTGTTCTGTCCAATTATAGCTTAAAGTATCTGAGAAACTGATGCATACCAGCTATTAGCTCCAGAACCACAGACTAGGCAAGGATCGACTGGTCTCACTCTACCCTGCTCTGCTGGGATGCACTGTATTTCTATTTCAGCTGTAATCATTCTTTCCAAGTGCAATCATATTCTGAATAATAATATGTATATATTCATGTAAAAGAGCACATGCAAATTGTATGCAAACATATCCCCTCTTGCCTGCTTCGTTCTCGAGTGGCCAACCTATCCACCCGCCTCCGTTGCTTCGTTTTTTGTTTTGTGCTATGCTCTTATGATGATATTATTGCAAGCTGCCTTGAGTGAGGCCTGTGCCTCGGAAGACATTGAATTGCTTGTTTAATGATTTAATGCTTTTGCAAAAGGGGTTGTTCACTCTCTAGCGAGGCCCTGCTGTGCCACGGTGGTAGTGGAGAGAAGATACTGAAGTCCCATCTTTGGTCCCAGCTGTGATGTACAGGACTGGTAAGGAAGACTCAGGGAGGACTACTTCCATCGAGCTGGAAAGTCCAGTGAGCAAAAAAGGGAAGAGGCCCCTGGAGAAGGCCCTGGGGCAGCTTGTCCCCACCAAAGCTTGTTTGGCAGTTTCTTGACTTTTGTGTAGTGTTTTCTCCCAGCTGAACAGGCTGAAAACCTCTCCTTAGAGTTAGCAGCAAGAAGAGCTTTAAGCTCAACGATGCAAACATTGGGGGACTTGGGCCCAATCTTCTGCTTTTGGCCCACCTCTTCTGCTTTCAACCTTATCCACCGTTGCAATGCAGCTTGGAGGGTTTTTCCAAAATGGAGTGCAGCCCACAAGCTTTAGCAAACGCCTAGTGTTGCAAGCAAGCTTGCCCGCCAGTTGACATGGCTGGGCAGGATCTTTGCCAGATCACCGCACTGGCTTTGGTGGCCCACTTCTTCATCGTTTTACTTTCCTCTCTTTTTAGGGTCTTCCTAAAAAGGATTTGTGGGTGAGCGTGATGGGAGGTGATCTGCACGACTGGCCCCAGTAGGGAAATAAGTGGGTCTGAGCTACAAACAGGCCCTGTGACTGGAGTGAAAGCAGTAACCCTGGCTGGGAATTACCTGAAATGCGGTTAAAAGAGACCAGGCCCAAGACTAGTTTTTCAAGAGGGTCCTTGCAGGAGAAATCACTCTGAAATTCATTGGCCTGTGGAGCTTTAATTTTTATTCTTTTACCCATGATACTCCTGAACTGATGGTGCATCAGCCTATGTGGCCACTGACTGGGAATGATGGGTATTGTGGTCCAGTACTTATGGAGGGCAGCAAGCTGGAGGAGTTAGCACTATGTAACCGATTTCAGTGAATGATGACTCACTAATCCGGAGCTCTTTCGCCACCTGCACTGGTGGGACAATGTGTAAACGCAAGAGCACCTGCACCCACGCCAGCTTGGCCACCGCTGCAATCCCTCACCGTGCTAAGTCCCACCCAGGGGCTGAATTTTCAGCCCTGCGTCTCCCAAATGACTTCATTTTTCTCTGCAGGCTCTCCCCATCTGACACAGCAGCCTCTCATCATCACACGGCTGTGCCAAACATGACTTCATAAACTTCGAGCTCTTCCCGTTAGTCATCTGCCCTCCTGCCGGCATTTGTGACTTAATCTCCATCATTTGCAGATGCATTAGAATGATAAATAATAGACTGATGTCAACATGCTTTGCGGGTTTGCCTCCAAATGAAATATGGAGGAGGCCGTCACAGCATTTGCTTACCCATGCTCTCCGTGTGCGTAATGCTCGATTTTAAATCATTTATAAATGACCACATTACATTTTTATATCTCGGCACAAAATGCAGAGATTGTGTCGCTGGCACTTTTGCTTTGCTTAATATTAGCAAAGATCATTGGAGAAGAAACGGCATCTAGGAATTATTATTAAAGGGCATGCCTTCAACCTAAACTCTCCATTTCGTCCCTGTTAAACAAAAAGGCAAGACGGAGAAGTGAAGAAAGTCTTGTTCAACGGAAGCCTATCACATTCATTTCTATCAGAAATAGGAGAATTGCCTTTAACCAAGCGAGATCACAGCCCAGCACCGCACACCCTCACTGCAGACTTCTCTGAACTTGGAGGCCTACGAGGCTCCTACTCTGCTGCACTTCATGCCATGAATTCTATTTAAATAGCTCTTTCCACAGCCAAGATAAGGCACCAGAGAGGGGAAAGGAAAGGAAGGGAAGGAGGCTGAAGGGCACGGATGGAAATTGCCGCAAGCCCTCAGTTTCAGCCACTTCCTCTCCCACAAGGAACCCGGTTTTGTTTTGTTTTTTACCCTCTTGGAGGTCCAGTTGCAATTTCAGTGCTGTTTCTTTCTGTGCTGGCTGTGAGGACAGTGGGGCAGAGTCCCAGTGCTGGGACTGCATGATCTGAGCTGGGATTCAGAATCATCCTGTGGCCTCCTGGAGGATGCTGGGAGGCCAGAGGATTGCACTGTGCCAGACAGATTTGCAGCTAGTCCCTCGATGGGGCAGGTCTAGGACATCCTTCTCTTAAGGGCAGCAGAAGAGAATATGGATTTGCTAGCACTGTTGATTCTTGGGAATGTTTCCAAGGTCTTACACACCTACTTTCTTCTCCATCCCTCAGAAGTGCATGAATGCAATGGCTTCTTTTCCGTGGAACTCCTGCTCCCACAGATCAGGCAGACACCACCACAGAGTTACTTTATTTCATTTATTTATTCAGCCATCCTGAAAGCATCTGTTTTTCAGGAAGCCTT
This sequence comes from Varanus komodoensis, assembly GCF_004798865.1. Classification (NCBI taxonomy): domain Eukaryota; kingdom Metazoa; phylum Chordata; class Lepidosauria; order Squamata; family Varanidae; genus Varanus; species Varanus komodoensis. The sequence continues at coordinate 509,999 of NW_025335985.1, read as the reverse complement.
CCTCGAAAACATCTTTACTTCAGAAAGTCACAGTTTTACTGATAACCCTCCCACTTTTAACAAACTGTTTTATTCATCCATCTGTTTTTATGGATGGATGGAGTGGAGTTCCCCATTCCAGAACTCCAGATGTGGAGTGGAATATAAATAATGTAATATATAATTATATAAACTAATATCAAATTTCAGGATTTAATCCAAACCTGAACTCAGGGGCTTTTCACACATGACACAGGGGCAAATTCAGGTGTGCCCTGAGAGAACACTCAACAGGCATCTCGAGCCAACCACAGCTGCCTGATGAGCGTATCTATAAAGCACACAGGTTTGTACACATACATAATGGCACACTTTACATTTATGGGTGTTTCCTTTCAAATAAAGGGAACATTGAAAATGTACACATAAAAGGCAGCGTAATGTGTGAAATTGCCTTTTGTCCCCAATGCCAGAACTCCTAAAGGATCATCTGCTCCTGTACGTCCCCTACCCGTCTGTTAAGATCAAGCCAGGAGGTTCTTCTTAGGGAGGTGAAGGGGATGCTGGCTAGCAGAGGGGCCTTCTCAGCAGTTGCCTCCCAGCTCTGCAATAGGCTCTCCAGAGAGGTGTGCCTGGCACCGATCTTGTTATCATTCCAGGGCCAGGTGAAGACTCGTCTTTTCTCTGGTTATCTTAGCAATGGATTTTATGGCCACCTGCTTTTAAAACCGACCCCATGTTCATTTTAGTCAACTTTAGTTCAAATTGTTTTATTTAATGCTTATATGATAATTTAATTGGATGTATTGTCTTTGTATTTGGATTGTATTGTTGATGTGTTTGAAATATGCCATTTTAATGTTATTGATTTTAGGATGACATGCTGTTTATATTGTGAGCCACACAGAGAGCCCAGCTTTGGGCTATTGCAGCGGCATATAAATCCACCAAAAAAAAAAAAAAAAAAAGACACATAAACTGAATTAAAATGTAGCCCCGACGTAATGCTGCAAAAGAGTAGCTACCATTGCACATACATAGTGAAGGAACATGAGCTCCCACATCTGTCTGTCTACGCACTATCCTGTACTGACATTGCCCTTCGGGTCCCCACTATATCATGACCATCTAAGATAGATGGCAACTGGGGGTGGGGGGGATTTTCAGCTGTGTAGCCCCATCTTGGAATTCTTTCCCCGGGGAAAGCTTTGCCTCTTTCACCAATGGCATCCATTCACTTGGAATGCTGAACTAGAGCAGGGTTAAGAACTTCTGACCTCGGATGGAGCATGGTCCATTCAAATTCTCCATCCAGCCCACCAACCGCTCCCCCCACACCCCCAAAGGCTCTTCTATCTCACCTGAAACTGAATGGAAGTAAGAACTTTCCCCAGCTGTGCAGGGAAAGGTGCTTTTGTCACTGCACTGCCAGAAAAGCCTCTTCTCTGCGATCAGCTGCTCATCGGAGAGAATGTTTTTTCCCCCTGCAGGGAGAGAGGGGTGCATGGCCCACAAGAGGAAGCTGCTGAGTGACTAGGTCCGGCTTACTTGTGAGTAAACAGGCTAATCCTGCTTACTGCTGAGTAGCCATGCAGAGGATGAGTATCTGGAAGTGCTGCTGACTGATTCTGCTTTCACAAGAGTGCCTCCTGACACTTTGCAAAGGCCTAGAACTATTTTAACAACCTGTCAATAAAGTGTCATATACGTCTGTCTAATTGGATCACTTCTGAAAAAGCTCTGCATAATTATGAGCATTTCTTTAGCCTCCAACTAAAGATGATGCTTTGCCATGTATGTGTGTTTGTGGGATACATACACATCCGTGAGTATCCTGGCCACTTACTTTATTTTGTATTTTATAGTGCATAGAACACACTGTGTACACCTTCAAGGTGTGTATTCTCACCACATTGTTTGCTTCCCACTACACACAGCTTTGCAATACTAATAATAAAAATAAAGTTCTTTGTTTGACATGGGCAAAAAGAAATGGGATTAACAAGCAATTTGGCCTCTCTCACAACATTATTTTGACTGTTGCTTCTCTGCTTTAAATTCTTCCTTCTCCCTTGCGCACCTGCAAACGCCAGGTGCCCCTATAGAATCAAACCTGTCTCTCTCCCATTCCCTTGTTAATTTCTCTCCAGCTTGCAATGTTTCTCTTGCCACCTTCTGGGGCTGCTTGCATGACATAAATACTGTGCAAAGAATCCTCAGCAGTTTAAAAAAAGGTCAATTGCAAGAAGGAGGCTCCTGCTCTTATCTACGGTTTGGGAAGAATGTCAAGGGGCTGTTTCATTCAGAGACATGCTCTGCAGTGGTTTGCCATGCCACCTAGCAGAGATTTTAAGAATTGTCTTTGCTCAGGATAGAACACGAGCTCAAGCAATGGGACCATACAAGGCTTGGGGAAATCGAAATGGGTACTTTTGCATATTTTAAAGGCATGTCTTTAAACACACACACACACACACACACCCTATGGGTATGTGTTTAAGAATTTTTCAAAACCAAAGTTTTCTCAACATTATAAAAGCCTTTGCCACCCTAGCGCCCTCCTAATTTGGGGAATGTAACTTTCAGAATTCCTGACTGTTAGCCATGCTGGCTAGGACAGATGGCAGTTTAACTTGAGAATATCTGGAGGTCACTGGGTTGGGGGACACCCTTTCAAATCAATAGTTAAACTATCAATAGTTAAATCAATAGTTAAATTTAATTAAATAGTTAAATTAATAGTTTAATTAAAAGCAGCAGTATACGTTAATTTCAGCCAAACCAACAAAACAAAAATCTCACCATTCAAAGCACCGATTTGGTAAAAAGTAGGCTGGAAAAAACGTTTTTAAGGCTTGCTTAAAGGAGAACAGGAGCAAATGTACATCCCTTGGAAGGAAATTCCAGGAATGTGTGGCCATCACCAAAAAGGTTCTCCCTCTTGGTCAGAGAATCAGACAGAAAGGTGAGCCTACCAGCAATGCCTCTCTGGCCGATATCAAGCAGGTCGATCTAGGTGAAGATGATCCTTCAGGTAACCTCATCCTAAACCCTTTATCACAACAACAGGAACTAGAGTCTAGACAGCTGCGCTTCATTCACTTCAGAGGTTCTCAGACCCTGGATGGCATTGTAGGAATTCGGGGGGGTGGGGCTGGGGGTGGGGGGGGGGGAGATATGTAGAAGATTGTCCAAGAAAGAATCTTCTGGCAGACTTCGGCTTGGCATCCAGATTACCCTGTCCTGCCCAGGGTGGACCACTGATCTGCTCCAAATTGGATTCTTTCCATCTTAGAAAATCCTGATCTCGTTCCGATGCCTCTTGATCTAAATAGCTACCAAAAGTAGAACAGTGCAGCAATATTACCTAACTGCACGATCTAATCTGAAACCTTTTGATCATACAAATGCAAATTTGCCCATTTGTCTGGGTGTGCAGGTATGCAGGTAAAAATTAGCATTTTATGCCTGTTACATAGTTTTCTAGACAGAAGACTCTCTCTTGGCTTTCTGTAAAGTGCTGGTTGCATAATGATACAATGCAGCATAGCAGCCACAGGCAGCAAATTGAGACCGCAATCCTATACGTGGCTGCTCAGAAATAACAGGTGGAACCCAGTCCCTCGTCTGGCCTTGGGGTGCTATTAGCAGTGCCCAGAGCAATATTATTTAATTGATCACCATTATGTTTTCATCTGGTGAGAGGGGAGCACAGACGGAGCTAGACACCTCCGGCACAAAATGTCTCTTGCATGCCCTTATATTTTCTATCTTCCTTCTCCTGATCTGCAAGAGTTCCCACGTCATCTTTTTGGCCTTCCCGTTCAAATACCAATATGTTTGTTTCATTTGCTTGCTTAACCTTGTGTCACACTAACTTTCAGTGACTGCCTTGAAGCCGGTTGAATATTTGACCTTGTCTTCAAGGTCAAGCTTGCTGCAAATAAGTCCCAGAACTCTAAGCAAGTTGCAAAGACTGGATTAAGCAGCCCATAAAAAGTTTCATCCTGGTTTGTAGGGGGTGACCAAGCCATCTTCTATGATGCACATCGAAAAGCCTCAAAAGATTTAACTTGTTTTGTTTGTATTGATGTGTCTGAGCCCAAGTCATTTTAAATTAGCTAATTTAAAAGTGCCAAACAAATCAATGGCAGCCGAACCCATTATTATAACCTCACTTTGCTGCAAAGTGGAAAAATGCACTCATATTCTTAGCACATTTCCAACCTGACTTGTGCACATGGCCTCCGGTTTTTTTTATTGATTTCCTGACTCATTTTGCCCCTTTTTCCAACATGCTGACAGGCTCATTTTGCACAAAGGATATGCAGAGGTGCTAATTTTGCTTTTAATGCTACAAGCCATCCAGTGTCTAGCTTGAGCAAGACCAAAGCTCACACCGAGACCTATTGCTGATGCAATACCCAGGAGCATTATGTGAGTAAGTTTATGTTATAAAGCAGCAATTAAATTGCTGATTGGCTGGGCTGGAGTGTTGTTGTTTTCGAAAGATCCACCCTCTTCAAGCACTACGGAACTATAGGCCTAATTAAAAGCATATAAATAGTATCACCAAAGCCAGCGGGATTTCTTACATCCTACACGTTAGTCACATATTCAGTTCTCTGAATGAACCACAAACTCACAGTGTCTTCTTACACTCCTAAGGTCCAATTCATGGATGGAGCCACATGGATTCGGTTAGTCAGCACACATTGCTAAGAGGGACTAGAAACTTGCAAAAGCACACACTGGCTTTTGAATATGTGTGCAGAGCCTTTCATGTGGGCAGGGGAGCAGGAGGGACATTTCGCCCAAGGTCAATTCACAGAGAGCCTCAAGTGTCAACATGCCAAAGCAGGCCAAGCGTCACTGCCAGATTCTTGACAAGGTCCTTTGGAACGGCCTTGCTGTGCTTCACATGAACTGTGGATTTTCAAATCAAATGTTTCCACAATACTGGATGAATTCGGACAGGAGAAAAATGCTAGAAAACCACTTGTTGAATAGAAAAGGAAGATTTATTAGAGATTATTGCATTGTATCTTTCTGTATTCGATGCATTCATTTCTTAAATTTTAAATATAACACTCTCTGTAACTGAGTTTTGGCATTTCTTCATTCAATCGTATACTGGGAGATCCTCAAAGAGTGAAAGCGGACTGGGGCCTCTCAATTTCGGATGATGTTCTGGAACTTCCCTGCAAGTGAGCATCCTTCCTCCCAGCAGGAGCCAGTCAGGTGGGAAGCCCCACATCATTAGTCATCCAATCACATGGCAGGAATCTCCACGCCCAAACGACCCATCAGCAGCAGGGTTGACGGCACAGTTGGGCGGCTGCCAACTGCTTGTGGCATCAGGAAGGCCCATGGCCAGATGTGATGTCCTCTCGCCCCAGACTAGAGTCCCCCCAAAGCGCATGCAAGTATATGCACACTTTCAGCTTCAGGGGTGGGGCAGCCTAAGCACCCCCAGCAGCCTGCTGCCAATTGAGCAACCGTGAGCAGGGCCACAAACTGTTTCCTGGGTGCGTGGGGCCACAGAGGGGTGCCTGGCACTGCTAGGGGGAGGGAAGATGAGTGGGGCGAGAAGGCAGCAGGGGCAGCAGCTCACCTGCTTCAGGATCGTTGGCCAGGATGGCCCAGACAGGTGCGGATGGGTGTTGAATCTCTTGGATCCCTTCTGCAATGCTACCAACACCTGGCTTACCTTGGCCCGGGAATAGAAGGGGAACTCCAAATTGCTATGAAACCTCTTCCCCATCTGACGCAGAAATTGTTTACTCCTAAGAAAGTCCACCCTTTCCCCAGGTCCTCTTCTGAATGAAGTGGGGCACGTGGAGAGGCCTTTTCAGGGGTGCCGCTCCTGCTGGGAAATGCCCTCTCTAGAAAGGTGCACCTGGCACTTACTTTTCAGTCTTTTTGGCACCAGGTGAAGAGTTTCCACCCCTTCATTTCCCCAGGCTTTTTAGCCTTCCTGTGTTAAATAAGCAAAGTGTGATGGTGTGATAATGTCATCACAATGCAGATAGATTTTACTTCTTTATTTTTAAATTCTGTTTTACACTTTTGAATGTGTTCCTGTTAGACTCATTGTGCTGTTGCATATGCTTTCGAGATTCGCTTTGTGAGATGCCCAAAGTGCTTTGTTATACTCCCTGGGGAAGGATGGGAATGGGAGGCCTTTTTTTTCTGTTGAGATGTACTGGGGTTTGCCTTAAACTTGTTCAATAGCCAGAAAGAGAGGAGGTACCAGCAAGGCTGTACCTTTGGGCTGAAGGCCAGGGTCCCATAACCAATAGCATCCCAAAAGACCACCAAAACAGGGGAAGGGGTAGTGAGCTGATACTTGCAGTATCTGACAAATTTTTAAAAACCTTTCAGAGCCAAGGACCCAGCGAGTGGGCATGCACCTGCTTACAGATGCAGATTTTATGGTTTTTATTTTTAACTCTATCATCCTTTTTCTACAATAAAATGTTGCTTATTCCCAAGTTAATGTGTTTAGAATTAGGTCAGGGAGGGAAAGCTCCATTTTATTTCTGCCATCACAGTTGAGACGTGATTTAGGTGGCTCTCACATGCCAAAGTGTATGTTCTTAGAATATTTCTTTCTTTAATCAGGGCTGGCCACAAGGGCTTTGTGGTTTCAGTTCTAACATAATAGGAACATTGAAAAGTTGCAACACATCAGTTGAGTACTCCAGTCTTGGCTATTAAAAGAGGGTTCCACAAGATTATTCCTTCTAGGGTACAAAATGACCTGGATGCACCACTGGGGTCAAAGATGGAATTTGTAGGATTGGAGGAGAGATGCAGCTGAACGGGGAGTGCTAATGGTGTGGGGTGGGGGGATGGAAGCTCAGGCAGCTCCCAAAAACTGAAGCTGGCCCTAAGGGGCAATTTGTGCCCCAAGGAAGCAGCTTCCCACTTCTCTGTCTTCTTTTAGAAAGGCAGGCCTGGAGTAACATGCACCACATCTCTGGGAAGCTCAAGCAGCCTTGGTCTTCATGACTCAGAAGACATGTGCAGATGAATGTAAAAGAATAATAGGAACATAGGATAGGGCTGATGAGTCAGACCAAAGAACTGCCTGGTTCCCACAGTGGCCAGACTATTTATTTATTTAGTTGATTTATATCTCACCTTATTTTGCTTTTGAAAAACTCAAAGCAGCTTGCGTCATTTTCCTCCTGCTGCTCTCGGTCTTATCCCCACAACAACATTGTGGGGTAGTTTGGGCTGAGGTTGTCTGCATGGCCAAGTGGGGGCTAGAAGCCAGATCTCCCAAGTCCCATTCCACACTCTTAACCACTGGTCCATAAGCAATGCACAATACCCTCTTATCTGAGTTCCCAGCAGTACGGTCACTGTTCCCAGCAGGTTCAACATCTCACACAAGGTCATGGGCTCAATTTCGGATTCGTCCATGGCCACCTCCTATTGAGTTGATTGCATGAGCAGGTGTTCTAGCGCATGGTCATTTAGAAATCGTATTGGTTGATCGTGACCAGAACATCAATTGATCCAGTCTCTGTGAAGCACCCACTGAAAGCACCCATTAATATAACCTTTTCTCCATCAGCTAATTCCCTGATTGCATTCTCCAATAATGTATGTGATGCCTAATTTGAAACCCTGCTGGTTGTTTTATATATATATGGTGTCCCCAGTGATGTGTATATGTTCACAAACTCAGATCACCTATGCACACTCTCAAATATTGTCTTTGGAGCAGCATTGTGATGGGAGTTTGGTAGGGGCCAGTTGATGAAAAGCTTTTGATGGCGGGGGGGGGGGGGGGGGTGTTTCTGCTTCCTCCAGAAAAAATCACACACCCTTCAGGGGTTGCCAAGCCCAGGTTCACAAACCAAATAATTGTGTTTGAAGACTCTAGGGCAACATAAATAGGCTAGTTCAAAGACTTACTCAGGCTTCAGAAATCAGTGGGCCTTAAGTTAGTAATGATTCGTTTGATTGCTGTTGATTTTAATACATTTGCCACTTTGTTGATGACAAAATCTGGATCTGATCCCATGGACAGCAATGAGTTCTTCTATCCTAGTATCTGAAGTGCACAATAAAATTGGGGCAGGCATGTAAATCTCTGGAGGGTTTCAATGAAAGTCAGCAATACTGGACTAAGGTGCGACGGCTCATTATCATCATCATTTTAAGTCCAACTAGAAACAAAATATTCTCTGAGTCAATTACGTTCTGTGTGGGGATGGCCACGCTGGCTGACAGAAGAGGAAGTTCATCACATCTGTAGAACATCAGGTTTGGCAAGGCTCGCTTCTCCTTCTCAAACCCAGAAGATTTGCGGCATTCCCCTCTGCCTTCAAAGCCCACTCTTCCCTGAAGTCTTTGACCTAACTCCCTTGCATCTTAAAGGCGGACCCCATCTGAAAACACTTGCTCATATTCACCTGTTGCTACTCTGCCCTCTCCCATCTTCTCAGATTCAGGGAACCGGTTGTTGTTTTTCACTCCAGCTTTACATTTCGACACACCATGTATTATTGATGGCAAGATGAACCGCATTGGCAACAACACTTTTAACTGGAAATAGCCCCAGTGAATTTCACTGGAACTTACTTCTAGGCAGATGCGCTTAGGATTTAGGACTGGGTGAGCAATAGTTTTTCTGTGATCCTCATGCATAGAACTCTCTCTCCCTCTACCTCCCCCCCCCCCGCCCACCATATAATGCCAACATGTCCAAAGGCTCAAATTTAACATACAAGCAAATTAGAGTTAATCTTTTGGCATTCCACAGTGCTCCAGACTCCATTTTCCCCCTCTTAAAAAAAACAATCATTCTTGGGTTGTCTGGCAGACTGTGGTCTGGGAAGCAAAAGTGTTTTCCAGGATTCTCGAAGTTGCCCATCCCTGATAGAAAGTCAAAATAGTATCATCAACACGAATGCATTTGAATGTCTGAAAGATCTCCATTTTCAGTTATGCAAAGCCAGTGGTATAACAGTATGTTTTGAAGGGCAGACATGCACGGTGACAGCCTCCCAGCCGCATCCCCAAGGAGATCCCAAATGTCAGGCCCATTTTGACCCAAATCAACATGCCATTTACAGCCGTTTCCACCTCCTCCAGGTCTTTTGCTAAGCTCAGGGGTCTTAATGTCCCATTCAAGACCAGGTCACTTGAAAATATTTTGCATTACGACAGGGAGCAATATTATGTGGCTGGGAAAATTCATCAGGATTGCAGGTAAGCTCCGAGGGAACAGGGAAGTCTGGGGTGGGTGGCAGATGATGTCGCCACCATGTTCCTCTCAGTCCTGGCTCCACCACTCCATTGAGAGGACTGCAAATACTGAAGCCATTTACTTTTCCCCTTCCTCCCTGTAGATCTTCAGAGCATATGTAACCTGGAGGCAAAAGCACCAAGGAGGAGATTGGCATCAGCCATGCATGAGATTCCTAATCTCTGCAGTGGCCAATATGCTGTAGTGCTGCATGGATGCCAAGGAGGAGCTGGGGGGGGGGGGGGCGCAATGGCTTCAGCTGGTCCCTTGCCAAGCCTCCCCCACTGAGTCAGCTACATTCACAAAGGGATGGATCATGCAATGCATTTCCAAGGGTGCTATTCTCACAACGCGATTGAATTCAATGGGACTTAATAGCTTAAGCATGTTCAGAATGGCAACCAAAGGATCCAAAAGAAATAATAATGAAAAAAGTTGAACACATCATTTTCCTTCTTTTTCTTTTTAAGGACCCAAATCCTCAATTTTCTTGTACATAAAGAAGAATTAAATTGAATGTAAATGTGTCCGATGAATAGCATCATAATGTGTTTTTATACTGCAAATTGCATCCGCACCACAACAGTCCTTCCAGTTACATAAACATATACAGAACAGTCCTACCACCTACAGGATAATATATATGGGGGAGAAAATTGAAGTCTAATATGATTTGCAAAATCACTGTCAGTCAATGACCTTCAAATCAAGCTTTAATAGGACTTGGAAATGCTAGTCAGTGGAAGAGGATTTTAAAATGTGCGTCGTAATGGTCCAGGTCCAGGAAGAGAAGGAGAAGCCCGCCGTGAGGACACTCAGTAACAATCATGGATCAGTCTCTTCACTTGTGCCTTTTCTTATAAATTATCTGTACCCTGCCCAGACATATACACAACATCCATTAGACGATCAGCCACCAGCCAATACAGACCGCAAGAAGGCACGCTAATGATCAGCACTGGGCAGTCTCCCGCAGCATTTTTGCATGATTTATGCCAGTTATCAAAGTCCCATATGACACCTCTCCACTACCGCCACGAGCCAGCTTGCAACTGGTCTGACTTATGTGGGTTTCCCTCCAATCAACCCATATCGGTCAAACTGGTTTCAAGCAGTACCTCTGCGTTTAGAAGGGAAATTCAGGAGCCAGCGATAGTCTTAAGGCAACTCTCAGTGCTGCCCCCTACTGGCACAGAGATCCAACAACTGAATACAATGATACTTCACGCTTTGTAAAGCAGCAGTTACCAAAAGCTTCACATTTTATATAATATATAGGGAAGGAGGTAAGAAGTTAATGTGCATGGAATGGGTAGGTAGGTAGATTTCTACCACTTTACTCAGTGCTCCACAGAGGGCTTTCTTCAAACAACACTGCCTGTAAGATCACCAATGTGAAATTTGCATACATATATGCCCAAATTGCTTTCAGAATGTCAGTGCAGAGGGAAAGGTATGAAATCACATTGTCATCAAGCATCTACACCATAGCAATAGCTCTATCAATGATCTTTTCCTTTCAAATGTAATCACAATGGCTTTAGATTCATTCATCCCATTAAGCAGCTGCAAGATAGCACCATTTTCCTCTTACCTCCTAAAGCTTGTTTCATGACAAATTCCATGGTGATGGCTTCAGATTCCTTCCCACCAGATCAGTTCTCACATGCAAGTTGGAGGGAGACAGGTCCTTGAGTTGTAGCCTGCAGCTGAATTTACAAAACAAAAGATTAGCAGTAGTATTTTGTATTCTGACCCCAGTGCTCTGTCTTACTGCATCAGATCTACTTGTCCTTCCCAAAGTCAGGTCCACAGAACACCTCGAATGCACCCAAAATCATACACTATTTCTTATACAGAAGCTGAAGAAGTTACTTGCTCATGGTTTGGGCATCTTAAGAACTCAAGATATTTTTAAACATGTTGTAGAAGGATTGCTAGAAAGTAGGAAAAAGGGAGCAATCTCACGCTGACATGGGATAGCACTGAATTAATGGGAAACTGTTTCTGGAGTTAGGAACCATTCGCTTTGAATCTTTTGATAGAAAATCATGCAGAGCAGAGCTCTGTGAAAAGAAGAAGGAGATACAGCAACAGAACATTCGTTTGCTATGTAAATAGATTAGCCCACAGAGCTGTTTAATTGAATTTTCCAGGCACCTGTTTTGTTTTTATATCAGGCCATTAGAAGGGTCTGTTCAGTTCCACGCAATGCTCATTGGGTTTAGTTGAGGTTTTGTAACTGGCAGAGAATCACACATTTCCAACTTGGTTCATCCTTAATGATGTTTGAAAGAGGTTGTTCCAATAGTGTGGGGGGAGGGAAGGGGGAGCAGTAGCTATTAGGAGAAGAGGCAGCGCTGGGGGGCATTTGAAGGTTGAAGCGCTTGCGCTCCTTGAATTCATAGCAGCAAGCTGTTCTGTCAGTATCTTCTAATGGCCAACCTCATGTCTGCATCATTGACCAGAAGAGCCACTCCAGTCAAATTGAGTTAAATATCAGACACATTATGAGGGAAGGAGAGAGGGAGATGGAGAGGGAAAGTGATTTAATGCAAATTGGCTGGTGGGATGGCACAGATATCATGTATCCCAGAAGAGTCTAAAGTTAGGTGGAAAATATCTCCCATTAAAAATAAGGATAGTCTCACTAAAAGTCATCAGGAAGTGTTTTGGAGAGATTAGAAAAAATAATTCTAACTACAGCTACTGGATGAAATTGCAGCATAGACATTTCAGGTTGTGGCGGCAAAGTTAAGGCTGTTAACTAGCAAAGAAAAGACACCATTTCTCCCCTTTGAGCAGCAGTTTGCAGATGCAAAATTCTCTACATTATCTGACATCTCCAAATCTAGCTGTTTAGCAGGACATGAACTCCAAAAACGCACAGGGTCTTAAGAAGAGGCAGCAAAGCTTGGACCCATTACCAGTGGTAATGGTGCTGCAGCAAGGAACACACTTATCCTAAATGCTCACAACATGCCACTTAAATCAAAATTACAAGCTTTGTTTTAGTTTTCAAGCATAGTAGGAAAGACCTCGATTGAGAGATGTTTTCCTTTAGAGAAAAGAAAGCAGAGGTAGAAAGAATTTACTTAAGAGAAAACACAGCACTGCATGAATTGGCCATTTTCCCCACGCCAAACTTCTGCAATCAAAGATATATCGCGCTCCAGGGAGCGGGGTACCAGTGCATGCACCGAAGGATCAAGAGACATGCTTCAAATTTCAATGAGGTTGCAAAGAGACTTCCCACAAAGAATGTGTATTTTGTGTGTTGGGCAGCTTTCCCATGCCTTGTATTTTCGGTATCAAGGGATCAAAGTACCCAAATGATACTAAGTGACTCCATCAGCTAATCAAGCTCTCTCGCAGACAACCTGGAGGAGCAGCTCGCTGCAAACCCCTCGTGCAGTCCAGTTGCGAGAGCCTCGAGTTCAGCGAGTGGCACGTGTCCCCGAGCTTGTCCCACCGAAGCATCCAGCGGCACTTTGCACCCCTCTCTTCTGCCCCGCCAACTCCACCAATCGGCCGCCACAAAGTAGCGGCTCTTCTCTCTCCGCCCCGCCACCCGCGCCCCGCGCCCCGCGCCGCTTACCGCCGTGCAGCGGGCGAGCCGGAAAGCCCGTCTCCGCGGCGCGGAAGCGTCGGGCGGCGGAGGCGCGTTCAGCACCAAGGACACCTCCTCGCGCCCGGGCGGCGGCTGCTGCCGACAGCGGCGCCTCGCCGCCCAGCGCGGACCCGTCAGCACCCCGGACAGCTCCGCCCCTCGCCGCGGGCGCGAAGGACACGCGAAATACCTGGCTCAGCGGCTGCGTCCGACTGCGGCTCCTGGCGGGGGCGGCGGGCGGCTTCTCCGGCTCCCCTAGTCGCTCCGCCTGCCGCTGCTGGCCGGGTCCATGTGCGCCTCGGGAAGGAAAGCCGCTCGCTGAAGGGCGCGGGCAGGCAGGAGGCGCCGCAAGAAGTTCTCTCGCTTGGGTTAGTGTCCGGGCACGACGGCGGTCAGCCAGTCACAGAGGAAAGGCAAGCCGGCAGCGCCTTTACTTTCCCCTACTCCCTCTTTTTATCACGGGATTTCCGGACCATCCCCCCGACACTATTCCCTCCTTACACGCGCTACGCTGGCTCCTTCCTCCTCCTCCTCCTGCTACCGATGCTGCTGGATTGGCATTTCTCGGCTGGCTCTCGCAGCCTCCACCCCACTCCACCCCCCGCCCATCATCCCACGGTAAGGGTGGCAAGAGGTTAGCAGCTGCTCCTGCCGCAGGAGGTTGCTGCGCGCCCACCTGCAGTTGGGGGTGGCGCGGGAGGGGGGAGTGGATTGCCGAGGGGGGAGGCATGGAATTCGACGGCGTCCCCAACCTGCGGCCGTCTGAACACACACGTACACCCACCACGGCCATAGTTTGGACACGCGGGGTGGGGGCAGGGGGTTGATACCCTCGCCTTTGCCGAGCTCCACAAATGTGCTACGTGTTTCATAGTTTGTGGGATCCTTCCGAGGGGAAGCACCAGGAAGAGGGGAAGGATGGGGGCCAAGGGGGGCGGCGGGAGGTGGAATGCTGAGGTGTGCGTGTGGAGACCGGGGCGGCAGGGAGGAAGCGAAGTCAGCAGTTTCTCCGCAAAGCGGTGTTCTCATGCCTCAGCCCCGTGACTGCTCTCGTTTTCGCTCTTATAGCCTCGAGAACCGAAAAAAATCCGGGGCCGCAGAGCAAAGCAAAGCGGGGGGAAAGACCTGGAGGTGGAAGCCAATACCACAGCAGAGGGCTTGAGGGCGAGGAGAGGGACTTCTCTCGCAGTCATGGCAGAGGGAAGGGACCCCCTGCACAATTCCGTGGATGTGGCAGCGTGCTTCCAGCCTCCCCTGCTCCCGCTCTCCCCCGCCCCCCCCAGGGGCGTCTGAAGGTTAACAGAACAGTATGGCCGAGGAATGCCAGCCTTTCGAGATGCAATTCACGGCGGGGCGTGTCAGAAGCAAAGTAAAGCAGGACACGGAGATGCGCTGCTGCAAGAAACGGATTTCACGGAGGAAAAGCAAATTGCACTGGGGGAGGGGGGTGTTTCTGAACTGGATTTGGGCGGAGGCGGCAGGAGGGGGGGGACTGTTCCGACTTTTGATTCACGGCACAAACAGCAGGCCTCCCCCCCCCGCCCCCCATACGCGCGCACACACGCCAAATTAAAAACGCTGCAGTGGTGCTCTCCTTCTGACTCTGCTGCAGACCCGGTCAGCTGATGTAGCCTCCCCAAAAGGCTCCGGAGGTACCTCTGTTCTTGCGTGACGGGAAGGAAGCGATCCGAACGGGTGCGACAGAGAGAGAGCGGCGGGGGAGGCGGGGAGCCGAGGAGCAGGCCGGGCGGAATGGCGCGGGAGCGATCCAATGAAAAGCGGAGCTCTCGGGGAAGGCGCCGGGGTGGGGTAGGGGCGCCCCTGCGAGAAGGCGAAGAGCGGAAGCGGGTCATTAGCGCACGCTCCGCTGCGCCCCGAGTTGGATTCAAGGTCAAAGGAGCGGTGGAACAGGCACGCGCACGCGCGCGCACGCACACGCGCACGCACGCACACACGGGACCGTGCTTGTGGCACGTGCGGAGAAGGGAGACGATCGGCCGAAGTGACAAGGTGGTGCGACGGGGCCCGAGGTTAGGGGCGCTTCCTCAGAAGTAAGTCCTGCAGTCCTGCACAGAGTTTGCTCCCAAGAAAGAGCGCATGGGATGGCAGCCTAAATCTCAGCCTCTTCTAAAACAGTTTGCCTCAATTCTTTCCCGGGGGTAGCCTCGTTGGTCTCTCGCAACAGGAACAAGGAAGAGTTCTGCGGCGCTTTAAAGACTGACGTGCACAACTCTTTTCCAGCAAGGGATGGAGTCTTCTGCCTTCCAGGCTCCACAAGGCTCTTTGTTTTTTCTTTTCCTTCTGATGTGAACCCTTTGCTCTCTTTTTGAATCCCCACCCTTTCTCTCCTGGGCTGAGCCACCCCTCTTTCCTTCCACCCCACGTGCTCCTCATTCTTTTGATGACTGCAGCATCAAAGGATTGACCAGGGCACATGAAGAGGCTGCAGCTGCGGCTCTAACACTAGCCAGGAGTCCTCTAATTCAGATGCAACGCGTGTCAATGCAGTCAGTTCACATCTTCAGCTGCCGCTCGTCAAGTGGATGGGGAAGCAAGTGATGGATAAGTGAACCCACACACCCATTATTTATTTAAGATGTTTTATTTCACACCCTCTACACTTTCAGCCCACCAGGCCCTCCCACCATCCCTGGCTTGTACAGTTTAAGAAGTTAAAATCACATAAAGCAATGCAAATCATAACATGACTTCTTCCATACAATAGCAGAAAAAGACCAAAACCAAATAATAAGCAGGGACAACCATCCTACTAGGCTTGCCCTGCCAGATTTGTGGAGCTAAAGCTTCCTTCATCCTCTGCCAGCACAGGTCAGACTCCTAGGAGATATCCGATGGTACAGAAAGGTGTTTGAGGTCGAAGGTTTTACTGCCATCAGAGAGATTTGGCTGGCTGGCTGGCTGGCTGGCTGCAGAAGGTCATTCCAAAGTCACCGTGCCATGACAGAAAATGTTCCATTTCTCACAGTCATGGGTGTCTGTTATCCTCTGAATAGTAGCTGTATGGGTCTGTGGCAGCAATATAACAAAGGTGGCACACAGCTGTAAAGTTAGGGAATATCCAGATTACAGATTTGGGGGCATAGTCCTGCTGAAGTGTATGCTTGAATAGAAAATATCCTACAACTCTCAGCATCCCCAGCTAATCATGCTGGCTGGGGAGCACTGTGAGTTGTAGGGCTTGTGTAAACATGCATAGGAGGGTGCCTTTCATAACTGAGCTTTCTCCAGAGGCATCCTGAGAAGTGTACTTCTAAAGGATATCTAGCAATGAAAAGTCATGCATAGCTACTTGGAAATAAGTCCAGTGGAGAAATAAGTCCCTTTCTATTAATCCACTTCTTCCCAGGTAAGAGGGTGAACAGGAATGCAATCTTGGCATCTCTGACAGAGAAATCTGAGCACTCTTGCCTGACTTAAGAAGCACCCAAGAAGAGCCAGGCTGGACCAGACCAGGGGTCCAACTAGTCCAGCATTCCATTCACACAGTGCAAACCAGCTGCCCAGAGGATCCCTCAAGCAGGCTAGGAGTATAACATATGCCTGGGTTCCCCAGCAACTGATGTACATAGGCAGATTGCCTCTGATCCTGGAGGCAGTGCCTAGCCATCAAGACTGGCAGCCACTGATAGCCTTCTCCTCCATAAATGGACCCAATCCCCTTTTAAAGCCATTCACATTTGTGACTATCAGTACTCCCTGGTGACCATCACAGTTTAAGTAGGTGCTGTGTGAAGAAGGACTTCCTTTTATTTGTCCCGAATCTCCCATCAGTCAGCTTCACGGCATGACACTGGGCTCTAACCTTATGGGAGGCAGAGAAAAATATCTGCTGATCCACTTTCTCCACACCAGGCATAATTTTGAACACCTCTATCATGCATCCATTTAATTGCCTTTTTTGTCTAAGCTAAACAATCCCAGATGTTGTAACCATTCCTCATAGGGGAGCTGCCCTTGTTCATTTTAGTTGCCCTTTTCCAACTTAATACTGTGCTTTTTTAGATGTAATGACCAGAATGGGTCATGATATTTTAACACTGAGTTGTATAAGGGAATTATGATCTTGGCAGTTTTATTTTCTTTTCATCACAATGCCTTTCGGTTTTAATCACCCTAAATGGTTTGGTGTCAATAGCAAACTTGGCCACTTTGCAGCTCATGCAGAAATCTAGATCATTTATAAGTAGGTGGAAGAGCATTGGTCCTAATGCAGAATCCTGTGGGACCCCACTCTTCACATCCCTCCATTGGGAGAAATTACCACTTATTCCCACTCTCTGCTTTTTATTCTTTATGCACTTACTGATCCATAAGAAGAACTCTTACTCCATGACAGAATAGAATAGAATAGAATAGTAGTAGAGTTGAAAGGCACTTATAAGGCCATCAAGTCCAACCCCCTGCTCTGCTTCCACATGTGGTCTCCCATCCAGCTGCAGGCCCATGCCTTGCCAGCTTAGCAAAGGTGACTTAACATGCTAGCTCAGTGTACAGCTATGCAGGCAGGCTATGCAAGCTGCTGAGTTTGCACAGGAGTCTTTGATGGGGGACTTTGTTAAAAGCCTTTTGGAAGTCCAAGTCTACCAGATTGCCCCTATCCATGTGTTTATTGACACTCTAATAGATCAGTATGACAGGACTTACCATTGCAGAAGAAATGTTGATCCTATTTCAGCGAAGAATATCCCTCCAGATACCCACCGATTCTATCTTTAATAATGTTTTCAACCAATTTACCTAGAACAAACATTAAACGGACCAGCCTGTAATTTCCCAGATCCCTTTTTAAAAACTAGTGTCACATTGGCCATTTCCCCCTTCCTTGGTTCAGAGGCTGATTTTAGGAGCAAGTTAAATATTTTTGTAAACAGGTCAATGATTTCAAATTTGAATTCCTTAAGAACTCTAGACTGGATACCATTAGGACCTGGCAGCAAACTGATTTTCAAATTGCTAGTAAGGTTGAGAATTTCATCTTTTATTACCACTATCTACCTTAACTCATCATACTCCTTTCCTGAAAACAACACTTCAGGCAGAATTGTCTGTTCTGCATCTTCCACGGTGAAGACAGCTGAAAAGAATTCATTCAGCTTCTCTGCAATCTCCTTATCCTTCTTTAGAGCTCCTTTAATTTCATTCTCACCCCATGGTTCAATTGCCTTTCCAGATGGCTTCTGTTTTCTTGATACGTTAAAAAAATATTGTTGGCCTTGATGTTGTTAATGATATACAGAGATGACCGTATACCATTGTTTCTCTCCAACCCACCAGATTTTCATTATGCCCAGTATAGCTAGCTTCTCCTTTAAAACCAGGCACCCCAGCTCTCCTATTCTGGCTTGGTATCTTGCAGCATTTGCACAGAAACATTTAAACACTATGTCCCTTTCCAGACATGCGCTACCTGGGTTTGGGCACCTAGGGTCTTTCTGATTGGTTATCATGTCTCACCATATGCTTGTGGCTTATTTCCTACATTTGGGCAATCAGAAACTTTTCCCTCTTCATCCCCTAGGAATAATTCAGACTGAACTGGATGCTTCGCTATTCCTGGCGGCTTTCCCCTGGGGTTCTGTTTAAAAGCTACTCTGCAGCTCTGCCACTGTTTTTATGCTATGAGCCAGTAGCCTGGTTGCATTTTGGTTCAAGTTGAGTCAGTCCCTTCTGTACAGGCTCAGCTTATCCCAAAAATGTTCTCCACTGCCTAGAAAGGCTGAGCCCTGCTTCTTTTCACCACCATATCACCCACACACTGGGACTCCTCAGCTGTGCCTTATCTGCTTGCCCTGTGCATGGGAAACAGGCAACATTTCAGAAGAAGCCACATTGGTGATCCTAGATTTCAGCCTTCTAACTAGCAGTCTAAGTTGGGCTTTCAGAAACTCAGGACTTCATTTCCCCATGTCATTGGTAGCAACATGCTGGACGCTATCAATGAGCCTACTTGTATCAGACGATGGGGCTGCTTATGTTACATCCCTTCCTCTCTGGCCTTGCTTCTTCAACAGTGCTTCTCTGATTTTCATCACTTGCCTGGTTTATTTTGAGGCTTGCTGGTCCTAACATTTCAGCGAAGAATTCCAACCTTGCCCATTCAGATGGAGAGTCTAATAAATCCACCTTGGAATGCTGTATTTTGGGAGAAACAGGCCCAGTTCCTACACAGCGCTGCCCTGCTTATATCAGCAACATAACATCAGTGCAAGTTACCTCTCCATAATGCCACTAGCTTGGGCTGGCCCTGTGGGTTTCCCCAGAAAACTCATTAGTCCAGCATAGAGTTGCTTGTGATGAGTGAACTTGCTATTTACTTGGAAAGTAACTCATTCTCCCATGTCAGCGTGGATAGGAGTCCTGTGGGAATTTGAGATCTCACTCTATGTTACAAATGATCAAAGCCCCACAGAATCCATCCCTCCAGCATTTGTGGACTTCCTCTCCTGCTCAGCCCTGACTCGGAAAGTGAGTTGACCTGAGCTGAGAGAAAGTCCGTGAACCCTTGCAGAGCGAAAGTGATGAGGATGGAAGCCTTCTTCCAAGGGATGCTTCTTGCACAGCATTTGTGTAGGGCTCCTTTTGTGGCGAGAGCCACACTGATGCTGGGCACACGCACCAGGAAACCGGACTCATGCCTGCATCACAGCAGATCTGAGCTGGGGAGCTGAGCCCAGATGGAGTCCTCCTACAGCCCTGGTCTATGTATATGAGGCTTTGCACATGCACGGTGTTAAACTGCAAAAATGGTTATACCACGCCCAGAAATGTGAAGCCTAAGCTGCAGACGGCACATGTTCCAAAGCGTACCGTTATTCCACAATTAATGATGAACTGGTAAAACAGTGATCCAAGCTTGCTAGAGGCACGGGTATTATGAATGCATGGGCCTTGCCCAATGAAATTCAGTGGCATCGCCAGTAAATGACATAATCAGAGCTGCAGCATTGGATGCTGTCCATTATCTCCATTAAAGTCAGCAAAGCATGGCAGCCCAGTCTGGAGCAGCCATTGACTCTGTGCCTAACCTATCTTGCAGGGCTGCTGTGAGGATCAAATGCAGAGGAATGTTATGTAAGTGGCCTTGGGTTCATTGCAGGGAAAAGGCCGGAGAGAAATGCCATAAATAAATACAATTCAGGAACAGATCGTCTCATCCTGTATATGCCTTCTTCTTCGTGCAGTGAGATGTTGTTCCAGATGTGGAACCAGATGTGGAAGGTACTCTGCGTTCCCACCATCATGCAGCCCACTCCCTTCAAAGGAGGTCAACGAGGTCTTCAAGCCCCCATCTCTACCTGCACACGGTCCTTTCATATCCTTGTTGTGCCCTGCCGCTTGCTCTTGTTTAAACCATTTGTACAATCACAACTGCCTGCACCCCTGGGAAGAGCTTGCCTATTTTAAATGGTTTTCATCAGCCTATGCTTCAGACAAGGCGTTGCGATGATTTCAGCTCAGCCAAAATTATTTATTAAAAGAAATGGTCTAGTTTATTAAATTAATATAGGCTGCCTTTGTGAAACACATGTCAAGGAACAAAGGCTTTCCCCTTGCAAATGGCTAGCTTCAAACGGGCATGGATTTTCAGTCCCAGAGTTCTGAATGAAAGGTGCTGAGTCTGAAACCTTGAGGAAGTGCTGCTTTCTGCTGCCACACTTCAGAGAGCGGTTGATGGATTTCAATGGGCTTGAGCATGCTTAATTTCCTCCTGGATTGTGGCCAGGAGGTGTAACCCACAAGCCAATGCAGAGCTTTGTGCAGCCCTCTAGCATTGCCCTACTCCTGTGAGTAATGTAGCACTAAAAGTGTCAACTCATGCAAGGTCGTACTTTCCCTTCTCTGTAATGCCAGGCCTCTGAATCTGTAAGCGGGTTTCTCTTGTTCCTTTGTGGCAGCTCCATCACTGCAGGCCAGAGGCACCCAATGAGGTGGCAAGATCTCAGCAGCGTGAAGAAGCAAAAGTCATGCAGCAGCGGGGAGAGGGGGAAGGAGGCAGAGACAGGGAAGGATGAGAGGGAGAGGGTGAAGGGAGGGATAGGGGAGAGAGAAGTGGGGTGGGGTGGGGTGGGGTGAGATGGGGTGGATGTTTGTGTGCATGAAAGGATGGAGGATGGTGTGTATGACAGTATGAAAAAGAGGAGGGTGTAGACATTTAAAGGGATGTTAAACCTGTACAGATGTGTGTGCTGCACATATGTATATTCTTCACAAGGTGGTGGTATGGGGTTTGCCTGGGCAGAGGGCAGAGGGAATAAAAACCTGAACTGCGCAAGAGAGCAATAGTGGGGCTGAGGTGGTCATGTGTGCAAAAGGTTGCGGATGGGAGAGCAGCAGAGGGAGAGGCATTCCTGGAGAAGCACAAGAACATAGCCAGGGATGAATGGTTAGGCTTTTCTGCAGAACAAGAGTTAACAGGGGACATGGGCTTAGATCCAGAATCCTTGCTCTGCCAGAAGAAGACTCCTGCTTGTGGTATGGCAGTTCTGCACACTCTTCTGCAGCCATCCTGGCACACCCCCTCCCAATTTCCTCCAGAAGGTTGAAGAACCTTCCAGATGCGATCTGACTGGCACACGATGGACGGGGAGCTACGGAGGAAGAAAGGGAGGTGGAGGTCCCTTTCTATAGGATCTACCCCTGAGAATATTGAGGATTTTGCATGCCACTGACACTGGGGAGGAAGAACAAATAGCCCAAGACATGCTCCATGCCTGTGATTTGTGAAATCCTGGGTCCAAAAAGTGCCGTCCCCATGAATTCACAAGCACAGGTCTCACGAAGCCTCTTCTGCAACATGGGAGGAACTCTGACCTTGCCAAATTGCTCCACGGATCTCCAAGGCCAACAGTGAGAGTGATGGAACGGCTTAAGGCTGTGTCCCTGTCTCTCGTGCCCTCAAAGAGTGTAAGACCCCAAACTTGGAGGCTTCTAATCAGCCCATGCAGGGCAGGAGGAGTGGCAGAGGTGATGTTCATTGCCCCTTCTTCCCAGCCTGCATATTTTGCTAGATGGGCTTTTCTACACATCCAGTGAAGTTGTTTTGAAAAGGGAGGGAAGGAGGCTGGAAGAAGCTCCTTACCTCCCTGCTCCTCTCCCTCCTCACCCACCAAAACGCCCCTTTTGCTCCTCTCCAAGGTGATTTTCCAATACTGGAGGACGGCCAAGTGGTGTGGCCCTTTCCACACGAGTGAAGAGGGCCAAGGGAGGGGTGTTGGACTTGCAACAGTCCCTTCCAAGGTGGCATTACTGGTCCCTCAGACTCTGTCCACCCAGCTCTATAAAGATGCAAAGAATTAGTTTTAAGCCAATGTGTGCAGACCTTGTTTATAATCTGCCCAGAGAATATTAGTCTTTGGGTAGATTAGAAATGTAATAGGATAAACAAACAAACAAACAAACATGGATACCTAGTCATAAGTCATCCATACATAGTCAAAGATGCTTTTCTTGATGGAGAGATGATTGGGTTCACACCGCAAGATGAACCATGGTGGTTAATAAGCTATGCGGACTGGTTCACACAATATAACAAGCTACTCCTTGCTTATGAGTCTCACTGGTTGTTATGTTGTGAGGACCCAACCAGTGAAAGGAACCCACTGCAAAAACCTGACACTAAAGATGTGGTCTAGAGCTTAAGTCTAGGTGAGCTCAGATTCAAGGTAAGCCCGCCCTGCACCAGAAGATGTAACCATCTTAATCCACCCTAGAGGTACAGCTAAGAAAGTGGCCATTTGTGCATCCATGAAAAGGAGGCCAAAGGATGATCTGGATTTGCATAAATGGTGTTGCTGCCCACTTGTCTTAGTGTGCATCGACACCTCGACAATTAGAGAGGTAAGCCTTGCTCATCCGCTGTTCAGGGTGTTCCCTGACGGGCAACATCAGGCTCCTGCTCCTTCTTCTTAGAATTCTTTATCTTTCGAATACAGAAGATCATCCTACGAAGAGATGATGGTCTTCTCTAGGCCAGGGATGGGCATGCCCCCAAACCCACCTCTCAATCCTTCAAAGGGGGGCTATTTTGCTGCTGCCTCCTGCCTCACCCCTGCCACTCAATTCCAGTGGTAGGCCAGAAGGCCACCAGGGCTGCATATAAATCTCAGCATACACTTGATGCCAGAGTGTAGGACACGGAATCATCAATTCAAGTTGCGACAACCCAGATTCAGGCTGGACATCAGGAAAAGCTTCCTCACTGTCAGAGCAATACGACAGTGGAACCAGCTGCCTGGAGAGGTGGTGGGCTCTCTCACACGAGATATTTTCAAAAAGAAACTGGGCAGCTCTCTGAGTGGGATGGTGTAACGTGGTGTCCTGCAACAGCAGGGGGTTGGACTTGATGCCCTTCATGGCCCCTTCCAACTCTTCTATGATTCAACGGGTGTTGCATCCAGGGATAGCCGAAGTCCTTTGCAGGCCCCTTTCAGATGCCTGGCAACCGACGCCTGGGTGCTCAAAGGGGGGCCAAACCACGCAGGCCCTCAAAATCACGGCTGCGCAGCCAGTCAAGCCGCACTCCGCCAGCAGCTCTCCTCTTCAGCTCCACGGTAACGATCAGCGCAGCAGCCCCGAGGATTGGAATGTCACAAGTGCTGTCTCGCACTAATAGCTCCTGAGAGCTTTTCCTCAGCCAGATGGAAACAAATGCCTTCGTTTCCAGCTTTGCCCCTCTGCAGGTCCCCTCGGTGAAGTCTCGGGTGCCGCAAGTGCTCTTTGGAAGGAGAGCGCACCATCTGAGTCCTCACTGCTGAAGAAACAGACAAGGCTGCCTCTGTATGTGCTGAGCCACTGGCTTATCCGGCAATCCACTGATGTCTCAAGGAGGTTTGTGTGGATCACTCCCAGGCAAGGTTTTGCCACACCATGGCCTTAAGCTGCCTTCACTTTGGCCGTTGCCAAGGAAAGAGGCACAAGAGGGATCTGCAATGAACAATATTGGCAGAATAATCTGGTGCTCTCCAGATGAGTCGGACCACTGCTCCCATCGTCCCTGCTCATGCTTTTGGGATGATGGAGGTTGCACTCCAGCCCAATCAGCGGGCCTCTCAGTGGGAAAAGCTTTCCCTACCTGGTCACTGTTCCACTTGTATATCCAATTGCTTGACTGAAGGAATGTGAGATACTGAAATATTGGATGCATGGAGGAGCAGTGTGGTGTAGTGGTTACAGTGCTGGACCGGGATTCAGGGGAAGTGGGTTTTAGTCCCCTCTCGGCTCTGAATCCCATTAGGTGAATTGGGCCAGTCACTGCCTTTCAGCCTAACATACCTCACAGGGTTGTTGTTGTGAGGATAAAATTGCGAGGAGGAGGACCAAGTCAGCCACCTTGAGTTCCAAGCAGAAGTGAAAAAAGGAAGTTGATAAATATAATAAATAAACAAATAGATATTCAGGATACTGCTGTATGTGTTAGAAGCATCTGCTCCACAGTCTTTTCCAAAATTAGATAGGGGAGGAAAATGAAATATATATTGTTATACAATATTTTCTTGATCACTCAACGAACACAACAAATGTGTATATAAATACACATGGAGCTACAGAGGTATGTTTATGGCTTTCGTTTGAAGCTTGGACATCAACTCCTTCCCTTTCCATCAACTCCTTTGCAAAGGAGGAAAGATATCAAAGACAGTACAATTAGTGATGGCCAACTTACCTTGAGTGAATTCATTTTTTTGTCGGGTGATAGTAAACTCTCCCATCTTAGCTCAGATGAGCATTCTCCTTTAAAACAAACTTGCTTTCCATGTGTACGAGGATCAATACATTCCGTTTGCCTGTGCAAGATATCAAAGCGCTTCTTGGGAGTCATAATTTGGAAGTACATAGTATGTTGTGATATTCTGCATCACCACATTATGTGCCCCCTTCTTGACTGTCTACCTGAATAGGAAGCCAAGCCACATATGAGTACAAAACAGAGAAAAGGGGAGGGGGTGTACATACCTACCTGGCTATTTGTTGGATAGTAAACAAATTTGTTGGATAGTACCTGGTTATTGGTTGTAGTAAAAGTGAAATTTTACCTTATTCAGGAAGATCTAATCAATCTAAGCCACTCAGTGAATACACAGAAATAGCATCATATGGATCCAGATGACACGTGCTCTGAAACACACCATCAGTTCTGAACTTCAGGGAGAATTTGTAAAACACTGATTTAGGCTCGCTAGAGAGGTGGGCATTGCAAGTGAGTTTTGCCCCTTGAGCCAACTAATTCCAAAATTAGGTGGCCTCACTAGCAGCAATGTGTCACCTGGAGTGAGTCCCTGCAAACGCCATAACCTGCAGGTCTTCATTCAACTCTCTTTTTTCATACTGCCTTGCTTTGAGTTTTCTGATTTCTTCTTGAATGTTCTGATTTCCAAGCATCAATGAGGAATCAGGACCTGCAGAATAGCCCGCCGTGTTGGTTTGTCCTGCTGGCTCATTGCTGTTCTTAAGACCCAAGAGATACAGGGCAGGCTCACACGAGTTATTGCCAGTCCAAGCAGATAATGCCCATCAGTTAAGAGGGTCCCAACAGAAACATAGAAACAGAGTGAGTCAGAAGGGGTCTCCCGGGCCATCTAGTCTGACCCCCAGCTCCAGCTGGCTCCGCTCACGACATGCCCACCATGTGCATGTCCAGCCCATCTTTGAACACCTTCACCGATGGGGCCTCAACGACCTCCCAGAAGCTGAGCAATTGCCCTTTGGGTGCAATCCTATGGGCTCCTGACATTGTCTGGGAGGCCATAGGATAATCTTCCCTGTGATCTTGGGTTTGGGATTCTGAAGGCTGGGCTCCCACTTTTCCCCACTCAAAGCCATTGTGGAAAGAACTAGGTCAGGTAAGAGAGGAAGCTGAAGCCGAGGACTTACCCTGATTCCTGTTGGCCTCCCAGCCTTACTCCCTCCCGCTCCCAGACATTTTAATTAGATGGGCAAAAACATCCATCTAGATAAAATATGTGGTACAAAGTGTAGCAGAGATCAGCAACATTAGGCCTTGTTCTGAACACAGGATGCAAGTAAGCCTTTGAGTTCAGAGGTTTACATGCACTGAGGGCACTTCTTAATGGATTACCGTTCATTGTTCAGACATGTCATTCAGTACTTAGTTTTCTGAAGCACAGCCTTGTTGGTGCTATTTTTTGCAGCTGGTAATCAGGGTCCAGGACATGTCAGCAGCAAAGGCTTGAAAAATCTGCGGTAAGCAATTCCACTAAAAATGCAAGATGGAGGGGCTTTCACATATTTCTCTCATGGGCAGAGGATGATGAGAGGGAATGCTGCTACAATTCCGTCTTCCCCAGCCTGACCGCCTGTAGATGTGTGGGATTATAATGTTTTGTTATAGCCACATAGAGATACTTTGAAATATGTTCAGCTGCTGAATAACATTAGTGCAATTATCATTTTATTTTTAAACCGCCTTTCTGAAACCACCAAGTCAGTGGACAAACAGTTCACAAAAGAACATGCATAATCAAATGACAACATCTTCCATCATCCCCAGCTTTTGACTAGGTGGGGGGAGAGAGGGGAAGAAAAGGAAGGAGAAAAGGAAGCACTCATAGAAGCACCAAGTTGTGCCAGAAAGGAGGGGCAGATTGTTCAGGTTTGCTGGCTTATAAAGTTCTAGGACCCTAAAGATTTTCAGATTCTTGACCCAAACAAGGTAAAAACTGGTCAGTCAGATAAGCCAAGCCTTTTCGCAGGATCACAACAGAGACCAAAATGCAAGCAGTCTTGAGGCTTCTTTTACAGCCTGTACCAGTTAGGTTAGCTATGAACCTGCCCAAACTAATTTCTCTTCCAAATATATGGCATATGCTTATATTTGTTCCCTTTCCACAATATTGCACTGCAACTTCAAATGCGGATTCTATTGTCAAGTCACTTCCAAGGCAGTGCCAAAGTTTTGTACTATTTTTAGTTCTGTTTTGTGGCACAGATCTCACATTTTGCGCCACTATCCAAAGAATGACAATGGCATACGCTTATATGCAGCCTGTGAAGGCAAATCATCATCATCATCATCATCATCATCATCATCATCATCATCTGCTTTCTCCTATCTCGCCTGAACCTGTGCCAAAGTTCTTAGAAATCTCCTTTGCAGTCCAGCTGCCTTCCTGTGATTACCCTGCTCCTGTCCACTTCCCTTTCTGTTGATGGGTTGCAAACCACTTAAGCTGTGTTAAAAGAAGTGAGCCTTCTGTTGGGTAGAATAATGCCCTTGGGCAGTTCTGTGTGACTCTGTTTTGCACTCAGGCATCTGTTGAACCTCCTTTTTGGGCTGCTGTTGATGGAAACAGGTTCACTTACTAGGTAGAGCAGCTGGTGATCCTTACCTACTCTGGTTTGCACTCTGGCCATCAAAGGAGCTATCCATGATACTGAAATTGTTTTTCTTAAAACCCAGAGAAGATAAGCAGCCCCACTGACAAGAGCGTTACCCAAAGTCTTCTATTCTGAATTCAATTTCAGAAAAGTATCTGGGCACACATTGCAGGAGGGTTACAATGATCCACCCGAGCATCCAGCCATCTTCTCATCAATTGTCTTCTCACGCTTCTTCCCTTAGGAAGAGAGCCAAGCTAAGAGGACATTTGCAAATGCTTGTGAAACTCAGTTGCACAACTGGCAACCCTCTTCAGCAGCACGTGCAGCATAAAACAATCATGCAGAAGAAGGATGCCACTTGTGCAGGCTTTCTTCCTGGCAGGAACCCAAGCAAACTCTTGGCATGTTCCCCAGGCAGTCAGACTCACAGCCACAAGAAAGCGGGTGGAGTCTGGAGAGCCAAGCCTAGGAAATCTGATAAATTCCCAGCCCTTTACATTCCTATGTTCCAGTGATGAGTCAGGCTGAAGACAAAACTGGGCAGAAGCAATAATGCAACCATATTTTAGCTTAAAACTCTTATGAACATCAAACAAGCACTTGACCTGTTCACAGGGGAAAAGAGCCACACAACCTGCTTAGTGCCAAAGTACACAACAAGGCAAACTGAGCAATCCTCTTCTTGCATAGCTTTTCCCTGGGTTTAGCTTGTTCACAATACATGAATGTGTGACGGAGCACTGGAAAAGAGAATCTGTAAAAAAATGGTTCAGTAGACAGCTTCGTATAACCAGATTCCAACATGACTGTATGCAACTCTTCTTTGATAAAGCTTACATTACTGAGAGGAGCAAAGGAAAGAGTCAGGAAAAGGGCAAGGAATCCATTAGAATTTTATGTGTTGTGCACACAAAGGTCTCTGAAGTCAGCTTAATAATTGAGTACAACACATAATTAATGCACATGAAGCCCCAGAATCATGTTTATTTGCCAATTTAGAATAGAAATAATTGTGCTAAGTCCTCAGTTCCATGAGTAAACTGGAAGGGTGCTCATACCTATACTTATTTAGCATTTCAGTGCTACTATGTTAGCTTTAAACAGGGCAAGCAAAAGCATAATGAGACAAACACAAGTACCCACGATACTTGGATGTGCAGGAATTCAGAATGAGGGCTTTGAGACTTGCCTTTCAACATGCATTTGAGCAGTTGCGTGAAATGGCCATAACTGCAAAGTGACAATCACTCATCTCTAGCCCGTCCTGCATTTGCAAATATCCCAAGTTCGGCAAACATCCCCATTTCATCATGCCTATTTCGGTTCTGAATGTGTCATCAAGATTCCAATCCCCACTTTTGTCTCATCACTGCGAGCCCTGCTATGGAAGTCAGCTCTCAGTTTTTCCAGAAACAGCTGTGTGGAAAACCAGACTAGCAGGGCAGCTGTCCAGCAGAAAGGAGGGTGAGAAAGGCATTCCTTTTGCAAGGGTTAAGCTCCAACTGAGCAGCTTTATAGGGAAGGCTCGTGCCCCACCCCTTCCTATTTTGTCCATAGGGTCCTGATCCACAGCATGCTTCCTCCTCATGAATAGGGATCAAAGCTGGCTGACACACAGGCTATTGGGCACCACATCTGCAGCCATGAGCTTTGAACTGGATATGCTTCTGCCTTTGACTGTGGGTTCCCATGCCTTTCGCAACCACTAGGATCAGCAGCAGCCAGGACTCTGCTCTGCTCCCCATAGATCTACAGGTTTGAAGGCTGTCTTGGAAGTGGTGAGATATGGCACTCCAAATTCAGGTGTTCTAGACTTCTAGCCAAGCCTTGATGGATTTGATTTTGACAGCTGTTGAGTCTGAAATGGCACATTCTGTCAACTGTTGACTGTTGTCAAATGCTACTTTTCCATTGAATGTTCTCAATAAATACTGTCTCATTTTTTAAAAAATGCTCTTATGTGTTAGTGAGTTACTATTTATAATGTTAAATACTTGGGCATGGCTATCACCTATCATGATCAAATACAGCACAGTGGTTCTTTAACTGTATTCCAGGGAATGGATGAAGACTGGACACATGTGTTCTCTGTTGCTCCCCAGGGCAGTACCCCTGGCAGTGGGTTCAAATTGCAAAAGTTTTGAACTGAACCTTAAAAAGGGAGATTTCAACTAAACCTTTAAAAAATCCTGATGATATGAGATGCTCAGCAGTGGGAAATCCAGCCTCAAAAGATGGCAGATCCCTATCAAGGATGCTTCATCAGTAGATTCCCTGCATTGGCAAGGGTTGGACTAAATGACCATTGAAGTACCTTCCAGCTCTATAAGTTTATGAATGTAAGCGTATCATGGGTTCCTTCATAGGATGATAAGTAATGCAGACAAGCATCCTCAAAAGAAATATTTGTTATCACTACTGGGAGAGTTCAGTTATTGATTGATTGATCTGTACTCTATCTATCAAGAAAAATGCCATTCCATGTGGTTTATAATCATGAATATAGCTTGATTAAAACAGTGCATTAAAATACAATACCAGAGAAATCTGCAGCAGTATATATTTTTATGCATGTGATCCATGGATTCTTCAGCAGCCTGACTTTGTCCAGATTCCACAGACTTCCAGACTGGTTCTT
Source organism: Varanus komodoensis (assembly GCF_004798865.1). Lineage (NCBI taxonomy): Eukaryota > Metazoa > Chordata > Lepidosauria > Squamata > Varanidae > Varanus > Varanus komodoensis. The sequence goes on along the minus strand of NW_025335985.1, from coordinate 480,149 downwards.
ACTTTCCAGAATTGTATGAACATTTAGTAGCTGAAAAAGACGGAAAAGAAAGATGAAAAATCTATACATACACCCCATAGGCTAAAACATGAAAAAGGAAGGTAAATCTGCCCTTTGTGCAGTTTTGGAAATGTACATTTGTGCAAGTTTTGGAAAAAGTGAAAAATCCAACTTCATTAATGAATGGACAACAGAATGAATGAGGCCTGGCAATCTGTATGAAAAAGACACAATGGATGTAGCAAAATCTGTACACCCCTAGTCAAAAAGTGGCAGCAGCAGAATGGAAGCTGCACTCAGGCCAACAAACCCACCAACACACCAGGTCCTTCTTGAAGAAAGCAGTCCTTGTCCACCGGGGTGGGGACAACAGAGAGGGAGTGAATCTAGCCTCCCTCAGTGGAGAGTTGGATAGCCTGGAAAGGGCCACCGAAAAGATCCTTGTCTGTGACAGCACCAAATGGGCCTCAGAACATAGCAGTATTGAAAGAAAGGCTGCTTTTGCAGGGCTTAATGTGCTGCAAGGCTTGGCTTGTGTGGGAGAAGGCAGTCTTGCAGGTAGCTGGGCCCAAGCTGTATAGGGCTTTACAGGCCATTGCCAGCACTTTGAATTCTGCCTGGGAACAGAGTGGTACCCGGTGAAGTTGTGATAACAAGGGAGTTCCTCCCAGGGTCCTTGTAACCAGCCCCAGCCATCAGTCTGGCTGCAGCATTCTGGACCGGTTGAAGTTTCTGAACCGTGTTCAAAGGCAGACCATGTAGAACATGCTGCATTAATGTCAATGGAAGGTAACTACAGCATGTGTGAACATGGCCAGGTCACACATCTCTAGGAATAGGCACAGTTGGTGCAGTAGCTTCAGCTATGCAAATGTTCTCCTGAAGGCTGCCAAAAGCTGGGCGCCCAGGCTCCGGGCAGAGTCCAGCAGAGCACCCAAACAGGGAGCCCAAGTCTTCAGGGGAACGGAGCTCTGTCCTTCCGAAGTTGAATCCCCATTCCTTGATCTGCCTTTTGTCTCTTCCCAGACCATAATTTAGAACTAGAATCTCTTGTTTGGATGCAGATGGAAAAGAGAGATGGCGTCGGGTGCCACTTAATGACAGCGAGGGCCAAGAGACATCCATGTGAGCGGTGTGCTCTTTCAGTTATGTTTCCCAAATCTTCTGAAATGTGTAGAAGATCAATATCAAGCACACAGGAGCAGTGATGGATAATGTGAAAAAAAATCCCAGTAGGAAGTCTGCAAGCCATTGTGAAACATGTTGGAAACTCACCTATTAGCATCACATCTTCTTTCAAATAAGAAATGCCGTACCAAGGATGCCAGATATCAAATATTAAAATTAATTTGCTGGGTGTCAAGCCCATACATCAACTATGCAGCACGTATGCAGCTCCTCAGAGACTGAGCTGAAGAATATTCAACTTCAAAATTCTCCAAGAAGAACTGTGAGAATTTTCAAGAGCAGATTCCTGCCAGTCCCAGAATGCTTGTAGTGGGAAGAAAAAGAAATGACAAGTATTCAGTACAGGCAATGGATTGGAGCTGGGGAACATGTAGCTATCCAGATACTGTTGGGCAGCAACTCCCATCAGCCTCAACCAGCAGAACCAATGGTGAGGAACAATGGGATTTGTGGTCCAGTGATTTCTGGAAGTCCTCGTGGCCAGATGGATTGAAAACAGCAAGCACAGAGTGGAGACACATGTCACGTTTGTTTGCTTTTTTTAACATGGTTGGCCTGTGGCATTGTCCAAACCATACTGTGGTGTCTCGGTGTGGTATGTTTGGTCTTCAGAAACCATGATGAGAAACAACAGTTTGTTCCAAGGTTTGTCCACATCATGATGGATTGTTGGGTTGTCTGAACCCAGGATCGTGGTTTCCATGGTCTTGGTATGCAACTACCACAGAGTCCCCTGGAAAGAGCAGCAACTACAGCAGCTGCTTCAGCCATCCGGACTCTACTAGGGTTGTACTGAGCCCCCCAGAACCCACCTGTCTTCCACTTGCCAGACCTCTTCCCCACTCTCAGCCCTTATCTAGGAAGTGAGCTGAGCTTAGATCAAGTTGGTGAATGCTCAGGAGGGCCGGGGGCCCTTTTTTCACGCTAAGTCTCAGATCTGCCCATTGTACCACCAGGTACACAATCCCCAACATCCCAAATACAAGATGCGCAATCCCCACTGCGGGAGATTTACGCCATTGGACACCCTGTGGGTGCCCACCTTGCACCTACAGTGCCAGGGTAATTTGCACGAACCTCCTCATCCTTCTCCACCTCATTCACCTTTCTTAAACTTTTAGATGTCATGGGTTATGCTGCACACGTATGTCTTTTTCTTTTTCCAACTGTGTGATGTAGTGGTTAAGAGCATGGGACTGGGACTCAGGCAACCTGAGTTCCAGTCCCTGCTCAGCCATGGAGCCAGCTGGGTGACCTTGGGCCAGTCACAGACTCTTTACCCAGCCTACCTCACAGGGTTGTTGTTGTAGAGATAAGGTGGAAAGCAGGTGGAGGAGACTACTGTAAGCTGCTCTGAGTTCACTGTAAGAAAAGAAAAGGTGGGAGATAAATCTGATAGATAGATGAACTCATTGTTTCCCTATGAAAGAGGCAGTTATTTTGATACCGCTTCCCTAGCCTGCCTCTTTCCATTCTTTATGATTCCAAAAAAATGTTCAGGGCTCCAGAGCTTACCTTACTGCAAGATGGTGGCTGGGAGGTGGTTTGTGTACTCTGCGGTTTAGAGTGTTTATCCCCTTCTGCAGAGGCTGCAAGGACAAAACAGACCTTTCAGGAAGCCTTTACCTAGAGGAATTTCTCTGAATTTCTCAAATTTCAGGTGCAAGTTCCATTTGCTTCTCCCTGCAACAAATGGTCAACAGGCAAGAGGTGAAAGAATTGGCACACTGTTCCTTTGAAAGGAGTTTATTCGTGGAGAATCAGCAGCTTCTAGTCGGGATGGCTTTATAGATCCCCCACCATTCCTCTGGGTACCACTTGCTGCGGGACACAAGTGGAAAGTTACTCTCACTGTAATGTCCTGCTTCTGGGCACACTGAACATAGTGGGAAGCACACTGTTGGACTAAATAGGCCTTTGCTCTCACCCAGTGCAGTTCTTCTGGTTGTCTTAGGAGCTCTTGACCATTAAGTCTTCTTGAAATAACTGCAATATGTTTTGTGGTGATGAGGGGACATGGAGTTCCAGCAAGGATCTTGGGACATGCAGATGAAGAGTGGTTGTACCTCAGGGAATAAAAAAATAAAATAAAATAAATCAGTATCCTTGGACTCCGCTCAGTATTTGAACATATGAATCAGCTTTTTACTGGGGTCAGACATTTAGTCTATCTAACCCAGGAGATCTACTTTGATCAGCAGAAGCTTTTCAGGGCCTCAGGCAGAAGCCTTTCCCAACCCTGTCTGGGATCTTCCTCTCTGAAGTTGCCTGCCACTGCTCCATAGTCTGGTCTATGCAATTGAACAGTGGGAGAGTCATGATCTTTCCCCAATGTATAGGTTACCTCTTATTCATTACTGACACGATTCAGGAGATCCGTGAACTCATCTCATATTGGAACTATATTTTTGGAAGTATCAGTCTCCAGTGGAGGTGGGGAACCTACACTGTTGAAAAGAGTGAGTCATTCTGGTGAGTAATGTGTAGATAGATGACATTTTAAGTATCAAGGCGTTTCTAGTTAATATGCCAGTATTAAAAAGGTGGCTGATGGCAGTGGATGGGAAATGTAAAGAACAGATGAATATTCCCCCACGACAGCAGATATACTGCAGTATTCAAATTGTTTTGAATAAGCAAGCCTATGCAACGTGATGCAGAAATACTGGCAAATTGGGGACTGAATGAGCGTGAGACAAGATTTTTAGCTTGAGCAGAGAGGATCGTCCACAGTCCACTGCTCCTAACGTGATACCCAAAGGCATGCAACAGCATATATTTTTGTTGTAACACAGAGTGCTTTGGACCCAGCTCTAATAGAACGTTTGTCTAATAGAACATTTGGATAGAAACAATGCTAATGATAAAAGCAAAACTCTGTTTGAGTTTCTATGAACCCAAATCAACAAGTGCAGCAAGCAACAAATTCTAACTCTAAGAAAGTAAGAAAGAAAGAAAGTATGCCACCCTGGTTTCCATTTGATTCCTGTGATAAACCCATGGAAACCTCTGATCACATTCCAATCAAGCATGTTAATTCCAACTAAACGTGATTGCCATTAGGTCATTTCACTCTTGATGTTCCATTACTAGGATGTGTATCAACTAAAAATTATAATTAGTGACTTCTTTTGTTTCTTTGCTGATCTTGATTTATTATCCTCCATGTTCTTTCGGTTGCCTTTAATTTGTTTATTTTGAAATAAAATGTCATGGCCAAAAGAAAAGTGCATCCCAGCACTCCCTGGAGGGACAGTAACAAAACAGATTATGATTGAAGGATCCATTACGGCATCAGCAAACTTGCATCATTCACCGGTGGCTCATTTGCTTCTTCTCCGTTCATGACATGTCCTCCTTCAGACAACTTTAAGAGCAAGATTAGGGCACTTTATGACAATAAAGTGAGGGCACTTTATGACAAAAAAACTGAGGGCACTTTATGACAACAATGTCTCCATCCGTTCTTGCAAATGCCCAAGTAATGGCCTTTTCATTGTTCACAAAAGGCTCCCCTTAAAATCCATTTTAAACAGTCCACTTTCCAGTCTGAGGGAACACAAACCTTGGGGTCTCCCCGCCAAGTATTTTACCTGAGAACAAAAAGGGTGGAAGACCTCAAAGGAACAAGAGGCAGGTTGTTGAGAACTAATACATCTTTTGCTCAAGGGCAATTGAGGCTTTCCTGAAAAGAATCACTTGGAACAAACACTCAGCTAAAATAACTCATGCAGCTATCCAGAGGGAATTTCATGCCAGTGAATTAAGACGGTGGAAATTATTCCTTCCTCTATTCATCATTACATCTCCTTGTTTTTGTGCCTCTTTGAGGTTTCTGTTCTCTTTTAATTCTTGGATCTGCGTTTCCCCCTCTTCTTTGTGTCTTGGTTACCACGCTTGCCCATTGGTTCAGTACCAGGTATTGCATGGGAATTAGTTGGGTGGATTTCCCCCTCCTATTGATGCCCGCAGCAAGTCAACCTCATGACTTGATGTGGAATCCTGTACTCCCTTGAGCATTTATTGGAGCATTAAAACTAGGAATCATACAATGATTGCAACCTCAGATCCAGTGGAACCATGGATCCAACTCTGACTTTGGGCAGAGGGTAGCATGAAAGGATCTGCAGGCTCAGAGGAGCTTCTGGCAACCCAGTTCCAGCTGCCATCAGGAAGCTACCATGAGCAGAAAGTTATGAGTTCTGTCTGAGCCAGCAGTAGCAAATGTAAGCCTCCCCCACCCAAATGGAGCATTCCAGGGATGGGGCAAGCCACAGTCAAATCTGGACCGACTGAATTAAGCCTGTCACTTAGCCAGCAAACCACATCCCTCATTACCCTCCATTGCTTTAGTGGAGGTGAAATTTCAAACAAAGACCTGTCAGTCCAAAAAGACCAGCAAAACTGCCACCCACAGACTTTCCACCCTGTTCAACACAAGCTTGAAGAACCTCAACAGGGCAACAGATCCACCTCTGCATTTCTCCCTAACTTCACATCAGTTTGCAAGGATATTTGCTTGCAAGGAATTTGCTGATCCACCTTACTTAAGAAAGCAGGGCAACACAAGGAGCTGCCAAACCCAGAAAATCTCAAATGGGAAGAAGCTGCAACAGATCTACCACAGTTTCAGATCATGTCCTGATGTCCACATGATCCTTGATAGACCATCATGGACTTTGCCCTTATCCCAGGAAACCACACACCCTGCTCCTACAAAGATTAAAAATAAAGAAAAACTATGTAAGTTATCACTGAACTATCCAACTATGATACATCTTGGAAATGTTCAGTTGTGATTTGGGATACATTAAAGGCAGTCTTGAAAGAAAGAAATATTCTTAAATAATCAAAAGAAGTCAGCAGGGTGAATACTGATACTGTCATTTTGTTTTTGTTTGCCTAACTTTTGTGCCACAATAAAAAAATATTTTGCACCTTCACCATGTTAAGTATCTTGTGTACATCAAGTGGTACAAATTTCAGTTCAAGGTTATAATACAACAACATGTAGAAACGGCAAACAAGGTGAATACCTCTGCAAGGCATGGAATTGCCCACTGTTCAAGAAATCAAAACCAAGATAAGCCACAGTCTTCTTTGATGCATCAAAGGAGAAATTACAGTGGGGGCCCTGAGAGAAGTTGGGAGGGGGGCTGAATGATGCATGTAATAATACATTAAGATCAATTTATAGCTCAGGTTATGACAATTGCTATGAAATTCCCTTCCTCTCAGTCCTGAGAGGAACCAAACAGGGATGCTTCTCATCTCCTTTCATTAGCTTTATCCATTGAACCCTTAGCCAGCCAACGGATACGAGATAATACTATGCAAGGAATCTACAATGAAAAAGATAAATTGCTGACTCATTGATATGCCAATTACATAGCTTCAATTCTTTCCAGTCGGGCCTGGAAAAATGTTCTAGAGATCATAACTGACTTTGGAAACAAAACAGGTAATTTTTACCATCAAGAAAAAAAATTCAAATACTTTAATGTTGAATTTCACTAAATTAGAGAAAAGGAAGCAGGAAAGACTCTCTGGAATCTCAACCACTAATAAAAATATATAGAGGTATGTGTGCCAATGTCTCTATCACAGCTAAATTAAGCTTTAAATGACTGCGGAGGACAAATGTAATTTTTCCAAATCCTGAGAAAACCTGTAAGTGACATGGTGGAGTGGATCACAGCTCTAAATATAACAAACTGGCCAAGTTTTTTTTAATCTCAAAATTTGAAGAAATGGTGATCACACTTAGCGTGCAATCTTATGCATGTTCCAGCAGGAAAACATTCTGCAGCTCTCAGCATTGCAGAAATTGCAGGCTCTGTTTAATTAAATGTTTGTTTGTGTTAACAATGGGTTGGTGCATTTTGTATCTATGTGGGAGAGTATCATCTCTGTAATAAGAAATTGTGTAAAACAGTTCTCATTGTCCAGCAGAAAGCACATTTCTCTTTAGCCTAGGCAAGCAACAGGTTTGTGCAACACCAGTTCAACAAAGGATTCCTTTTGTGTGCATTTTTGCATTGGTTGGATTGATTTCAGCAACCCAAACATTTTCTTCTTGAGACTGTGCTAAAGAGACTCAAAAAAAAGGACATAGACTTTACACTTTATGTTGTGAGCTGCCCTGAGGCTTCGGCGAATGGGGCGGCATAGAAATGTTTTAATAAATAAATAAATAAATAAATAAATTGCTGCATTTATATGCCCGAGCCATACAGCTCTCTGGGCAGCTTACAGCACATACAGTAACAACAATTAAAGCAATTCCATATAAACCAATGCAACCAATGTGAGTAAAATCAAATCAGACATTCATTTCATAAAACCATTTGAACCATCAAATTAAAGCAATCATAATAAATAAACTTACCTGGTGACTAAAATCCTAACATGGCGGTAGTGACATAAAATCAGGATAGTGAACCGTTATAAAAACAAACCAACTTACTCAGATATAGTATGTGCAAGAAAAGAAAGTTTTCAATTGGTGCCTGAATGAAAAAAGAGAAGAGGTCTGGTGAATCTCCAATGGAAGCATGTTCCATTCATGGGACACTATTGCAAAATCCGTCCCTTCTCTCCCCTCTTTCTTCACTGCGGGGAAGGATTTGGAGAAGGGCCTTGGAGGACGATCCCAGTGATTGGGCCAAGACGTTTCGTCAGATACCCTGCCCCCAAGTGATTTATTTAGCATAAATACTCATGAACCACCCTAATAAACCTGAGTATTTGGATTAGATTTTTAGATTTTTAAAAATACAAAAATTGAAAACATTAAAAAATAAAATGCAGTCAATCCTTTTCTTTAAGCAGCAATGGAGACTTGGAAGCAGTGGTGTCATGTATCTTTCCCAGTTCCAGCTCCAGTACTTCTTTTAGGATACCAGTCCCTTTTCCATGACCTGGACAGATTTCAAATTTTAAAAATTTACAGAGCAGAAGCAGGTAGAGCCATGTAGACTGAGAGATTTGGTCACATAACCACGACCAAAATCAGGCCAGCAATTTAAGAACAAGTAGAAATGCTGAATGGCAACAAGTGAAACAATTCCTGGTTTTTTTTAAGGAAGTATACAAGTCAGAGCACGTGACTAGAGCGTCGACAACTTTTGAAAGCCCTCTGTTTCAAACTTTGGGAAATCCTGGCCACATGTGCACAGAAAAGCATTCCTACAGTACCCAGCATTCCCCAGCCAGTATGGTTGGTTGAAGAAGGCTGGAATTTGTAGAACCTATTTCTGTCCTAACACATGGAGGGTTTTGCCCTTATAGTGCAAACTAAACTGGAAATTAAAGGCCTGGTTTCCCAAGCCTATAATATGCTAAGTGACTGCAAAATCGAATCCCTGATAGTTTCATGATTGCTCGGGGAGGCGGGGGAAACTGGGTCAAAAATACGTAGAAGCGATATAAGATGAGTTGTGCTTGTATGCTTTTCAAATAGGTCAGTGTCAAAATAAAAGCACTCTCCATTAAATTGCTGCATCCGCTGCATCTTATACCCATAAGACTGGACTCTGTGAACGGCTCTGTGTCACACAAATGCTGGAGAGGATGCAAAAACATGGATGAATACTTGAACACTGTATGGCTGCGCCTCTCAATTAACCAACTGAGGGCAGAGATCAGAACAGTGCATTCTCTCCCTTGTTAGGTGTATTAACTTCCTAATTTTTGATAGAAGAAGCAAAACAGTGCAAAGCTCTTTTAACTTTCATGTGGGTAGCAACAAAGATGACAATGGCATCTTCTGGGGGTGGAATTGTTGAAAGCCTGATTCGTAGTTTAGGGTCTGTTGTGCCAACCAGCCAATCTAGTTGCAAAACATATATCGACTGATTCGACAAAACCATCCTTCTGTTTATTATCTATGAAAATAATAAGGTAGCCACTGCTACCTCCTCATAGGACATGCTGGACAGGTATACTGGTGTGCCACAGTGAATCATATGGGAATGAATATCAATTTTATAAGAAGTACCTGATTGTATTATGTTAATTTTAATCCCTTAGCAATTCCAGTTTGTCGCAATTGTATGTATTTGGTGTTCCCAGGCAACAATTACTGTTGTTTGTTAGCAATGAAATGATTGCATATTTTATTAGAAACATTTGATGAGAAATGTTTCATTAAAAAACCACAAAAGTCTACAATGTTCCCTTTCAGCCTCACAAATAAATCTCTCTTGATATCTTTCACATTGCTGCTGGCGATGTGTGTGCCCTAAATAAATATTTCTTAAACTCTGTTGTATTATATCTGAGAATATGTAACTCTCTGAGCACCTGAATTTTATGAATTGGAGACCTGATCAACTGATACAGGCAGGCAATGCGTTTGTCCATCCAGCACAGTTCAGGAATGCAACAAACCAAGTTGTTAGTTTCGCATTGCATTCCGTGCCATGTTATATGGATTGTATTACATAGAAGATAACCGAGGCTGTTCCTACAGACTACCAGAGTGCTAGAGAACCAGTATGGTGTAGTGGTTAAGAGCATGGGACTGGGACTCAGGCGACCCGGGTTCGAGTCCCCGCTCGGCCATGGAGCCAAGTGGGTGACTTTGGGCCAGTCACAGACTCTCAGCCCAACCTACCTCACAGGGTTGTTGTTGTGGGGATAAGATGGAGGAGGAGATGTAAGCTGCCTTGAGCCACTTGTAGGAAAAAGGCAGGATATAAATCGATAAATAAGTAAATAAATAAATAGAATGTTGTCCCAGGAAATGGTGGTGGGGGCAGCTGGGAGCCCCTCTGCTAAATGTAGAGTCTACCTCAGAAATGGTAAAACCGCGCAGTGGATGCTGCTTGATCTAAACCTTTGGTCTTCAGTGGCTGGATCCGAACAGACAAACAGATCCCGCGTTGGCTTCAGGGAGGTCACCAGCAGCTGCAAGAGCAGTTGCTCTTGATCCCATTTTTAGGTTTGTAGGCTTTTTAAAGAGAGGGTGGTGGGAAGGAGAAGGAGAAAAGCAAAAATGGAAAGAAAGCGAGAGAAAGAGAGAGGTGGGGACCAATTAAAAGTGGGTCTCATGTTGCAGGTTCTGGAGTTCGGATCAGGGTTGGCCTTGGTTCAGCGAAGGTTGGAAGTGCTGATGGTCATAATCCTGAGAGCAGGAGGAGGCCGCACCGTGTCTGTTCTTGCTGTTGCTGCTGTTGCCACAGTATGTTCATATGCTGCCTTCTTCCTCTTGCGAAGAACTTACGGCATCTTACCTGGTCCTCCTCCAATCCTATGGATATCATTGCAGTCCCACACGCCATTCTTGGTCCCCACCAAGGTGCCATAGCATTCCTGCTTTCTCTTTTTAATTATCTAATTTTCTTACCGGAAACTGAAATGGTTGTAAATTTGGTTTCTGCTAGTACTGGAAACTGTGGTTCAAAGCAGTTTAGTGAACCTCTCTAAGTCCACAAGCAAGACACCAAATGGTTATTTCTTGTGTGTTTCCCCTCTCCTCTCCTCTCCTCTCCTTTGCCAAGGACTCTGGAATTACAGATGGGAGCAGCCAGTGAAGTTTGATCAGGACTCAAAATATGCGTGACTTTGGCTGAAGGCCATTCAGACCTTGGTTAATCTCTGGGGAAGGTAGTGAAGGACTGGCTTTGCTCTCCATGGCAACGGCAAACCTCAGAAAATTATCTAAGCATTGTTACTAAGACTGATAGTGGGTTCATGCCATTTCCCATTCAGAATTTGTATGGAACATTTGTATTTCAGGAAATTTGTCCATAAAAGAAAGGGAGAGAGAGAAACTCTGGGTTTCACATCACCCACGCATCTGCAGGTGTCCATGGGCCAGTTAGGCCTCCATGCACAACACAGAAAAAGTATCCCTGAATTATGCAGGAAAGATAACATGTGACTCCCCCCTTCTTCTTCAAGATGGAAGAAATCCACACCTAGAAGTCTGCATATATAGTCCCTATCATACATTACACAAGGACAGGTGTGCACCTTGCCTTCATACTCTGCATAGGTGGCCTTTTTAAGCAAATTGTTGTTTGAAATGGGTGTAAAATTCATATGCATAATGGGTAGCTTCCAATTACACAGCCTAACTAGTTAGTAAAATGCCTCCAACCTGCTCTACTCCATGCAGTTTAACAACAAGGCACCGGCATTGCCAGTGGGAAGCTGAAAAGCTGGGACAGGCAGGTGAGTGACTGCATAGAGGTGAGCAACATAAAAATCTTAGTATAAGAGCCATTGATCCATTTGGGTTAGTATCATCTGCTCTATAGTGCCATTGTGGCAAGAGTGTTGCCTGGGATGCAGGAGATCCACGTTCTAGTTTCCACTTGTCCATGAAGCTCCTGCGTGGCTTTGGGCCAGTCATGGACCCACTGTCCAACCTACCTCACAGGACTGCTGTTGCGAGGATAAAAATTGAACGGCGGGGGATTATGCAAGCCACTCTGGGTTAGTGGAGGGGATATAAGTATAAGAAACAAGCCAGCCAGCCAGCCAGCCAATGCAACCATTGGTCCATGTGTTGTCATTATTGTCTACTGTATGGGGAACGGTCGGTCCATCTGGGTCATTATAGTTTGCACTGGATCATTGATCCATGGATTGCCTGCTCTGTGCTGGAACATGTGTCCATCTGGCTGGAATCGTCTGCTCTGTGCTGGAACATTGGCTTATCTGGGCCAGGATGGTTCACAATAGCAGGTCTCCAGCTCTGCCTGAAGATGCCAGGGACTGAACACAGAACTTTGCACAGGCAAATCATGTGCTCTGCTTCCATACTGCAAGGCCCTCATTCAGAACAGAAGGATGATCAAAGAAGGCCGAAGGAGAGAAGGTCTTTTTTCCAGCAGAAAAGCCTTGATGCTGGAAGGGAGAAGAGAGCAGGGGAAAAGCTCACCTGGGCTCCCTGTCCCCTCCTGCCATTGCATCCTGATGCAAGGAAGGCAGTCTGAGCTTCACTGCCCAGCTGCTGCCTTGTCTTGGCCTTTGGAGTAAGGACAAGCTCCCAGCTTGTTGAACCACTTGTTTGCTTCCTCACTGGCTAAGCCACCTGATCCAGCCTTCTGCAGATGGCACCCTCACTAGTTTGGGACTATAACTCCCAGCATTCCTGAACACGGTCCATGTTGTCTGAGCCTGATAGGAGTTGAAACCCAAACATCTGGTGGACAGCAGGTTGGGGAAAGTCGGCCTAACATTTCCTGTTTGCTCATGTCCTCCACTCGGTCAAGAGAGAATAGACTCAGCCCCAGACTGTTTCAAGGGGGGTTCCTCTGGATTTCTCCCAACAGCTCTTGCTCTTTGCAGCTGATTGAGACACAGTCTGGTCCCTAACAGAGTCAGCATCCAAGGTAAACATGGGATGGTGCCTGCTGAGGAAACAGCCCAGGAATGGCCAACTGACAAGAGCCTTCTGGAGCTGATCCTATTCTTCATCCTTGTAACCCATTTGCCTGCCTTTCACTCTGGCCAAAACAACAGCAGTGCTGAGAAGAAGGGGCAGGAGATACTGTGGCCTCCTTGCTCCCTGGCTGTGTGCCTATCAAGCAGGCAAGTTGGAGCCATGATGAGAAAGAGGATGAGGAGCAGGAGCATCTGGGACCACGGTGGTGAGAAGGCAGACTGATGGAGCCCATTGAGGGTGTCTTGGGCACCTCCAAGGACTCTCAGAAACTTGGAGGTGGGACTGGTCCCTAGGCACTCAGCAACAGAACTTAGAACTTGGACAGAGTTGTGGCTTGGTAATACCTTTTGGTGGCTCTCCACTGAAACTGATTGCCTGCATTGTTTAATTATGAGGAATGTCTCCATTGGAGACCAATTTGCTGTTCTAATTGCAACAGCATTGTGCCATGGGATCTTAATGTTTCTGGATATTAATCAAATGCAAGTAAAATCAGGGATGGCTTCATGTGCAGCACATCAGGGGACTGGAGTGAATGGAGCACAGTCATGCTCAGAAGTTCATTATGCTTCTTTATACAATCATGCTCATGCAGATATTGAGACTGTGACAAACTGTAGACAAGCCCTGAGAGGAAGCAGAGTAAAATGCTGTCAAAGGAAGGGCTTCATGAGAAAGAAAGGAGAAAAAGTGATATTGTCTTGTGTCACCCTTAGGACAAAAGAGAGTATATTCAGGCAACTTTTTGTTCACAGATTGCATGAGAACTTTCCTCCAAGGGGCAGTGGCTCTTCTTGAGGACTAAACTACATGCTACATGCACTCAAATGTAACAAAACCCCGGTGCTTTTCTAAAGAGAAAAAGAAAGGCTTGATTTGGAGAAGGGAAGGAGCGGTGAGAAGAGGGCTGCTTAATCTCTTACCTGTTGCTTCTCTGCTCCAGATTGTCTCCCTTTTCTCAGCAAGGTTTAAAATGAGTGTTTGTTCTCCCACCATATAAGGAACCGCAATGGGGAAGATTCTTCTTCATGGCATCATTTGAAGCAGAGATGCACTTGGAGAGAAAAGGACTAAATGCCCTCTCCCCTGATGTTTCTCTGCTCCCAAAGACACTTTTAAGCACATGCTCAAATGGTGTTGGGATTCAGTTACATGACTTGTATATACCTCCCACAGGCCTTGAAATCCCCCAAGTCTGAGTCAGAGTCATGACCATTACTATTTGTGTTTTCTTGGTTTAAGTTCAATTTTCCCCTAATAAATTATAATGGCTTGAGCTATTCCCACCCTGCCAGCATAAAAGCCAGGAAAAACTATTCTGTCTCCTGAATATTATTGGCATGCAGTGTTATGCAAGCAAAAATGTTATCTATAATTACTGATAGATTACACTTGTTTAGAATTTAATCTCATCATTTCTGAAGCTGACAGAGCTGTTTTTTTGTGATCAGTGTGTCTGTCTCACCCTTTCTTTATTACAGTTAAATTCTAGCTTTAAATACTTGACCAAACTTGAAAACATGTCAGCATCCTAACTGGTCCTTGCTACACCCAAGGCAAGCTTGCATTTGCTACATCCAAGACAAGTTCACTCTGCAGAGTCAACATTAGAGTTGACTGTGGATCTGTAAGGTCCCTGACTGCTTGAGCAAATGCAAGAGAGGCAGGGAGCGCCTCCTCCATGGCAGGGTAACTTCTCAGCTTTATGGGAGCTATCCATGGTGCACCATGGTGGCAAGCACATTTTGGAGATGCTGCTCAGCACCATGGATAGCTCCCCCACATTAGGCCCCCGCGGGTGAGGTGCTGAATGGACACAGGAGTCACTGACCTCCCCTGAACACATGTCAACACCTACCCACTTAGACTTCTTCTACTCTGAAATCATTGTGCCAAAAATGGGCCGGGTGCTGCTGTTCCGTATACAGAGCTCTTGACTGTCTTCTTCTCCATCAGGTTCCCAGTGTGTGAATGCATTGCACTGTCTTAGAACGAAGGTACAATAAGGATCTGTTGTGATATTAGCATCTGACAGACCTGCTCCCTTGCTAAGACTCTGAGCAGACTCTGGTTTTTCTTTTCCCATTTGGAAAACACTCCTACAAATGAACATGCTTAAACAAAAACATTGTGACAGAGCGACATAGCCTTGCGCCCTCTCAGTCCAGCTGAAGCCAATGGTCTTGAGCACCCTTCTGTTGGCCTACAGAACCAACATTACTTTGCACCCAGGTCAACTGCACATTCTTTCACCTCCTTGTACCACTGAAACATCCAACCATTATTTGGCCTGCCAATTGAACAGCTTGGCTTTTTGATGGAAGAACTTACTGTCCACATGCTTGAGTGTTGCTTGTCTCCATCTGTGCTAATTAAGCTTGCTTATGGTGGGATCCAGCAATAAATGGAGTCATCCAGGCATGTTTTAGGGCCTTTTCAGCTCTCCATAGTTTTACAGTCCTGGGTTGTCAGCAAACAGTAAACCTTTGACTTCCATGCATGGATCCATTTATCTTGGGAATTGGGTACCAGTAGTGCAAGCATATCAGCCAATGGGCCTGACTTGGACATGTAAAGGTCTGGAAGAAAAATGGAATAAAGGTATACATGTTAGGAAGATGTCCTACAATTCCCAACATCACCCAGTCAACCATGCTGCTAAACTTTTTTCTTTTTCTTTTTTGTTCTGTTCTGATCTGATCTTTTCTGACCTTTCATCCAAGATGAACCCTTAATATGGTAAAATACCCCCCAAAAAATAAAGAAAGCCCTTTTCCTGCTTTTTACAGAGATTTGGGGGAAATTTGGAACATTTTTTTTTCCTGGAGTTTCCCACCACCATTTCTCTGGATTCTCTCCACCCCACAACAAGCTTTCAAATGTATGCTCCTGGTTCATTTAGCAAAGGGAGAGGGAGGAAGCACAGCTTCTCCAGAAATACAGATGGGAAACCGGGGGACATCTGAAAAAGAGCCGTTGCTTTCTTAGCTAAGGATGGCGCCTTCCCCCTGCTTGTATTTCCCCATCCTGTTCTACCATCTATCATGCGAAGGAGACGCAGCACTTCCGGAAGATGGACGAGCACTGGCACACAAGCTGCTGTGAGTATGTGGGAAAACAAGTCCATCAACATGTCTTTTTCCTAAATAGCCAAGAAGATGAAGAGCGATGGAAGGAGACCCCACTTTGCTTTGACTGTAGGAGGAAAATGGTACACATATTGATGAATCCATTGTTTCCTGAATCCCTGTGCTGGCAGTCGGGAAGGTACATTCATGCCATCACTCTTCAGATTCATTGGAGGAAGACAGCCTGTTCACCTTCAATTGAATAAATAAATACAATTGGCAGAGCGTCGTTTCATCTGCAACAGCAAGAAAAGATACACAAGCCTGCCATGTTCCCCTCAGTGTAATCCTAATACTTTTGTGGTGGTGCTGTGGATGATGATGATGATGACAGCTTTGGCATCGATTGATTGGCTGAGCTGCCCTGATGTCAGGAAGAGGTGGGGCAAGTGAAAACCTGTCCAGCTGTCACTGGATACGACGTTTCGATCTAACAGTGCCTGGAAACCAAAGACTGGAAAAGGCTGAACTAGAAGTAAACTTTACCCTTCATGGGGAAACAGTTAGGCTGGACAAACGTTTCAATTTTGGCTCCTTTCCATGTTGCTGTCTTTCTGGTTGACGTTTGGCACAACTCAAACGTCAAGAAATTCTCATCTTTCATTTTCTCTTGAACTTTGAGAGCTTGTTTTTTAAAAACAATGGCATGAGAATTCATGGACACTCTTGTGTTCATTTCTCTGACATCATGCCTTGTTATGCATATTGCCTGTCTTTGAAACATCTTGTCCTAATCTAGTGCATTCCTGGATGTGATTTCTCTGCACTATTCCTGTAATTTTGATCAAAAAAATGGGAGAAATGCAATTTCAAATGATAACTGAATTTAGATTCACATAGTGGTTTGAAAGCATGAAATTAGATAAGTTTGCCTAAAATCTGAAGTGGACAATCCCCTGTAGAATTCTAGGGTCAAATGATTTCTCGATGCCCCTTGGGCATTCCCTTGCTGAAATGGGCAGTAATACTATCAGCCCAGTTTGGATGATCTCCGCATTGTGGAAGCGGCCCATTGCAACGATAAACTCTTTCCTGTTTCACAGAGGCATCTTGGTTTTGGAGGAGCTGGCATCAGTGCAGTGGGCGCAGTGCAGTCCAAATGTCAAGAAACCCTCAATACAAAGTAGGAGAGACATTTAAAAATAGTAACATGCAACCTATTCGTGTTTCTGCACACACACAAAGTCCTACATGCTAACTGGGGAATGCTTGAAGTCATAAGACTTTTTCCTCTCTAAACATGTATAAAGTTGCACTCCAAATCTCATTTACAGATCCCCCTGAAAAGCTATGGCAGGCCTTTGCTTTTTGTCTGTTTCCGGTAATGTTTTATGATGCAAGGAAGCTTTGACTCATGGAAAACAGAAATCCAATGGTCCCTGGGGAAGTTTCCCAGGGATCATAGGATGGCTCAGAAAGCCCCTTTCTGAGGCCAAAGATAGCACTTTGACTTTGGAAGGGGGAACTGGAATGTCAACCTCAGACCCCACAAGACCAGCACAGATAGGACTGTGCCAGCTGCCCTTCCAAGGTCATGAAGCTGACCTTGGAGATGGGGGGACAGGTGGAAAATCTTGCCCAACATTATTCCATATTTAGGTTTGGCCTGTGTGGTCGACAAGCAACTACTTAAAGAGGCAACTGAGAAACATTACATTCAGAGCTACCCTTCTCAAAGAGGGGCGGGGGCTTGCACTGCAGCCATGTGTCCTACAGGCCTCTGTTCGCAGTTTCTCTGCTTGAAAGCCAGTCCAGTCCAGTTCTGCCTTCAAGATAAAGAGCCCCGAGGAGAGAGGCAACCGGGGCTTTGAAGATCACCGCCAGCATCTGGACAGCAGAGAGCGCAGGCTCACGGCACACGTGAGCACTGTCTTCCGCACTCTGGTGAGACGCAACAACATTTTTTTGGAGGAATAGCACTTTCCCTAAACATGGCACTTTTACATAGCAGTCCACAGATGAAAACACATTCAAATCCGTGACACTTTTTGCAGTGCGGCGTTTTTGCTCTTCTCCTTCATGTGCAACCAGCTGTTGTGAGGCGTGGTCCTCCTTGCGAGTAAGCACAATGCTCCCGAGTTGCTTTTCCCTGAGACTGTAATGCTCCATATCTCTGAGTTCACCCAGAGTGAGGTGTTGAGCCCCTTCCAGCCCGCTTCAGCCCCCCATTTCTTTATACCCCTTTTGCCTGTGCATCCCAGCAGGCTGGGCACTGTGAAGCTAACCCTCCTGCCCTCTTCCTACTTTTCAGCCTGCTGAATTTCCCGCCTGTGCTGTCTCCTAGCAACCAGCATCACTTCCTCAGGGGGAGGTACCTCTGTGTCAGACAGACCACTCAACACCTGCCAGGAGACCTGCTCAGTCCCCTCCTCCTCCCCCTCCCCCTGCTCTAGTATTGGTAGACCGGGCCACTTGTCAGCCTCATCTGTCCATTTCACTCCCCACGGTGCTCTCTCTTCATTCCCACCCTCCTCAGCTTGGACTCACAGCTCCTCTCCTTGCTCCCCAGACATTCCCTGACCTTAATCTGATACTGGACCTTGCTGAGAATCCACAATGATCTTGTCTTCACTGCCTGAGCTTGAATCTCCACCAAAGCTAAAATCTGGGGGAATTCTGACATGCTGCCATGGTGCCTGTATATGGCTACTCTGCAGAAGGGACTGCTTGGCATACTTTGCCTTCCCTGCATCCAAAACAAGTGCAGTCCCTTTAAGAGCTTGTTGGCGCAAGAGGACCGCTGACTGATGTGCTCCAGAAATGCTTGCATTCCCCCCCCCCCCCCCGCTCCCCACCTGCAGTTGAGACCATTAAGGCCAGTCTGTGCTTAGTCACTGCTGGCAGGGGGCCTGCATCCCTGCATTCGCCTCGACTGAGCCTGCAGTTTTGCTTCCAAATGCAGACTGTCTTCTTGCTACAGAGCTAGAGCGACTCGCCCTAATCAAGAGGCCCTCACAGGAAAAGCAGCCTTGCAAAAAGAGGAAGCAACCACCCATGGAACAGCTGTGCATTTTACTGAGAGAGCGACACCCAAAAGGGCCCACCCCAGGCGGTCGTGGTTCAGTTCCAACAGGACCTGCTCCCAGTTCAGTGCACATAGGCCTGCAGTCTGCAGCTCCCATGGTAGACCACCGGGGGGGGGGTTTGAACCCCAGGCCTGGAAGCCACTGGGGTTTCCCTAAAGGCCCCGCTTCCTCCAGCAACTCCCGTTTGCTCTGTGGTTTCCCAGAAGTCAGCACAGTGCTTCTTTCCATTTTAAGAAGAAGAAACACCTCTCCAAAGACTTCCTTACAGAGAATAACAATTTGCTGGCATTTTTAGCATTTTGGTCCTGCCCACCACTGGAACATGGTCCCCAAGCATTTCTCTGAAACTGAGTTTGGTTCTCAGCCTAAAAGCAGTTCAGCACCCAAGTTATCCCCTCTCATTTGGGTCTAAACCCTTCTGGGGCATATGCCTAAGAAGGCTTGGCGGGGTGGGGGTGGTGCTGCATTCTCACACCTGCTCAGAGACAAGCATGTTTTTATGAGTGCTGAGATTCTTGGGCTGCAATCGTACTTGCCCACGTCTCTGGAAGTACACTGCATTGAAAGCAAGGGGGCTTACTACCAAGTAGAGAAATATATGTTACTTTGCAATAAGCAGGCAGAGAATTGAGCTGTTTGGGCTATTTGTAGCCTAACCCTGAGCAGATTTCACACCGGGTTCCATGAGTGATACTGCCAGGCAAATGTGCACACATCTGAATGGCTTAATTCTACCAGGCTGGCCAGGTGTCCCCTATTATTTGAAGTGCTGTCCAGGCCCAGTGAAAGGTCATGATCCATCAGAAGGAAGAGCTGGCCCCGCATGTTTCTGTGTTTCTTCTGTTTCTATGTCAGTGAGAGCGTTCAAGGATAGGCTAGAGATGCACATGGTGGGCATGTTGTGAGCGGAGCCGACTAGAGCCAGGGGTCAGACTAGATGGCCTGGGAGGCACCTTCTGACTCGCTCTGTTTCTATGTTCTATGTTGTCCATCAGCAGCACCTAGCCTGAAGGGTGAACAAAGGCACACAAGTCCCCAGGCACACAATCTTCCACATTACAGTGAGCTGCACTGTATTTCTGTCTGCATTATAACAATGGTCTTCAAATGTGCATCTACACAGATCAGCAAGCATGCACAAATTCAACACATGTTGGTATTCTCCTTGGTCCTCCTCTTCGCAATGCATGTGGACTTTTTTGGCCGTTCATGAGAAACCACCCTAAATTCAATCAGTGCTTAACACGAGAATTTCTTTGGAGATCCCAGGCATGTACTGACAAATCCACCTGGCATGGTCTGCATGGGCCAGCCCTTGGGATGCTTTCCTGCATCCTTTGCAGCAGCAGCAGCAGCAGCACTGAAGAGGCAAGCCCACCTGATGGCATTGGATGGAAATAGAATCACTGGAAAAGCCCCTTTAATAAGTGGGTGTGGAATGGGCTTCCACGGGAGGTGGTTGAGGCCCCATCGGTGAGGGTGTTCAAAGCTAGGCTAGACATGCACATGGTAGGCATGTCATGAGCGGAGCCAGCTAGAGCTGGGGGTCAGACTAGATGGCCTGGGAAGCCCCTTCTGACTCGCTCTGTTTCTATGTTTCTAAGTGCAGGCCCTGCAATTGTTCAAGGAGGGAATGGAAATGCTACACTTTTAAACAGTAAAAAGCAAACAAGCGACTGTCCTAGAATTATGAGCAGAGTTGCAGGGTTTGCATAGATCTGATTGGGAAGGAGGAGATCGGCACCTTCTTTTGTTAATGGAGCAAAAATACAGCAACTTCCTTTTCTTTCTTTTTTAACCATGGCTCAGTGGTGGAGGATGTTAGCCAAGCCAAAATTCTGTCTGGAGACCTGGAGAGTCTGGGGTCTGGAGGCAGCAAATTCACGCTGGCACCACAAGACTAGCCGCAACAAGGAGATCTGTAAAATCCCTGCCTCTGAAGGTTTTCTGAAGATTTCAACACCTTCACTGCCTCCCAATCTACCCCCAGGGCACCCAAGAAGTGACCCGCATGATGATATAACTTGAGTGAGGCTGAATTTCCAGCTGCAAAAGCAAGCAAGCAAACCATTCATGCAGGAAATGGATTTCTTGGAGGGCATAAAATGCCCTGGAAACCCCAAAGGTACGTCCTCACCCTCTGTGTGGCTCTTCCCAGCAGCTCCTGTCCCCACTGCTCTGCCGCTCTGCTGGTGCCTTCCACGAAGTCTTGCCATGCGGTCTTTGCTTACTGGGCCCACTCCCACCATCACCCCAAACTGGCATATTGGCTGGGGGAGGTGGGAGTTGTAGTCCAAGACCAGTGGAGAGAGCGAGGCTGGGAAAAGCCAGTGCAGTGAGGAGAGAAGCAGAGAGTTTGGATAGCCCTCCGCAGCACTTTTGCAGGCTAGTCGATGCCTTAGCATTTGCATGCATCAGAAAGGGCTCTGTGCAAGTACCGTGAACGCGTGTCGACTGTCTGTCTCCACATAAGGGTTGGGACTGGATCTCCCCTTTGTGCATCCTGATTTGGCCTTGCAGCATCACATCTAAGTCCAATGAAGCAATGTGCGCCTGTGGCCAGTGCATTTCTCTTGTCACAGGACAGCTTAACAGTTTCGTTGTCTGCAGCACAATATGGTAAAACTTTGCCCGGACACTGATGCTTCCTCACTTCCCATGCGGTGGGAGACTGTTTCACTGCCCTCCTACACACAGCAGAGTGGGAAGACTTGTTGCCTGGAGCTTGGAAGCCCGGGGCTGCATCCCCTCCTTCCTGTCCAATGGCACACAACCCAGGTCCCTATTTATGCACCCCAAACAAAACCTGATGGAAAAAGTCTGCTTTTCTTAGGGCAAAAACCTTTAGTGAGAAGTACATACACAAACACACATATGTACCTGCTTTGGCTCAGCTCTAAATATGCCAAGGGCTTTGCCAAAGATTTTATATTAATTTTGGAATTAGCCTAGGCAATGCAGCTGCGTTCAGAAATAAGCACCTTGCCAAGCATCCGTGTGGTTTTGATGAGACTGGTACCTTTTCCTTCCTCCAGCGACTGCTTCCCCTTGGAGCCATTTTCATCTCCTTTGCTCTGCCATATCATCTGGTTGACTGCAGCGACCCTGCAGTCGTGTGGTCCCTGCCAAAAACTCTCCAGAGCCAATTAAAATGGAAAAGAGGGCAAACATGGGTGAGGGGGAAATGGCATTGCAAACAGGAGTCACCAGGGGAAAGGCATGAGCGGGGCCCAACGCTGAAAGAACACCGTTATGTTTACCACTCAAGTCCAGAAATAGCCAGAAAGAGCAGGCACTTTCAAGGTTTTAGCTCTGCCCTAGATAGCTTTATGCTGCTGCTAAGGTCAATTAAGGAGCACCTTCTGCTATATCAGCCTGCACAAAAGGTACAATCTTCAACTGATGCTTGTCCCAGAATGCCCCCGGCATCAGAAGTGGAGTGGGTGGCAGCACCAGAAAAAGCACTTTTTTTTTTTATTACCAGCACCCCATTGATAGAATTCCTGCCTCCAGGGAAGTCTGTCTGGTACCAATGTTATTATCACTGAGTCTCCAGTTGAAGATGTTTTTATTCTCGCAAGCATTTTGAATAAAACGTCTGTGTGTGGTTCTGATGGCAAAAGAAGCCAAAAAACTTGGCGACTGAGTCATCCACCCTGCTGTTTGATCCAGTTTTCATGATTGTGGTGGAATTTTGCAGACGCTTTTGCTTTAAATGTGCTTCTTGAGGTTGGTAGTATTTGAAGTCTGCAAAAATGCCTTTTCTTGTACTGCTATATTGCAGGGATCATAAAATCCTAGAATAGTAGAGTTGAAAGCGGCTGTTGCAGGGCACCACGTTACACAATCCCATTCAGATGTCTATCTAGTTTCTTTCTGAATGTCTCCAGTGTGGGAGAGCCCACCACCTCCCCAGGCAGCTGGTTCTGCTGTCGTATTGCTCCGACTGCGAGGAAACTTGTTCTGATATCCAGGATGCAGAAGCCCAGTCTGTTGGTCTATCCTATAGATCCTTCCATGGAGCAAGGCTTGGTCACCAAGGTCCATCCCCTGAAGGACTCCACACTGTTATCCCTGGATGCTGACTAAGCTGCACAGGGGGCCCTACCTGCTTGCTCAGATCAGAGATGACCATAGGAGTGTGCAAAGGATACAGGGATGCAAGCCAGAATTGGCCAGCATGGGGAGCAGAGGCAGCAGGGCAGGGAGAAGCATGCAGAAGAAGACTGGGCTGATTCCCCGAACAAGGGATTCTTCCCCCCACTGCTAGCCTCGTCCCTTTCTGCATGCTGAGAAAGGAATTGATTTTCACGGCATTCTGAGCAGGGTGAAAGGCAACGTGGGTGGGGCAGGTGTCATGATGCCACTGATTCTGGCCTGGTCCATTGACACCATCCAACTCCTGGGGGAGGGCAATTTCCCCCACGCACCTGAAAGCAGCCCCCCTTGGATTTATGGCAAACTGCCCTGAGATATGCATGCAAATACCTTAATGGTGGAATCCTTCTTGCTGTGTGGGAGCCAGTGTGGTGCAGTGGCTTAGAGTTCGGGCCTGGGATTCACAAGATCTGGGTCTGAGCCTCCACGCAACTGTGGAGCTCACAGGGTGACTCTGGGCTGGTCACAGACTCTTCACCCAACCTACCACACAAGGTTGTTGTTGTGGGGATAAGGAGAATTAGATAAGCCACCTTGAGCTCCTTGGAAGAAAAAAGGTGGAATATAAATATAATTTAAAATAAAATAATGTTGGGAGTTCTGATGGTAGATAAACTACCATGTCCAAAATCCTGCCAGTCTTATGGCATCAAGCAAAGGGGAATGAGAGCAGCACTTTTCATGCTACCTTCCTCTTCAGGGTTTCCCAAGCAATGATTTCTCTCCCCTGCAAACAACAGGAGGAGAATTATGCAATCCAGCTCAGGATTGGAATGTGCTGGGCAGGAGCTTCTCCAGTCCCCCTGTGAATGTAGCACCAGGCGCCCTCTTTTTGCTCCTGATGTGAGAGGGATCCTTCTGGGGGCTGGGAGGGGGTTTCTGCGGTCAGTTCTCACCATCAGAGAAAGTGGTGGCTCTGGCATCAGTGAGGATCCTTGTCCACCCCAGCTTTTCTTTTCCACCGCATAGGAGATTGCGGGAGCTATCCCTGGTGCTGAATTCCACGGGCAAGATGGGTTCGCCAACATGGTGCACCACGGACAGCGCCTGTAAAGCTGAAAAGAAAACCTGCAACGGATGAGGAGCCCCACTGGGATGGGAGTCTCCAGCAGCCCCTCCATCCTTGAAGAAGGGAGCCCTTCTCTACTCTGTGCCCCCGCCCCCCCACAGGGGCAACAGCAGTACTGCCTGCATAAATAAAATCAATTCCATCAATAGTGCTTTTTCCCATGTTGGTCTTCTTTGTTTTTCATTCCTCCTTGATAATGTTTGGCTCTGGCTGTTTCACAAGCCCACATTGCTCTGGAAGGCCAGGGCATGTCTTTCTAATTATTCATGGCCACTTCTGCAGCAGTCTTGGCCAGAATGCATAACTATCCCCTCTGGTGAGCTATTTCCCTAATTTAATTTTCCTCCTCTGCTCTACATAAATATTTATGGACCAGCTGGATTTCCAGATCTGGCTCGGTCGCTCTGCCCTGTAATGTCCCCACTGGTCTCTCGTTGTCCCCGGAGTGATGCAAAGTCAACCTGCCAGTCAGAAGTGATCAGCTGCTTCTGACACACAACCTACTGCTGGTGACAGCTGTGCTCATTGCCAAGCCTGTGGACAGGAAATATGAAAAACGCACTTTTTCTGGCATTGGGTCTGCCTGCTGCAAACATTTTGGGCACCTCAGCAATGGGATCAAACCTTGGGGTAACCCTGAGTGAGGGAGGGCACCACTTGATTCTCAAACATTCATTCCTGGCATATTAAGCACATAGCAGACCTTCCTGATCGGGGCCCCTGGGTCATATGTGGCTTGCCAGTCCTGGACTGAGTCCCGCCAGATGGTGAATAAATTCTGTTTTTGCACCTGCAGGCAGTCCATAACCCAAGAACAGTAAAAGGCAGAAGTGAGAGGCAGCATGGGGTGATTTTTTTAAAACACAGCTTGGGCCAGGTTCTTCAATCACTTGGATTTCAGGCATCTTGAACCTGCTGGAACCCTAACAAGGCACATGCGTGTGCTCTGATGAGACTCCCAGGTGTGCATGGGAGATGGCCTGTTTTGGAGGGACTGATAGCTCAGAGTCTGAGGATGATGTGGGGCTGGCTGAACCAGACCAGGCTCAGAGCTCACACTCTGATAACGGAGCTGTTGTTGTAACAGACAGGCCTGTGCCTGCAGACTCCCCCCTGAGGTGCCAGTCCGGGCCTGCTCTGGATGAGCGTAGCTGAAGGACACCCACAGGCTCCCTCCTGCCTGTGGGAATGAAGCAGACGACGGAAGGGAGGGGGAGATTTGGAATTGGGTAGTCTGTCGGATTGCATACACGAGCTTTCTCAAGACATGGACCCGAAGGCCCATCGTCACAGCCACAGGCTGGCCCAGGTAGGGGCTCAGAGTGCAGAACGCAGGCGTGCCTGATTCCACAGTGTCTCTCCTTCCAGAGACAGGCCCCAGAGAGTTCATAAGCAAAGCTCTGGGTGAAGGGGGGCAGAGAGGGGACAACACTTCTTCTTGGGTATGCTCAGAGGCTTGTGGATGCTTCAAGTTTTCTGTGTCAAATGAAGATTCTTACAAGAAGTGCAGGAGTGACTGTCTTGCTTGGGAGGGGATGCCCAGCTCACGACAGTCATGGAGAAGAAGGTGTGCTACTGAAGGGATGGAATTTCTTGTCCGGCCTTGGAGTCTGCCTGGTCAGCCATGGAAGCAGCTGCTGCAGACGCCTCTCCTGTCTCTCTTGCTGTATGAACTGTCCCTGGGCAATGAGATGCAGGTAGTCTGAATGGTCTCTCAAGAATCCTCCCCAAAACCACATGAGTCTGTGCTTGGGTGAAGAGACCACCAGGATGGGCCAACCAGCTGGGCAAATTTAGCCTGGCAGATTCTGCAGCGTTAGAGAGAGGAGTTGAGTAGTGGCTGTCCCCCGAGAGGGCTTGACGTAGGTTGTTTTGGAAGGCAGTTCACCTGTCTCTCCCCATCCCCCAGGGACTGGGTTCATCCAGAGGTCTGTGAGAACGTCAGCAGAAAGCTTTGTGCATGTACCAGTCTGAACTGGAAGTGGGTCTGAGCAGGAAACAGAGAGCTGCAGGAAATCTGATGGCAGGACTGGTTTGTTCACACATTGGTTGGAAAGCAGGAGCCCATTCTGCTCAGCCTGTGCGTAGGTGTGCAGTAGACCTGGCGGCGTAAAGTCTGCAGTGACCTCCTATTAAGGAAACTGAACCCTGAGTAAGGGCTCGAAGTTTGGTGAGGCAGAATGTTCAAGAGTGATGAGGGAGAAAAATAATATTCCTGATTCTGTGAAGTTCTATCGTGTTCCTCTGATGACACCCAATTGCTGAAGCAGTCAAGAAGGTTTCAATCAGCAAAGAGTGATGGGACACCTCTGAGATCTCTGTCGCTTTAGTCTATCATCCCTTATTTGGTATGGCCAGGAGAGTCCTTGACTGCCACCGCATGTGTGGTGTCTCCAGTGAGGCCGGGGCACCCAATCACACATCTCTGAGAACCAAACTAGAGCACACATAAACTTTGCATACATCGAGTTACAGGTAAAGAGGCATGTTTGGAAATAACACCTACACATTAAATAAGAAATACAATTCATCACGTTATAGTGAGGATCAGAGGGTCTTGGTACCCGTTCAGTCTGCATTCCACATGATGAGTATTGATGGGCCATTTCAAGGCCCCTGCCACTCTCCCTCTGGATGGCCTTTTTCCTGAAACCAGGAGGTGCAAGAGAGAGGCCATATCTCAGTGGCAAAGCACCTCTCCCCTGTGCAGAAGTTCACAGGCCCAACTGCCCAAATCTCTAGACAGTACAAGGAAATGATGATGCCTGAAATGTGGAAAGCCACTGCCAGTCAGTGCCACTGATGTAGGACTGATGGACCAGCCACCTGACTCATGGGAAGCAGCTTCTTGTGTTTCCGGGTGAAGCAGCCTTGGACCAGACAGATCTTCCAGTAAGGCGAGTAGAGGACTTCTTCTGGCAGCAACTCAAACAGAAGACTGTGCTCTGCTCCGTGAGCCCAAGACTGGCTGGGCACCACAGTGGTGTTGCTCCCATGGTGTCCCAAGTACTCTGGGCAATGTGGATCTGCTTGCTTAAGGATTCAGAGACTTCCTCCACCCTGCACCCTTCAGGAAGCATTGCAGAGATCCTCTGTAAAGAGTGGGCCCTTCTCTCATGCACTGCAACCCGTTCAGAGAGATTCATCATCGGATTCTGGGGAGGAGGCGGAGGACCGAGTGGGGAAGAGGACTCTGCAATTGCAGGGTTGCCTAGTGAAGCTGCTCAGGCAGAATTGGCTTGCTTCAGGAGGGACAGAAGAGTTTTCAGGAGGGGAGTTGGAGCAGATGCAAGACCCAGTCCAGAGGCAATGGGAGAAACAGGTGGCCCAGGTAGAGGGTCTCAGCATTCCCCTTGTCCTGCCCTCCAGCAGCAAGAGCCAGCATGAGGATGAATCCAGAAGATTTACTGAAAGGGAGGGACAGAGGGGAAGTTTCAAGAGTTGGAGTCAACTCTTTACATGGGCAGATGTTTCTCTCTCAACTTTGGAAGAAGGCTATCTATAGTTCATACTGCTCTGTAATCTGTTGAGTTCCAATAATAGAGCTATGCTTCAAAGGATTATTTTTGAGTTTGAACCCAGCAGGGAGGGCCTGGATCATGGCGCCCGCCTCATCAACCTCCAAGGTAGCTTGTGTGCCATGTGACTGAAAAGTGACGTAGATGTTTTAAAATATAGGAGGGTGCTGGGTGATGAGGCCAGTCCATTCCAGAAAGATGCTGGTTATGGGGAATCCCTTTTGGACTCCATGGTGTTTACCTGGGCCCCTAAAGTGCAGCAAAAAGAATGGTACTACCCAGTCACAATCCACCCGAGTGCTAACAGAAATCCTTCTCCCTTCTCATTGGCATAACAGAAATATTCATGACAGATTGTGAATCTATGTGGACATTATCTGAGTCAATTTCAAAGAGGGCTGGGAAATCATTGGCTGAGAAAAATGGAAAAGTGAAGATGTGGAAGCATAGGGTGGGGAGGAATGCCAATGAAATGATGGATTTATGGACTGGAGAGAGTAGGGGAAAGAGCACTGGAGGCAATCTGACCTTCAAAAAATGTTTGGAAATCAGTCGGTCATCAGTGTCTTGTGCAAGAAGAAGTCTCGTTAGTCTTCCAAGAGCGCCATTTGATCAAGATGTTCGTCTATGCTCATCTACGTTCACAAATAATGAAAACCCAGTATTCATTTTGCATAGTAGCTCATCAAAACTCACCCTGCAGACAAGCTTTTGTCTGACAAAACACAGAATAATGGGGATCAAAGGGGAAAGGAATGTTACTTATCCTGTTATATAATAACTGGTTCTTTTCAGGTTAATGGGCTTTCAAAGGAGTGGGGCATTTTGCATGTTTTGGGGGGCAGGGAGTCCTGTTTGTTTCTTTTCAAAAACACCCAGATGCCTTTCACCTAAACAGAATGGCTTGCCTATCCGATAATCATGCTTTGGCTTGCTGCACTGCTGGAAAATAAGGTTTGGAATTATTAATAGGTAGCACCAGTGTGGGAGGGCTGAAGCTGGGAAGGAGAGCAGCTGCTTTGCATACAGTTATTTCTCAGCCTCGAATTATTTCCCAGCATTTCCAGGTAGAGCTGGGGAATAGCCCTGCTAGAGAACTTCAGAGCTGCTGCCGGTCTGTGTTGACACCACAGGGCTAGACAGAGCGAGGAACTGGCTCATTAGAAGGGCACTTGCTCTGTTGATGCGGCATGTCAAGCGCACTCACAGTCCTTTCTCTAGAGAGAGCCCCACTGGATGTACAAACACTTTGCTATAGTTGCAAAGCTTCGTGCAACAGCATCTGTTCGGGGGGACCCACAGCTGCATGCCCCACCCTGAGTTTCAGACACGCAAATAGTCACTCCACTGGGATATTAAAATATATGACTGGAGGAATCATTCCACAGGCCAGAGTGGCCCACACATTTCTCAGGTGGGACCTCCTGGGCAGGGGTGTTAGCACGCCTTCTCCTCCCAGAATCTTGCCATACCCACAATGCACTGTGAGCCATGGGCATAGACACCCACACACAACTGGCCTCGTAATTTCTCCAAAGGGGAGAAAATGAAGAGGGGACTGCACTGTCGTATGGGCACACAATTTTGGCTTCCATTTCAGATTCGGTGCTTCTGCCCCTGCCAATGCATTCTGTACCTCCTCCGTCATTCCCATCTCTTTCTTGATAGCTGCCATCCTCTTCTTTTCATTCTTCTCTTTCATGGGAGCTTCTAAAAGGCCACATCTCTGCTCTTCACATTTCTGTGCTTCCCCTCCCCCCTTTTTTTTCTCTCATCCATGGAACTCTTAACCAGCCAATATATATTCCATTCACTCTCTCCCCCCTCCACCAACACACACACACACACACACACACACACACACACACACAGAGAGAGAGAGAGAGAGAGAGAGAGAGAGAGAGAGAGAGAGAGAGAGATCTAAGACTTGTTTATTTACTCTTTCTTTCTTTCTTTCTTTCTTTCTTTCTTTCTTTCTTTCTTTCTTTCTCCTTATACATCCTCCAGATTTTTAACATTTCTAAGTTTTATTTCTGGCACTTTGGTGACTAAATTCCATTGTGAGCCCATTGCACTAGGACTATGTTTTTATGCGTTTTCCACAGCATTGAGCCGCTTTTCATGCACCACAGATGATGATGACGATGACGAAGATGATGATGATGATGATGATTGGATAGAGACATCTGCCATCTTTTCTTTGACTGGCTGGTTCAAGTCCTAAAGGCCTGCACAGAGTTTCCAGAGTGCTTCTCCTCCGCTTCTCATACAGAAGTGGATTTATCCCCTTCCCCTCTCTGAAGGAGGGGACACCCAGGGTGGGGATTCTGGGCCCCTGCACAGGGAACCCCACACCAGTGCGGCACACAGTTATAAGCCAGCTCTGCCTCTCTGGATGGGGGCAGGGGTAGAAGAACAGGCTTCGGCTGTTGGGAAGTATAGAAATGGAAGGAAGGAAGATATTAGCTACTTGTCCCTTACCTAGAATGAAGTCTGATCAGATTCAATGGAATTTTCTTCTGAGAAGGCATGTGTTTGTAAGAGTTTTTTGTTTTTTCCCTTTAAGTAGGGAGGCCTTGATCAAGCAGGAAAAATTGGCTCTTAAAACACACACACATTTTAGTGTAGTTCAGATACTGAAAGGAGAAAGAACAAGTATTAATTTGAGGGATGAACATATAGATATCATATTCATATTTAATCAGAAGACTGAATCAAGAAAATTTGATCCATAAATAATGCAGTGCCCTAGTTAATGGCATTTCAACCATTTTGAAGACACGTGTGCAGAAAGTGGATGACTGGAAGTTTTGTTAGTGTGCAACGGTTAAAAATAATTTTGTCTGTATTTCAGTTTGTCTTGTCTGTTTCAGTAGGTTGGGCATACTCTGGTCTTAGGAAAGGAGAGATCTTCAAGGGCTGCTTCAGAGACTGTGGGCATGAGTCTTCTGGGCACACCCCACCAACCTTTCCCCAGGTCTTCTGCTCCCACACCTGGCACTCAGCCACAGGCCTGGCTGTTCCCAGGAACAGGAAATGCATCACCAAGGGAAGAAAAAGTGCTTACCCTGAATAGACTGCTGGTCTGAAGAAAGCTTGGGATCACTAGGAATGGATCTGTATGTGTAAGGACTGCAAGGTCCATTTAATTCTGGTACTCCGAACAAATTCCCCAGAATTCTTTAATTCTGAGGCCCCCAGGAGCCCTTGGGCACCAGGCTCTCATTGGTACATCTTGGGATGCCGATAATAAAAGGACACCTTCAAACAGAGTTTTGTCCTGTGTAGAGTAAAGCAGATGGCCACCCTATCTTAGGTGAATTCACATGCTTGAGGTAATTTGGCACCTGTGTTCTGCAGCATTTGAAATCCCCCAGATATCCAGACTCCTCCAATGGTTCTTAATCTTTAAAATGGACTTGTACTGGCTAGTTCTTCCAAGAGAGGACTGACCCTCAGCAGTCCTTCAAGGAGAGGACCATCCTCTCCAAACTAGACACATGGCCACCCCACTGAAGCCTCACATACTGGCATCTGTCAATATGTCTGTGCTGTGTGGTGGGTGGCTGGAGAAGCTGGAAGGAAGGAAAGAAATAGGAGGGGGTCTCACCTGAAAACCAAGGTCAGCGAGACAAAGCGGCACAAACTGAGGCCATGTCTCAGGAACAGAGGAGGATGCACAGCCATGAGATGTGCCCAGTGGCCACTTGGTTAGGTGCCCAATGAGATTAGGAAAAGCCATGGGAGGCGGGATGTTCCTGGTGGTCCATCAGAGCAGCTACATGGAGTTTCCATTGTCCAAAATGCACTCTGTTCAAATGGACACAGGGCAATCCTAGGGTGGCCAGGGGGCTTCTCTTTTGGAGGACAGTCCTCTGTATGAAGGGCTAGCAGAGGACCATCTCTCTGCTTTTATTTTAATTTAGCTCCTGAACAGCAGGCTGAACTGGGAGGCACGAAGTCCCCTGGCCACAGTGTCCCTCCCTCTGCTGAGATGGATCGTATTTCCTATCTAAATTATAGCTATTATTTCTAAATGTGCATCTCTGAACATCAATTAGCATGTGCACATTTGAAAGCCAACTGGTATTCTGTTTTGTCTTCCTTTTTGGCAAAAGGAAAGTGGTCACCTTAGCAGTCACCCCAGAAGCATTTGTCAGTCCACGGTTGGAAACATCGCTGGACTAGACAAACCCTGGGAAAATCCCAAATCCAGGGTGCAAAGGAAACAGGAACAAAGGAACCTAGCAGCAGCTCTCCTGAATTTCAGACCAGACTTCCTTCCTGATGCTATCTGGGGACAGTGGGGTTTGAACGTGCAACCTTCCACATGCAAAACAGGGCCTCTGAGCCACAGCCCTATCCCAACACCGCTGAAGCAGAGCAGAGCAGAGTAAAGCAAAGCTGAGATCGGCCTTGTCAAGGAGCGGCAGCATGTGGCTGACGGCAAAGATGGGAAGAGAGAGCTGTCTTTCACTGATCATTTCTAACTCCCCAGCTCCATTGGGCTGCGGGTCTAGAATAGAAAGGGGAGCTTTGCGGTGTGTGTAATCCCAAGCAAACAGGAGACAAAAGTATCTGGCGCGTCATCCACCTGCTTCCCTGGCCCTTTCATCCACCCACCTGTGCCGCACTGCAGGTGGGAGAAGAAGGTGGATGAAAGCGAGAGGTGGGGAAACGGGCAAAGGAAGTCACAGCTGCTTGGCCTCCTGCTTTGTCAGTGGATTTACAAATAATGAAGCAGCAGCTTGGAAAAGAAAAGGCGATGAGGATCTGCCGGAGCGGAAGCCCGCTCATGCATATTCAAACCGTGTTCACTTTCCAGTGTGCATAGCTCACGGTTTGAAGGTGAGACTTGCCTGCAGATTTAGAGTGCTTAAAGGCAAGATCCTGTCCCCATTTAGTGGGAAAAGCTCCTACAATTCCTGCCAAGTTGTCAACTGAACACCAGGCAGAACTGTCTGTCTCCTGGACTTTGCACCATTGCCTATTATCTTTGAGACACCATCGGGCATGGATTCCTACCTGGAGATGATTTAGAAGTTGGAAATGCTGCAGAGAGCAGCTGCCCAGTTGCGGAAAGGTGGCACAGGGGGGACTTGATTCGTCCAGCACAAAGGGTCTGCACTGGTTACCAAGTGAGCGTTCAAGTTCAGTGCAAGGCACTAATGTTGATTTTTCCTGTGGTGGCCCCTAATTCGTGCAATTCCCTCCCCTCTGAAGCGCATCTGACACCTTGCATTCTGTATGCCTTCTCTCCACAAGGCAAGGCACAGCAGCCAAGCTCTTGGAGTGAATCCTCTTGCTTCCCCCTTCTCATGAAGCTGCTTTCTGAATAAGTATGAATGGAGTTATTTATAATAGTTTTCAGTTCTTCTAGACTGTTGCATCAAGATATGTGCACCCTGGAAATGTAACGTGAACAATGAGCTGTATAAGAAGAGATCTGAAGGATCAATTTCTCCCATATAGGTTTGCCCAGGCAGTTAAATTGTCTTCGGGGACCCTTCTCTGGGTGCCCCTGCTAATTAAGTGAGATGGGTGGCTAGCTAAGAACAGGGCCTTTTCTGATGTGGCACCGATTTTATGGAATGCTCTCTCCAGAGAGAGGTCTTTTCAGTGCTAGCTGAAGATCTTCTTATTTTCCTAGACATGCTAGTCTTTCTGTTTCGGTTGTTTTTATATCAGTTTTTTGTGTTTTTAAATCCCTACATGGCTGATGGGTTTTTCATTTTGGCTTTATACTGTAACTTCAAGTTTTATATTACACTTTATCATGCTGTATTTTATGATTTTCAGTGCTTGAGCCACCCAGAGTGTGTTGGCTATTGAGTCATATGGTAATGTAATATAAATATTATATATTATAGATGTATATAGAATAAATCAACAATGATAAGTGAAGAGTACATCATGATTGATTTAGTTTACAACTTTGAACCCCATTTTTCTGCCCCAAAAGGGAAGAATTGGGAAGAATACAAATGAGGAGCTACGTCTCTGTTGGTTTTTTATGCCCCACCAATTCCTTTCTACCAACTGCAGCTGCTACTTGTGGAATGATGCCTTAGCTTTGCCAGGGCAACTGGGAATGAGCTAAAGTGTATGGACTGGGACCAGTTGGCAAGTCTCCCAAAAGTAGGCACCACTGGTCTATCCCAATAGAGAAATGAGTGTCTCTGCTCATTTCGGGTCTTTGCATTGAAAGGCTGTGTCTCTGCAGTGCAAATAGTGAGCCCCACTTGTGCAATGGAATCAGCAAAACCCACCGGTTAAGCAACAGAACCTGCACAGCGGAGGAGAATCAATGGGGGTACAAGACCCCATTGGATTCCACCCACTCAGGGAGGCATGCAGAATTTTACAAGGATGGTAATTCACCAGTTATTGGAAGATATTTTCAGTCAGCTGAAAGAGGTAGCAACAACAAACACACAGACTCTGCTCCCCACCCGTAAACAGTCAGATTCAGCAGGGTGAAATGTTTCCTTAAGAAGGAATGCCTTTCATTTCCCAAGAAACACAGCAAAAGGGGGACGATGCCCCCACCTGCCATGCCATGCTGGCGTCAGGTTTTTGAGGGCCCTTCGGCACCCCTTGGTGGGTCCACCGTCTCACTGCCATGATCGCCAGCTGCCCATGCTCCTTCTCTGGCTCTAACCTTGGCTACCACTCGCTCGGCAGGCTGAGGTCCAGGAAGCAAGTGGGCAGTGACATCAAGATCGATTGCTGGATGGATTCAGGCTGGGTTTGGGGAGGGGCTCAGCCTCAGCCTAGTCACTCTGATGGATTACTTTCTTCAGAGAAGGGACAGGGAAAGCGTGGCCCTACTACCTTCTCTACCTTTCGGCAGCCATTGCCCAAGGGATCCTCCTAGGCTGCCTTTGTGAGCTGGGAGTTGGAGCTGCTGTCCTACAGGGCTTTGGCTCTTACTTGTGGGGTTGCTTCCAGAGAATATCACAGGGGAATTGCCCCTTGGCCCTGTGACAGCTGAACTGTGGGGGGCCAGTGGGCACCATCTAGCCCCCAAAGTTATTTATTATCTGAAGCCTTTATATTTTTATTTATTTTATATTGTTAATTTTAATTTGATATTGTTATTTTTATGTTTTATTGTATTTTATTGTGTTTGTAAGCCGCCCCGAGGCTTCGGCAAGGGGTGGCATAGAAATGTTCTAATAATAATAATAATAATAATAATATAATAATAATAATAATAATAATAATAATAATAATAATAATCTGAACCTGAATCCTAATAAGACAGAGACCCTCTTGGTTAGCAGTTTCCAATCCAGGAACTGGGCTGTCTGCCTGTTCTGGACAGGGTTTAACTCCCTCTAAAAGAGCAGGTGTGTGGTCTTGGAGCACCCCTGAATCCACCTCTGTGACCTCAGGGGCCTCGAGCCACTACATTACCTACATTGATTGTTCTGTCCGTGGCACCCATTCCTAGATTCAGAAAGCCTAGCCATGGTGATTTAGCCCATGATGGACTGGTAGCTTCACAATTCCTGGGAGCAAACACTGACACGAAGAACATGGATGCATGGAAAACATGGTGCTGGAGGAGAGCCTTGTGAATACACTGGTTGGCCAGAAGAAAAAGAAAGGGGTCCTGGGTCAAATCGAACCAGAACTTTCCCTGGAAATAAAAATGACAACATTGAGGCTGTCGCACATTGGGCACATCCTGAAAAGGCAAGACTGCCTGGAGAGGCCGTCACACTAGGGAAAGTCTAAGGTGGAAGAAAAGGAAGACCAAATGAGATGGGTGGACTCCATAAAGGGAGCCACAGCTTTGAATTTACAAGAACTGAGCAGGGATGCTATGGATGGGACATGGTGGAAGGCTTTCATTCATAAGGCCATCATAAGTGTGAGATAGCCTGATGGCACACAACAACAACACAATTCATGGTGTCTGGGACTGCCCTCAGGCCTGGTTCAGAAGCCATGGTTAGCGCAGAATGCTGCATCCAGGATGCTCCATCTCACCCAGCTGCATTCACACAAGACCTGTGTTAAAAAATTGCACTGACTGCTTATTTATTACCGAGCCATGCTCAAGGTTGTGTCGTCATCATACAGAGCCCTATACAACTTGGGACCGGGATATTTAGCAGGCAGCCTCCTCTGAAAGGTCAGCTGGGTATCCCTTATGTATACCCAGCTGACCTTTCTGAGGAGGCCCTGCTGGTCATTCTGGAACCAAGGGAATGCCACCATTGACAGCAGGCCTTCCAGGAGTGGCACCCTCACTTTCGAAAATGCTACCCTGTGCTGTGCCAGAGACAGAATTTCAACTCTCTCCTGAAAATGCACTTGCTCACACAGGCATTCTCTGACTGGCAATTAAATCAGTTATGCTTCTTCAACTTCTATTGCTACATACTATTGTTGTAATTGCTTCTAATATTTGATTTTAAATGCAATTTTAATCAATTTATGTGAACCATTTTGGATTATTATTACTACTACTACTACTACTACCAGCAGTCTCTGAGTTATGAACGAATGCCATTCCTGAGAAAATGGAAATTTGACTTTAGGTCAAATTTGTGTGTAAGTTGGTTCATGTATAATTGGCCCTCCACATTAGTGGAGGTTAGTAACACATGAGGCCCATAAAAATGGAAAAACCACAACCATCTCTACCCACCTCCCACTCAATAGTGCCTTCACTTTGCAGCAAGGAAATGCCAGATTATTTTTCTTTTCAGATTGTGGGTGGGAAAACATGGAAAGGACAGGAAAGCATGCTTTGGGAGGCCTCCCTTTCTCCCCCTTCACTTCTGCTCACTCTCCATGGTGATGCTTTGAAGGCCTCCCTCTTGCCCCTTTTACCTCCTCTCTCTCTGGTGATGCTTTGGAAGCATCCCTCTCTCCCCCTTCAGTTCCTCTCTTTCTATGGAAATGACGATTTTATGCAGTATTTTTTTTTTTAAAAAAGGCTTCATGACAGTTTGTTTGTAAGTCCAGGTTGTCTGTAACTCGATTGTTTGTAACTCGGGGACTGCCTGTATATGTAGCAGTATATGCATTTACAGATACATAGATAAATCCTACAGCTCCTCTTCACCACCACTACAGTTGTCTGGGCTAGAGTGAGATACACATGAGCAAGCCGGTTCCAAGGGTGAAGAGTGGGAGCAACTCCATGGGTGACTCCTGTCCATGGGCCTTCGGCAGATACACGGCCCTGCTGCCAACTATCAGGTAATGTTAAAGAATGAAACCAGCCAAACACACATACAAAACCGAGAATCCACATGTGTTCAGAGAATATCCAACATCCAGTTATCAGGAAATGCTCTAAGAGCAACTTCTATTCTGTAACCCGTAAGCATTCTGAAGGAGAGATCGTATGTGCCATTAACATGACGAGGCTTGTGAGTACAAAGATCATGCCACAGGTGTACAGTCAGGGGTTCATTTCTCCAATATGCTCTCCACAAACTACACAAACTTTCTTCATCCAAAGTAACTCAACTCCAACAGGAGTGTCAAACTCCATTTTTCTGCGCTTTCATGGGACTTAGCAATGTCCCTGTGCCAAAAATGTACTGTTTGTATACTTCCTCTGGTTGCTTCTGCCTTAAAACCCCTTACACTCAGGGGGTTATTTAAATCCTTCTTTGAGCAGCTGTCATGGGATCGGGTGAGGTGGAGTCTTAAAGAAGCTTCATTTGTTTTCACCAGACAGACACACTTCCTTCCCTGCTACATCTCAATGCATTGTAGCATCTTCAAGGGAAAGGAAAGCTGAAATTATTAAAACCAGACATGCCTGTTAGCTCTCAACTAAGCTCATAAAACAAAAGTGTGGCACCTTTACAACCAAAGCTTTACAACTCCAGTTTCGATGTAGCTAAGCTTAAAACTACCAGATACGTCTTCTGATCTACTTCATATCGAACTTACGAGTAATAACGAAAATAGAAGAACACAAAAAGGTCTACCATCACAGTGCTACTGAACACATCAGCGTTATAGCCCTCCTGTAGATAAACACTTGCAGTGATTCAATTCAGTCCTTTGTTAGTGTAAAATGAGTTTCCTTAGAAAAGAGAGAGAAAATAAAGGGCAAAGAAACAGCTTCCTATGTTCCTAGGATTCTAACAGAGAAAAAGGTCAAGTTTCCAGGGACAAACTTGGTCAGACTAACCTACTGCTGCTACTTATGTGACAAAGAGGTCCACATCTTGAGGAGGTCCACATTTAACACCACAATTTGGTGCATAATGACTGAAAACTAACCCTATTTGCATATAGCTAGGTCCCACACACAGCCGGCCCTTTTGTCTTTCCATTGTATTTATTTACAACACAGATACAGCACTGTGCAACTAAATAATGCCAGAGCACTGAACAATGACAGATAAAAGGAAAAACAGAATGCATTAAATCAGAATCTCATTTTTTAAAAGATGGCTGCTCAACCAAGCAAAGCTTCTGAAATTAAAGATGCTCACAGGATAAGCCAGGAAAAAACCATTGTTGTTGCCTGCCTGACCTCTAGAGGCAAAGAACAGCAGGGAAACGGAACTGAGCTGCCACATGTCAGTCCTTGGAGAATCCCTCAAGACCTATGATGCCAAGGAGCCTTCCTCTATTATGACTGAGGGGCCAAGGATGGAGCAACTGTATGAGAGACCTCAGTGGAGCTTCAGAGTATGGACACCTCTAGGACAGCAATTCATGCAAATACCGTGGAGAAAGGAAAATCTTGTATGTGAGTCTGTGGAACCAGATTTGCTTTAAAGGTCTACCTGATAACCCAATAAACAAGGGAGCATTGGTTAACAATGTAATCAAAGTGCAATCTGTTCCACATGCATGAGCACGGATGTGCACACACGCACACCCCCCTCTGCTACCATCGTGGCTGATTGCTGAGAAATAAAAAGAAACAGCATCTTCTTATAATCAGCTTGCAACTCTTGGGAAATCACAATCACTTTTCATTGTGAGGTCAAATGTGCTACAGTTCAGCAGCAGGGACAGCAGCAGCAGCAGCAGCAGGAGGAGGAGTGCTTGTTTAGGAGAAGAAACTTTGGCGGGGCATCTGAGTGTTTGCAGGTGGGGAAAGGAGCAGAGGCACCATCCAAGGAAGGTGCGGGGAAGGAGCATTTCCCTGTATCAACAGCCCGATTTCAGGCTATTCTCTGTGAACAGGTGTCTGATGTATGCTTCGGTTTGTTGGTGTGTTGCTCACCCCATTCTAAACCAGGGCTGGTGCCAATAACAGGCATTCTTGGGCATCGGCTGAATGTCCCCATCCCAGGGGAGCCTGTGGAACAGACTCCCCTGGGGATGCTCCTTCCCTTCCCTTCAGCAAGGGGCTTGATCAGCTGCCCACCTAGATAAGGGTGGTGGAGGAGCAGCCGATGCCCCAAAGCAAAGCACACACACAAAACCTTTCCCAAGCCAGTCCAAGATTCAAACACTTGTAACATTCAGAAATTACATCTGTATGCTCCTAACTGTAGAATAAACTTATTAAAATGCTACCAGCACAATTATACTATAATTTTGCAGTTGAAAAATTACATAGGCAGTCTTTTACTACACAAACATATATACAGGTAAAAGATATTATATTTTAGAAGACTGCTTGTCTAATATTTATTTATTTACTATTTTTCTTGATTTCTTAATTTATTACATGTTACATATAATTGTTATAACTCTCTCTCTCTCTCTCTCTCTCTCTCTCTCTCTCTCTCTCTCTCTCTCTCTCTCTGTGTGTGTGTGTGTGTGTGTGTGTGTGTGTGTGTGTTGTGTTATGTTCCAGGCTGTGCACATTTAGAAAGCCCTTTTCCAACTTTTCAACCTTGATGGTCTTCATCAGTGAGAAAACAATATATATTGTACCAAATAACAGCCTTATTGAATCATAAGTAGAAATCAGCAATAATTGTTAAACTACTTGGAACTATAGTTTTTCAACATATGGTATATATCTAAATATTACTGAACAAGGGAACTCTGAGGCCTAGCCAAAGTGGATGAAACCAGTTTAACATTTCGGAAACAGAATGTCCAGTAGGGGACTAATGCTTTTAAGAGTGTTTGAAGCATTTTAAATAAAGTAATTATATACTTATCAGCATATAAATGCAATTCCCCAGTCTTATAAGTTTGGGATGCAAAGCAAAGGACATCTGATGGTCACATTGTTATGCAAAGCAAAGTAATGTGTTTCTTATGTATGTTTCTCTGTGTTTTGCACTGGGAAGAATGACATCTTATATAAATGTGCGAGGCAGCTCTCACTCTAGGGCAACACTGTCACTAAACTATCTAAGATGGTTTCCATTTGATCTGGATTGGAAATGTCCAGGGAAAACTGATTTTGTTTAAAGCATTCTTTTGAGAAAAACAAACTATGTGGCTACCTGATTTTATTAAAAATAATCCCTTTATTCTGGCATCTGCTTTCTTGAGCACTACCTACTTCTTCAGATGATGTGTTAACCACAACTTTTGTTACTGATTTCAATGTATTTATAGCATCTTCTATTTTTTTTGACTGCCCAATAACTGTACTTTTCTAGGCACTTAAAATGAATTTGAATCATAAAGAGTATGTTTTCCATTTTGCAAGGAAGTTAGAATAATGGTGGTGTTATTATTAATAACCAACAGCTATGTAAGAATCAGATACTAGGAAAAAATGCGTGATGCTTGCAAAATTCCCTCCTCTATGCAATTATCACAGGATCTTCCTGAGCTAATTCGCCTTTGAAACTGGTGTGTTTCTTCCTCCAGAGAAACACATCAGAGCTAAGCACCAAATACAGAATACGTAAGAACACAAGAAGAGCCATGCTGGATCAGAGCAAAGCTCCATCTAGCCAGTGCCCACAAGCAGGACACAAGTGCAAAGTTCCCCAGCAACTGGGAGCATTTGAGGTAGCACAGAGCGATCAGGACTGCTAGCCACTAAAAACCATGAGTTTAGCCAGTCCCTTTTTAGAGCCACCCAGATTGATGGCCACCAACTTAAATTTGACTTCAGGACCTCTGGACTACTTTCCCTCTTAACATAAGCATCAATGCAATCCATGAGGATGCCGTACCCCTAACACCATCTTCCAAGCTACTGAGATGACACATCATTCCTGCAGCCTTTGCACCGGGTGGACAATTTGCCATGAGGGTTACCTCACAAACCCAGTTGTCTACTTATACTGATCAAATCTGCCACGACCACAAGCTCTCCCGCTTCTTGAGGCACATCATCAGAACAAGATGATATTTGCTCATCTTCTGAGGAACGAGTCCCCCTCTAGGGGAACATTTACTTCTTCCTCAGAATGATGCTTTTGTTCCCTTAGGTCTCAGTTCTCCACGAGGACAGAGGAGCTGTCACCTTGGGTTTGGAGCACCACCTTGAAGGTCTGGACCACCAACCTATCTGCCTCCCTTAGCTTCTCCGAGTCATCAACTTGGTGTCAAAGTAAAGAACTTAATCCCTGAGACCCAGGGGCTGATTCAACTGACCACACATCCATCACTCTGTCCAGCTTGCAGACAGTTATACAAGTGGCGCTCAGTGCAACACAATAGATCACCACCACGGCTCTGTTGCCTATAATAA
Source organism: Varanus komodoensis (assembly GCF_004798865.1). Classification (NCBI taxonomy): domain Eukaryota; kingdom Metazoa; phylum Chordata; class Lepidosauria; order Squamata; family Varanidae; genus Varanus; species Varanus komodoensis. The sequence goes on along the minus strand of NW_025335985.1, from coordinate 439,058 downwards.
TGTACTTATTGCTATTATTGGATTTGTTTACATGGACAACAATAAGTCCAGATAAACTAGGATAAAGTAAGGAATTATTTATTTACAGGCACTAAATATAAGAAGAGAAGGAACAATCGCTTTGGCTTCCTCAACCTGTTGCTAAACTCACATATGTGCTTAACTTGCTTGAGTGCTGATACTTTGCCGGTAGGGCCAGGACTCTCCACAGATGACTGGCTCTGTCACAAGCCTGCGTCCTTCCCTAGCTCCATAGCTTGGCCCAACTTGTATGCAGCCAATCTGATTAGAGGGCCTTGTTTGAAAAACAAGGTAGTCTCTGGCTTGCTCGGCACTGGCTTCCAGTGGGTGGAAATGTAGGTCAGCTGAGCCCATGGGAGTGGAAATTTTCTGTTTGAAAAGTTAACAAAAATCAAGGGAATATTTTCTACTTAGGAGAGAGGAAAATAGCCCATGGATCATTAGAAGGGTCAACAGATAAAAAGTAGATGATTTATTACTGTTCAGGCTTTCCTGGAGTTGCAAAGAACTGTAGGGCCAAAACTGGCTATCTGGTTTGGAAAGATGTGGTTTGCAAGGGAGGTGTGTTTTCAAATGAAAAGGCAAGCTGGACTCTGATACTTAGTATGAGTCCATTGTTGAGCTTTCATTTATGAGCTGCTGTATATGACCTAAAAATCTGAGCCCAAACTGAAGTTCTCCTCCCCTCCCCTCCCCTCCCCTCCCTCCCTTCCTACGCAGACTCCCTCAGTTGCACAGTGGTTCTTGCAATGCATATCTATGTATTGCTTCTCTTGTGCCTTTCTAAACTTAGGTATAGCTTAAGTGTGTGGTTGACGGTCTCCTCAACAGCTCAATAATTTCAGCCATCTCTACTGGAGCCAAGGGTACAAGAACTATAAGTTCCTGCTGGATTCCCCATCCTCCTCAGAATCTAGTTAATAAGGGGTTACCCTCTGGGGCTTTAGCTCCCTTTGCTTTGCCCTTGTTTTAGCTTCAGCTGATGATTTATTTCTTATTATTTATTATTTATTTATTTATTAGAAGACTTCTATGCCGCCCCATTCGCCGAAGCCTAGGGCCGGCTCACATCCATAAATAAACTTCCATAGAATAATATAAATTAACAGTATACATTAAGTTAAATTTAAATTAACTTAAATTTATGAGTTTAAATGAGCTTTAAATGACTTCCTTAGGTAATTTATTAAATAAATAAGTTAATAGCACTTACGCAGGTTCAGTTCCCTGCTCAGCCATAAAACTCATTCGGTGATTTCAGCTCAGGCTCATTCCTTCTCAACCTACTTCACATGGTTGTTATAAAATAAAATAGAGGGGGCAGATGCACATCTTGAAGCTCTTCAGGGGAAGAGAAACTTAGTATTAACAACCTGTGTGTACATTAGAGGTGTGTGAGGAATCCATTCTGCATGGAAAATCCACCCAGTTCCCTAGTTCCGGTTTCCTGGACTCTGGTCCACTTTGCAGCAGCCCAGAGTCCAAGTTCTGGCCAAGCATGCCAGGGGTTCTGGGACACTCCCCAGGGGTTCAGCCCCACATGCTGAGCATGCTCCCACACACATGCTTGCTGTGCCCCCTTTCCCCATGCGCCACTGACACCACTGGCAGCCCCAGGCGGGGAGGAGGGTTACCCATCAGGAATGGCAGCTGGGGAAGGTTGCCAGTCGTGCAGTCAGGAGCCCACGGATGATCACGGACTTCAGTTCCCTTTGCAGGGCTCAGCCAAGCACAAGTGGGTGTCCATGGAATCTGGAGGGACAGATTCGGAAAGGGTTCATCCCAACCTCAGTGTACAACCTCCTCCACTTTCATCTTGTCCTTCCTCCTCTAACACAGGAAGAATATTCCCATTGGTAGATGAGGAATTACAAGTCCCTCACTGCGGACTAGACCCAGATGCAAGCTGTGGTTAAGGTCAGCACATGTCCAAACTTGAGGTGTGATTTGTGGATCCCCCTGAAATGTGCCCAATGGCATGTGTACTTCGGGAAACTCTGCAGAACTGTGTTTTAATCAATGGAAGAAGAATGGGTACATTTCCAAGATGTGCACCCCGAGGCATAGAGATGGGATTAAAAGGCACAAAAATACATATGGAGCTTCATGCAAAAAGAAAAAGAAGTCATAATTGGATAGGGGATTGAATGTCAGATACAGATTCGAGATGCAGTTTGGAGAACTCACACTGATTCACTTATCCCTCCTCACCATTCATGAACTATAGTTCATGTGGTTTGCCCTGGAGCACATGTTTTCTTTCGCAAAAAGCAGACATGGATTGGGAACATGGGAGCTGGGGCTGGATCCCTTGGCTACCATTTGAACTGGGGTGGCAGCTTCCACTTGAGCAGACCGGGGCTTCCTCCGCTCACCCCTTCCCACCACTGCACCCATCCCTCTGCTTCTTTCTGCCCTCCCTCCTCCATCTACAATCGATGGGGAGCCTGTTAGATGCTCTCTGACAAGTATGAAAATTCAAAGGAAGAATTCAAATTGGGGCTGCAGTGAGGAGTCAAAGATGAAAGCCCCCTTCTTGCTCGCAGCCCATGCGCCTCCAAATCTCCTGCACTGGTACTTCGTGGCAGAAAGATCTTTCACTCAAGGACAAACAGCCCGAATAAGGTCACATGCGTTGTTCCCCCTAAGTCCACCCCTGAACCAGGAAAACAGTGCTTTGAAAGAGGTTTGTTTCTCTCCCCTCCCTGCCAGTGCTTCACCCATCCTTCTGCTGCTGCCCTTCCTCCTCCATCTCCAATCAATGAAGAGAGGGAGCGCTTTAGAAGTTATCGTACAAGGTCAGATGCTAAATGTTACTAATCACAGTGGGCATGTTGACAGTGACAGAGAAGCTGCCGCAATCAGAGCACGTCTTCGTTCGCAGCGAAGTGACAGTGCCAAAAGGACCAGCCGATATGTTCTGCCCTCTGTCCCCAGGAGCCAAGTTGTACATTATTATCCACAGCACATCCCATGTCGCTGGAAATGCTGATGAAGAACTTGAGAAATGTGAAGTGCCCCATACATGGAAATGTCCCCCCAGAATGCTTCTACCTGCTCAAGGGCAGGGATGTGATAAATAGCTGTGATTTTCATATATGGGAATTAACATGACCTATTTGTAGCTGCCGAATGGATTTCTGAACAGAGTATTAGGTTTCCTTTGGTGGCTGCATGCCTGCCTTTTAGACAAAAGCCCTCTGTTTAAAGGGCTGCTGAATGCAAGTCCAGGCTAAAGATCCAGGAGGAGAAAAGCTGGTGCCTATCAGCACTTAGCACCTGCATAGCTATCCAGGATGGAGTAGATGCAGGGTAGGAACAAACCTTTGGGAGACTGTCCCTTCAGACAGCATCCATGGGCATCCTCTCATGCTCAGCCTGGCCTGCAAAGTGAGCCAAACTAAGCGAAAGTCTATGAATGCTGGCACACTGCCAGTTGCCCAGCTGGCAACTTTCCCTATGGGGAACAGCTGCAAGATGTGAAAGAGGGGAGCTGCATGTCAGCCACCCTTCCTGGTGAGCAACCTCCTTTCCCACTTACCCTTGCAGAAAGGTGCTGCTTGTGCATCCCGTGGGGCTCAGTTCCTGCCAAGCATCCTGCAAGCCCCAGGTGTGCTTGCCAGGAACCCAGACTCCAAGCTGCTGCAAAGTGGGCTGGAGTCCAGGAAGTCGAAAGCAGGGCATGTGGTGGATTTTCAGCACAAAATGGATTCCTCAGACATCCTTAGAGAGATGTACAGTGCTTCTGTTTCAATGATCCTAATTCTTTCTCAATTTGCATTTCTACCTATAGATTAACATATGCAGAGTTTATGCAAAACTCTGAACTCTTGTGTCCTCTTTTCTTGGGTGAAGCACTTCCATGCCTTGGGAGCCAATTCTTAAGTGCCCAGACTGTTCTGAAGAACTGGTTGCAAGGGGCCGGTTGCAAGGGTGGGGGGTTGAGATGCCGATCTAAGGAGCACATTGCCAGTGTGCCAAAGGTGCTCTGGTCCTCAGCCACCCAGGTGGTCTTTTCAGATGTCCTCTGGGCTCCAACACCAATCTGATCACCCCACAAGATCGACTAGACCCACTGGGCTTGGTAAAGCCCTCATATTCAAGGCTGCTGCAGAGTATGGGTATCCCGTTATTCACAGAAAGGATGGCGACATCACCAACAAAGAATGGGACAGGCTAGGTTGCATTTTCTAATTCAGCAATAACTGTGGCCACATGACCTTGGCACCTTCCTTGCTCATTCTGCCACCCACATGTTCACCCTTCATGGGCAACATCAAGGCCTCTTTCTGCTTCTGCATCTTACCTTTTTGTCCTTAGAGCTTAAATCTTTAACCTCGCATGGGGCAGTCCTTCAAATACATCCGGGGCAGGCAATTTGTTGTTCTTCAAATGTTCTGGCCTCCAACTCGCATGAGCCTCCTAGTCAGCTGTGCAAGGGGAACGTGGAGCCGCAATAACCCAGCATGGCATGAAGCGGCAAGTTGGCGAGTCAGTGAAGAGGGAAGAGAATCAGTCCCTGGTGTGTCAGGGTAGACTGGGCTGAAAAGGAGGAGAGCTGCAAGTGGGTGGCCAGCCGCCATTCCTGGCAACCAATCTGCCCCCCACTTACTGCTGCCAGTGGGGGGGGGGGAATTCTGCTTGAAGCCCTGGAACACCTCTGCCAGTCAGTGTCTGCCACACTGGGCTAACGTTCTGACTCAATATTGGGCACCTTCCTGCGATCCTGCGAAAATGGACAGGTAATGAAAAATAGCGAGCAGTGGGAGAACGAAGGATGCTTCCAGCTTGCTGAAATTCTCCAGACTTTACTTTGAACCCATTGTTCTTAAGTGCAACCTGCACTGCCAATCGTTTCAAGTACACATTTTAGTTTGTGGATGTGAACACAAGCATGGGGATTTGCAAACATCTGGGAGGACATGCTCTCCTGTTCTTGTTCACACTCAGTGTTGCGAACAAGTCCATTCTGAGTGGTTTGTGAACCAAACCAAAATTCTTGTACATCCCTTGAAATGACAAGTTATTGTGAAGCTTTTGCTACAATCCAAAAGGGAAAGCAAACCATTTAATTGGCAGGATATGAGAATGAACCTCACTGGAGCAACATTGCCACTTTTGAAGAGAAACATCTCAGATATGACTTCCTGGGCTTTGGTATAGCGAATTTGTTTCATGGAAATAATTGGAGCTGTGGGGCAGCTCACTCTGTTAGTGATCCCTTAATAAAGAAGCTACACATTTCTGGGCTGTTTGGAACAGAAGTTTATAGAAGAAATCCATCATTATGTGGTTTCATTTCGAATAGCCATAATAGCAGGCCATCGATCTTCCAAGTGCAGCCATAGCATCTCTCTGATTATTTGATGCTGGGGGCAATAAACTGGGGAAACCTGTTCTGACATGCACTGAATGGGTGTCTGGTCCAGAGGGACCTTTGGTCTCACTCAGTAAAGCCCTTCTTGTAAAATTGCTCAGTCGGCAAATGATGCTATTACCGTCTGAAGCTAAGCAAGTCTCGATCTGGTTGGATACCTAGATGAGATGCTGGCTGGCTGAGATTCTGTGCACATGTATGGAAAAAGCAAATAGCACAAGGTTCCATACAGAGCTCAGCATGCCAATTTGGAAAGAGTTTCCCTCTTTTTCAATGCAAATTTATAGCCATTATGAGTATGCAGCTACAGGCAATATCTGGAGAGATCTCCAAATACAGGGCTTGTCCAAGAAGGGCTTTCCAAGTGATCAATGAGAAGGGCTTTAGCCTCCAGCACAGCTGCTTTGCTCCTCTGCATGATGAAAAGAGGCAGAATAAATTCTGCAAATAGGTGCACATTCGGTTAACCCAGGCAGATTGCAGGATTCCCTGGTTCAGCAGAGATTTGTCCCTATTTTTAAAGTCACTATAAAACAAGGTTTGGAAACTGTGGGGATCTGTTGTAAGCTGACTGAGAGTCTTCGGAGCGAGAGTGGAATGCATGTGGGTCACAAATGCAATTATCAAAGGCCTGCACAACGGATGCCTGCTCAAGCCAAATTCTGCTGTCCCAGCATCTGAGGTGGCTCACCAGGAACTCAGTAAATCTGCTTCCATGGCCCTGTGACCTGACTTACAGTCTGAAGAGCTGCCCAGTCCAAGGCTTGTTGGTAGCTATTGGGTGGCATCCAAATGGGCCTGAGGAGGGGCTGCATATGTAATAGACCTTTCACATTTCCAAAGGTACCCCCAAAAGAGTGGAAATCCTTGTTCCTCCAATGGGACAGGTTAGTGGAGCTCACAAACGGGCAGCTCCACTGAGTTGTCCCAAGCCGGAAATCTCAACCTGCTCGTTTCTGGGGTGAGATTTAGATGTGCCAAAGCCCCGTTGCATGAGCGGCAGTTCCTGCAAGCACAACAGAGCCAGGAGAGGCAGGACAGAACTGTGGGGTGCCGCCCAAAGGACTGCAAGAATTATTAATTATTGTGAGCCACCCCAAGGCTTCGGCGAATGGGGCGGCATAAAAATGTTTTAATAAATAAATAAGAATAAATAAGAAGGGATGGCTGAGCTTTGCAGCCGCCCATCAGTGCTTGGCGCCTGGAGGGCAGGCTGAGCGAGCCCAGAGGGTCAGCCAGTCAACTCTTCCCTGCTGTGAAGAGATTTATTCCTCGAGAAAGGAGAGCGATTGTGTCTGCACCTGCACCTGCACAGACCAAGCAGCCAGCACGGACTGTGGTGCCTCTTGGGTGGTAAGCTGTCCTGCGCCTGGAAGAGCAACGTCAAAGCAGAAGTCTGGACTGCAGGGTTTCTGTGCGACACGGTGGTGGACAGCAGGACGCTTTGTGGGCCGTGCGGCTTGCAGGGCTGTTGGAAGAACAGAAGGGGGCACTTGCCTGAGAATGATCTGCAACCTCCGGATCTGCAGATCTGGAAAGACATCAGGACCGAGACTGGCGTCAAAGGGGAGGCGGGGTGGGCACCTGCTGAAGGCCACGCAGTCCAGCAGAGACCAATGGCAAGATGCTCTGGAGTTCATCATTGCAACCCGTTTGCTTGCCTGCTTTTGCCTCTGGCTGCCTCTTGCTCTGTGCTGGTTGCAGAGGTCATCTCTCTTTGGGGGAAAGCAGGATGCACGGGGGCAGCACTGGGGGAGGGGGGGTGTAGATGGGCACCTGACAAGCATCTATGCCCCAACAGCACCCCCTGGAAAGATTCCTCCTCTCCGTCCTTGCACCTGCCTCTCACCTGACCCAGACAACCCTCCTACCCACTCACAGGCTTCCAGCCCATCAAGCAAGCAAGTGGGAACAAGGATGAGCGAGAGGAAGAGGAAGGAGCAAAGCTGCTGACCGTGGTGCTGAGAAGACACCTTCTGAGAGAGGAGTCCCATTGCAAGTGTCTCCAGGAGCCACCAAAACCTGGAGCCAGCCCTGCTGGGGGCCTCCGGTTGGTTCCACATGGCCCTTCACTGCATCCCCACAAAAGCTGCCGCCTTCATGGATGGTTCCTCTGCAATAGCCTGATCTTCAGGACATAGGAGAGCATGATAGGCTACCATGTGTTGTCTGTGCTTTCCTGGTGTATGTGTGTGTGTGTGTGTGGTAGGGGCATCTTGAGCAAACTTTGGTGTCAGCTTTCACCACCAGGCCCCCATAAAATCCAGACCAGGACATAAACATGCACAAAGATCTGCTCCTCCACACAAAATATGAGCAGACATGAATTCAAGCATGCAGAATAAAGTGGAGATTAAGGCTTAGTAACAGCCTCGCATGTATAGCATATTTTAAAAAGGCATGTGAAGCATAACCAGCCTGATTGCTATTTTTGCAGTCCAACACGCTTAGTTAAATTGGCAAAAGTAGCCACTCGGTAAATAATATTTTGGCGTTTATCACTGAGTAAATAAGTCAGTTTCACAGAAATTGGATTAAGGAGATCATTCTTAAGAGAGTGTTGGTTGGGAAGATCTGTTTCTGCCAGCAACTGAACATTGGCATTTAAAGCACACAGATAGTTTGGAACCATTCTTGTAGATTGTGTTCATGGGGTATATCCAGTACATTCAGAGAGCTCAGGATATTCATGTAGACATAAAGTATCCCCATTATTTAGTTTAGATATAAAGATAGTGAATTACTGAACTCTGCCCTGTGGCTAAATGTACTCACTGTGTTATTCTGCAGGCATAAAGACAATAAAAAGCTGCAACAATACTGGTCTGTCTGACCTGCTGCCCTCACTAAGCCTCAGAGCAATCTCTGACTTTTCATTTCCCATTCTGAAAATGTTTGTGGGCTGTAACCCTATACCCTTTACCTGGAAGGAAGTCCCACTGAACTCATTGCATAGCTCCATACCGTAATTCTTGCGCACCACCCTTCCTACTAGCTACAGCTAAGTGACAGAGAAGAATCTATCCATGCAGAAATGTATTTCCTTTACAGCTATTACATTCTGCTTTGTAGAAAGAAAGAAAGAAATTTCCAAACAGCTCACAACTAAAACAAGCAAACAAACATTGTGTCCAGAAAAATTATTTGGGAGAAGGAGTAGACACTTAGGGCAGGGGAAAAGCCATTGACCTCAGAGAGGTACCCTCAGTCAGAGTATAGCTGGAGTACATAGACTTCCAGGATACAGCTTGATTAGTTTTATTACTAGAAACCTGAGAGTCACCAGCCAGATTCTGATGCAAAAGATATATTCAGAGAATTCAAGAATTCCGGGCAAATAAATTTGCTTTGACATATAGAATGGAATGGGGTTTATAATCTTTCCTGTACAAACGCTACTTCTGGTTACTTCCAACCTTTCTGCGTATTAAAAGGATAATTTTGCGCAAGTAATTGGGCAATGGAAATGTTTACGAATCTCTGTTCCAAGACCCCCTACATCAACACTCTGACCACCCCTAGAGCAGACTGGATGGGCCTAGCCATGGTATAATTCAGTACCAAGCAGCTTTCTGTGCTTGGTTTGTTCGGTTCAGCAAAAAGCAGCCTAGACGGGGATTTGAAATGGGATGGCTTTACACAGGCCATGGGACATTTTTACTTCAAGGGCCTTGCCGAAAGTGTGCCCTCGGCACACGCTGCTGGAACATCTCTGCATTGGAAACAGCCCCTCCAGCGTCCAGCTTCCTGCACGAGCTCCCTTCTGCATGCACGCAAACCCGCACGCACACATCCCCGTTTCGCTCGCTGTCATTTGCATTTTCCCATTTTCCTCTCATTAAGCATTTCTAGATGAACCGGCTATCGGCGCATGGTGCAATGAGCAGGAGTGTGGGCGACTGATGAGGTGTGCGTGCATGTCTAAAGCAGAGAAAACACCTGAGTGGGCTGGAGAGTAAGCAGATGGAAACACGGGTGGGAGGAGATAAAGCTTCAGTGAAGGAAGATCGCAAACAGCGATCTCCAGATCAGAGGGAAATGGCAAATATTGACATGGGAGACATTCAGCATCCAAGGAAGGACCTCAGGCAGAAGGAGTAAAATCTCATCAAGACTGAGGAAGTATCAGCTAAAGCACTGGGGGCAGGGGGAGCACCTCAGGCCCTGGGGCCAGAATTGGCCCTCTACAGTTCCACTCTTGCTCCATAGTTCCTCCGAGGGCCACGACCCTTTCCTCCAACCATCAGCCATCAAAGCAACCCCCAACCCTGGTTGAAGGAGGTTCGTCACTCCTGATCCAAAAGCGGAGGAGAGCCCAAGGTACGGATAAGATGCCCAGGGGCAAGGCCTGTGGCAGCCAGCAGACAGACTTCCCTCTTCCCTGGCTCAGCACCACTGCGAAGGTGATCCGGCATCTTTCCTGGCCATTATGAGATGTTGGATGAGGAACGGGGGACTGCCTGAAGGGAAAGACAAGAAGGAAAGGACAGTCAGAGGGACAAAAAGGAGAGAGGTTTAAGCACTTTAGCATTCTCCACGTCCTGGCCCAGTATTCTTTTTGCCTCATTCAGAAACACAAGCATGCAGGACTTTTTCCAAATGGGAAAAAGATGCTCCTTTCCAAGTATGTATTCAAAAGTGCATTTTCCTCCCATTAGGTAAAACATGCAACCACATCCTTTGGAGGAGTTTAAGAAATACTTTTTAAAGGGTACATTCTCCTCAAAAGGATGCATTTTGCAAACACAGTTGCCAGCTCAAGAATATGTGAGCTTTTTTGTGAAAGCTGCATTTGTGCTGGTGTTCAGGGTTGCGGCAAGACATTTTTGTCATGCTTTTGAAATGGGACTAAATTCTCGTGCGGTCCTACATACTCACCCACAAGCACATGCAAGTCCCGCTTTCAGAAATGGACTGGGCCAGAAACTTAGTGCAACACGGATGGTGGGAGAGCATTCTCTGTTGCACCAATGTGCAGATGAGACCACCTGCATTCCATGGGTGCCCTGCTGTTCCCCTTGCCTCTCTCTCTCACACACACCCATGGGCACTACCTGGGACCCAGGAGGTGCGTGGCAGGACTGGGCTGTGCCTTCGAACGCTCCAGCGTGGCGCCCCAGCCCCCGGCCCTTGCCGCCTCAGGGAGCTGCCCCATCCTGCCCCGTGAGGCCTCCGCAGCTGCTGCCTGCATCAGATACGGCCTGTCCCACAACAGCCACATCAGCCCGTGAGTCCAGAGCAGCAGCTCTGTCCCTCCACAGCACCTGCCTTCCCGTCAAGCCCCCGCTTTGCTGCCCTCCTCCGCTACAAAATGCACTGGAAGGTCACTGGGGCAGAGACTTGCCTTTCGCAGTTCTGCCATGCACTCAGGCATCACGCATGCAATGGCCCCATGGAAATCACTCCCCATGGTAGCCAAATGGTCTGTGTGCCAGGGATGGAGTGAGACCAAGTGGACGAGGGTCCGCACTCTCACGGGGGCATCTCCCCTTGTGGGAAAGAACCAGAGACAAGGCCAGCAAGGGGTTGCCTGCTTAAAAGCTGTGTTCAGCAGCCCATGCTTCAGCCAAGCTGCTGCAACACTTCTGGCTCAGCTGCGTATTTATTTTTTTGTCTATTTGCAGTGGGCGGTCTTTCATTCCTGTTGCACATTTCCCAACGACTCCCTTAACATGGGCTTCAGGTTTCAGTAGTTTGTTTCAGCGCCTAAAGAGCTGGGTCTCCATCCTGGCAGAACCACTGGTCCTCTTCTCCGGTCCTCTGCTGCATCCGTCAGAGAGTGCCCTGGGTGGATTTTGATGGGGTTAAACGCACTGCCTTCCATGCTGGATTCTGGCCAGGCCGCCTTTGGCCACAGAGGAGTCAGAAGGGATGCTCTGTGCCAAAGCCGTGCCCTTGGCCAAGAGCAGGCAGCCGGCCGGGCATCGCCTGGGCCTCCTGATGAATATCCATGGCACTCGACATTCCCGTGCAGGCACAGAGCCAGGGAAGGCGGAGGCAGGCGGCGGGCGAAGGTCCTCTTTGAGCAGGAGGCAGGCACAATCTGCATATGCCCATTCACCTCCTGGCCAGATCAAATGGCAGCGAGGGGTGCCGAAGTGTGTGGCTCTGCTGACGGATGTGCCCTCGTACTCCGGGTCTGCGCCCCCCAGACCTTTCGCCATCACTTGCCTCCCAGCTCTGTCATTTCCCATTTCTGTGAGTGGTATGAAATGGGCCATTTCCATGCTTATTAGTTGACTTCATCCTACCATGTGACATTACGGCAATTTTTATAACTGGGCAGTAGCTGTTTTCAAGGAGTTGGGAGCATGAGTCATGTGTGATCCCAAACCAGTTTTTAGCATTTCTAATTTCTTCTTCATTTGGTCCCTTGAAAATACAATTTGTCTTGCAATATGTTGTTTCAATAAAGCCAATTAGCGCTCTTGTGGTGCATCTGATTATCAAGAGCCATCCCTAACCTTTGGGAAATTGGAAGGACTTCAGCTGCCCCTTATGTGTGCCTTTCGATGCAATTATCTCATTACAAGCATATCCTCTGTCATTAGTGTCATTTATTAATATTTTGCAGAATGCAGGAAAGTCCACTGGGGTGGGAAGGAGCAAACAGGAGAGAGGGGGAGGAGGAGGAGGAGGAGGAGGAGGAGGAGGAGGAGGAGGAGGAGGAAGGAAGGAAGGAAGGAAGGAAGGAAGGAAGGAAGGAAGGAAGGAATCAAGCATCTACACACACAAATCATATTAAAAAGGGAAAGGAAAATATTCCATTCCTACTTGTAGAGCCAGGCTGAGATGGAGGGCACTCATTCCTAGAGGCAGGTGGCAAGACAGCTCTGGGGGTAACCCCTCAGTACCGAAAGACGGCTTCTTGCTAGGCTGCATCACTTCCATGTGCCTTCAGCCATAGGTCTGTCTTGCTCCATTTCCACACTGACCTACACATGTGTGTTTGTTTATAATCTGCATGAAAATGCATATCAAAATATGCATTCGGGGATGTATTCGGAACAGGGCAGGGAGGGGAGCTGTGCATGGCTGCGTTGTGTCCACATGAATGCATTTGTGTGATTCTGTCCTCCAGTCCAGATGCACCTCCAACCCCATTCTGAGATCAAACTTCTGGAGACCCCTCAGGGGTGGTTTTGAAGCCTAATGAGCTCAGTTACACACATGTGCACCCTTCCAAGCTCTGAGAAAGGTTTCCCCGAAAGGATCAAAGAGAAACAAAATTCGGGCATTGCTTTACCAGGGGCAGGTTCCATAAATTAGGGGCAGTTGGAGCAGGTGAGTCCCTTGGTTACCCAGCCCATCCCCAAGTGCCACATCCATCTCACATAGGGCAATTAGGCTTAGGGGAAGGCTTGCCTGGGTATGAATTGGAACCTGGCAGAAGACGCAGAGGCTGGAACAGGATGGGGCGCTCCCTTCCTCTGTGGACATTTGAGCGGCTCTGCCTGGTCACAGCTGCCAAGCTGCTTTCCAAGTCCAGCCTGCATAGCTATGCATCAGGCTAGCATGTGCAGTCACCTTTGCTAAGCTGGAAAGGGGTGGGCTGGCAGCCGGAAAGGTGACCACTCTGGAAGTGGAACAGGGGGTTGGATTGGATGGACTTATTAGGCCCCTTCCAACTATGACTGTTCTATTCTGTTCTAGGCTGCCAGCAAAAGGTAATTCGCTTTTCATTTCTAGGAGAATGCAAGTTGTTCATAATCTCTTCCTCAGCTTTGGTTAGGACAACACCCCCAACCCACCTTTGGGTAAAATAAATAAGAAACAAAACCTGACTTTGCATATGCTGAAAGAATGAGAGGCAATCAAACTATTATTTTGATCACCATTGGTTAGACCAGCTCAGCACGAATTTTCTTTTGTTGCTTTTAAAGGCAAGGGTAATAAATAGTTTCCAGACTGACCCAGATTCCAATTGACATAAATACTTTCATTAAGACCCAAGTGGCTTCTATTTGTCCCAGGGCTTCGGCTCAGCCAGTGCAATCATTTAATTTCTCATCCCCAGTCTCTTTCCCATTTTGCGTCTCTCCTGAGGCTCCAGGCACTCAGTGACTTTATTGGCTCTGCTTACCAGGTTTTTGGTTCTTGCCGCTGAAAGGAACCTGTGTGGTCCTGGCACTCAGTGCTCCATGAAAGTGTCGCCTGTGCTCAGACGGCTCCCACCTTGCTGAGCCTCTTCTTCACAGCATGCCAAGGATTTCCATTTCCCCCTTTCTTCAGAAAAGTTCCTGGGGCAGGGACAGCTCTCCCACATCCCTTGCCTCAGGTGGTGGATCAAGAAGGAGCCACCCCCTGCAGGCCCATGATAGGGAGCTTGCTGCTGGTGCCGTGTCACACAATGCTATTCAACGTGAGCCATCGGTCAGGTAGGCATCCTGGAGAGCCCCACTGGTGGCACTCCTGCTCGGGCAAATGCCATTTTCAGCACCTTTGCAGAGGGCGTTGCGGGCCGACACGCCTGTCAGGGTGCCAGGAGAATCACCCACAAATGACAATTATCAGGGGCCCTCTCCGAGCAAATTCTGCAAATTTGGAAACGTTCTGCCAATCTGCCCAATACGACCTCTTGCGGGGCTGCAACCAGCATGTCAGCGTTGCGGTCCGATTGTGGGCATTTTGGACAGATTTTGTTTTCTTTCCTGGATACCCCTTCCAGGGGGCTGTCACAAGCTACGACGCACAGCATGTTTCAGGGGCCCACTGCGAGCAACATCTTTGAAGTCAGACGCATTATGCCAACCTGCCCATTTCGGCCACTTTGGGGGCCGTGACCTGTGGGTCAGCATCACGGGCTGATTTTGGGCATTTTGCACAGATTTTGCTCGCCTAACCCTGACTCCCTTTCCAGGGGTCCGGCACAAGCGCCGGCACATGGCTGGTTTCAGAGACTCTTCCCGAGCCAACTCTGTGAATTTGGAAGCATTCTGCCATCCTGCCCATTTCGGCCACTTTCGGAGGTGTGACACGGGAGTGAGCGTTGTGGGCCTATTTTGGGCATTTTGAACAGGTTTTGCTTTCCTTCCCCTGACACCCCTTCCAGGGGTTCAGCACAAGCATCGATACACGGATGGTTTCAGGGGCCCTCCCCAAGCAAACTCTGTGAATTTGGAAGCATTCTGTCATCATGCCCATGTTGGCCACTTTTGGGGGTGTGAACCCCCAATCAGCGGCGTGGGATATTTTGGGCATTTTGGACAGATTCTGCTTTCCTTCCCTTGACACCCCTTCCAGGGGTCTGGCAAAAGCACCGACACACGGCCAGTTTCAGGGAAACTCCCCAAGCACACTCTGTGAATTCTGAAGAATTCTGCCAACCTGCTCATTTTGGGCACTTTCGGGACCTTGACTCACAGGTCAGCAGCGCCAGACAATTTTGGGCATTTTGGACAGGTTTTGCATTTCTTCCCCTGACACCCCTTCCAGGGGTTCAGCAAAAGCGTCAACACCTGACTGGTTTCACAGGCCCTCCATGAGCAAACTCTGTGAATTCTGAAGAATTCTGCCAACCTGCCCATTTCGGGCACTTCTGGGGCCGTATCCCATGCTTCAGCATTGCAGGCCGATTTTGGTGTTTTACACAGATTTTCCTTGCCTGCCCCTGACTCCCCTTCCATGAGTCCAGTACAAGCGCCGACACACGGTGGGTTTCAGGGGTCCTCCCCAAGCTGACTATGTGAATTTGTAAGCATTCTGCCAACCTGCCCATTTCGGCCACTTTCGGGACCAAAACCTGCGAGTCAGCTTTGCGGGCCGATTTTGGGCATTTTGCACAGAGTTTGCTTTCCTTCCCCTGACACTCTTTCTAGGGTTCCAACGCAGGAGCCGATGCACGGCTTGTTTCAGAGGTACTCATAGAGCAAACTCTGTGAATTCGGAAACATTCTGCCAACCTGCCAATGTTGGCCATTTTCGGGCGTGTGACCCGGGTCAGCGTCATGGGCCTACTTTGGGCATTTTGGACAGCTTTTGCTTGCCTTCCCCTGACTCCCCTTCCAGGGGTCCGGCATAGGAGCAGATGCATGGCTTGTTTCAGGGGTCCTCCCCGAGCTAACTCTGTGAATTTGGAAGCATTCTGCCATCCTGCCCATTTCGGCCACTTTGGGGGGTGTGACCCACGAGTCAGCATCATCGGCCGATTTTGGGCATTTTGGACATATTTTGCTTGCCTTCCCCTGTCACCCCTTCCAGGGGTCCAGCACAGGGGCCGACGCACGGGTGGTTTCAGGGGCCCTCCCCGAGCAAACTCTGTGAATTTGTAAGCATTCTGCCAACCTGCCCATTTCAGCCACTTTCGGGGGCAAGATCTGTGGGTCAACAGCATGGGCCGATTTTGGATATTTTGTACAGATTTTGGTTGCCTTCCCCGGATACTCCTTCCAGGGGTCCGACACAAGCAACGACACTAGCCTGGTTTCAGGGGCCCTCCCAGAGCAAACTCTGTAATTTTGGAAGCATTCTGCCAACCTGCCACTTTCGGGGCCGTGACTTGTGGGTCAGCATCGCGGTACGGTTTTGGGGATTTTGCACAGATTTTGCTTGCCCTCCCCAGACCCCGCTTCCAGGGGTCTAGCAGAAGCGCTGACTCACGGTGAGTATCAGGGCCACAGCAGATGGACAAGGCACCCTCTTCGCTGGCCAGATACAAACAATCCAAGCCCAGCTGCATTTGACTGCTCATTCTCAGAAATAGGTATGTATCTAGGGCAGAATCTCAGATTCAGCACTGAGGGGCAAGAAAATGTCAGATTCTTCTATCCCCACCAGCAAAGCCCTCACTGCTGGTTATCTGTGATCGGTCAGGATATTCCAGCCCCTAGATTTGAGTCTGGAAAGCAGAAGTACCCCTGAGAATAGGAAAGTTGGCCACTCCAGGATTAGATCTGCAGTTTTTGCTCACCAAAGCTTGTAAAGAGAGCCTCAGCTATTGTGTGGCCTAGTAATGAAATAAATAAAGCTAGTGCAGGTAAATTCATCCTCAATTGAATGGTGCAATCAACATCTGAATTCACAGTGTGTACCCACAAGGACACCAGATGATGCTCATCTGGCCATGAAATAAATATTTATTATCGAAAAAAATATGCTCCTCTAAAGTATATGAAACAAATGGCAAGAGATCTGTGCATTGAATAAGAGTGGCAAGCATTGCTATTGTATCTTTACAGTGTGCTTCGTCCAATAGAAAATCTAATCACCAAATGCATGTTCCAAGGCCTCCAAGCTTTCTCAGCAAGCAGCGTAACAGAGATCTGATAGACCATGTCATAGCTAGTACATCCTTTAAGAGGAAGGCTTTGAAAGAGCACTGCCACACAGGTTAGTTACAAGATGGTATTATTTTCTTATTCTCACAGCCACACAATTTCTGCACTGCTGATAGATTCCTCTAACTTATTTAGTCTATAATTCAATTTGCTGTATTTTGAATCAATGGCCAACAATTTGCTAAATATGTTTTGAACTCTCAGGTTCAGGCTGTGATTATTTAATCTCTGGCCTTCTTTTGAACTACCGAGATGTTGCAGATATGTGGCAGTGGAGTGGTAGTCAAGCTTTATTGGCCACACCTCCCTTTTGAGAAAATATTGGGAAAATAAAAAGGTCTTCACCTGATGCAGAAAAGAATAAAGTGACTGTGCCAGGCAAACCTCCCTGGGGAGCGTGTTCCACAGTCGGGGTGCCACTGCTGAAAAGGCCCTTCTGCAAGTAGCTACCCTCCTAATTTCCTTCAAAGAAAGCTCCTGGAGAAGGACCTCTGCCTCAGATCTCAAGGGGTGGGCTGGCACATAGGGAAGAAGGAACTCCTTCAGGTATCCAGGAGCCAAGCTGTTTAGGGCCTTATAAGGCATTACCAACACCTTAAATTGGATAGATATTCACCTATGAGACTGTTATGTAGACTGGAACCTGGTTCTTCCTGGGAAACTGTACCAAAAGAAATCATACAACATAGTCTAGAGCAGTGTTGGCGAACCTTTTAGAGACCGAGTGCCCACACTGCAACCCAAAACCCACTTATTTATTGCAAAGTGCCAGCACTGCAATAAAACTGGAAAACTGAGGTTTTAGTTTAGAAAAAACAACATATATATATATATATATATATATATATATATCTCCTTGGCAGTGCACTGACCAGCCATGCAAAAGCTCGGATGAGTTGTGGCTAATGAGTCTCGGCTCATGACATCATCGCCTGGCACCACTACTCTCTGAGCATGCGCATGGCCCCTGTGTGCGCTGTTATCTGATGCTCAGCTGCTGGTGCGATGCTGGGGAAACTTGGCTTGCAGGCCAACAGAGAGGGTTCTGTGTGCCCGCTGTGGCACACATGCCATAGGTTTGCCACCACTGGTCTAGAGGCTACCTTTCAAGAAATAACTCTTCAGCTAGCCAAAGCACCTAGAAAGCATAGCCACTGCTGCATGTGTGAGTTGTTTTCCTCTGTTGTGATGTTGTCTGAGTGCCATTGGGTTCTGCTGGGTTACAGGGTTCCACTTTGTCTTTACAGCAAGGGGAGGCAACTTCAGCAGCACTTTGTGCCCCCAGGGGGGTCCTAGAAAATGCATGCCCCATTGTGGGTGACGAATGGGAGGTTAAAAATGAAATAAAAATAAAAATAGTATCTGGAGTCACTGCAGAGGAATAAAGGGGTCAAGATTAGCCTGCAAGGAAGTAATTTTACCCTTCTGACACTTTGCAGTCACTACAGAAGACGTTGTGGGTTTTTACCGTGGGACACATGTTGCCTACTCTGTTTTTATAGCATTGGAAGCAAGTCAGGTGTCCCAGGAAGACAAGACTTGGAAGAGGGCAGCACCACGGAGAGCTCCAAGTGATGCTGGGGCTGAAAGCCATACAAGCAGCAGATCCAAAATACAGCAGATCATTATTGGGCCTTAAGGATGGGTTTGGCTTCCTTATGTGGTCCTGGCGATGTATTGACACTTAAAGGAGTCTGGTCCATTTTTGCAGCCTCAGGCTGAGACAATGTGGCGGATGCTGTGCATGCCAACATCTTCCTAACTGAAGTTCTCAGAGTCCGAGTATGGCAAAGTAACTTCCTCTGAATGCATCAGGGCAGGACCCTCTTCCTGGAAGCCACACAATGCCTTGCTGTTACTGAACAATTAATTCAGGAGGCTCTTCTTCTGAGAACTAGTCACGGTCCTCGAAAGATGAGGGTTCAGTCCCGCAGCCCACGACAATGTGTTAAAAAGGGGCCCATCCATGTCCTTGAAAGTGGTGGAGCATGATAGTTTTCATCATCAGGGATCATCATCCACATCAACATCATCAGGAAACAGGGATGCTCATGCAGACATGCTTCCCTCCCTCCCTCCCTCCCTCCCTCCCTCCCTCTCTCTCTCTGTCACAAACACACACACACACAATATTGCTGGAGAAACAGGTTGTCATCAGATCCCATCATCCCAGGAGCATTTGCCCATTATCAATGCATGAACAGGAATGACTCCTTTTTACAGCCATTTGAGGCAGCTCTGCCCTGCCCTCCTTCCCCTTCTTTCTTTCTTAGATGAAAATGGTTCTCAAAAGGTAGAATCTAAGAGGAAATGCAACTGAATGCACGAACAGGATAGAACAGATTTTAAAATGAACACAGGCACAGATGACATGGGAAGTGATCTATCTCTTTGTAATCTGCCCTGGAGCACGATATTTTAAAAGTTTAATGAAGACAGAAAAATTCTTTCATCAGAGATGTAAAAAGAAAAAAATCTTAATCATTTCAAACATTTTAAAGGGCATGCCATTAAATCAGATCTTTGCCACAGAAGGTGAGGAGGAGGAAAAGAATCAGAAATTAGGAGAAGGGCTTTAATTTCTTAATTTCTATAGGTTCAGAGATTCAGATTTATATTCTAAAGTAATATGGTAGCAAGAATATCTAACTAGAAAGAAACCTTTGGACAGTGGTTCCCAACAGGAGATTTTTTTAAACTTTCAGATTATAACCCAGAAATATTTACTTCCCTTTCTTTCTTTGTATTGAAACAAGTTCCTTCTGGTTCCAAAGCAAGATTTCAGATTAAGTTTAGAGTTTCTTTCTTTGATCCTCAGTTTTTGGGGGCTAATTTTATAATTTATTATAATATATAATTTTTATAATTTTATAATTAACTATAATAAATAGATTTTGAACTCTATTTATTCCCAAAATATTTCTCTTGTCTTCTTTCATTTCACTATCAAATAAAGCCAAGAGGAGCAAAAACTTATTTCCAGTAAGATTTTTTCTGGCTAATGAGCCAGAGTCATGGCTCTCTCTGTATCTGAGCATTGTTCTCTTTTCTTCCCTTTTCTTAATTGTCTAGGCAACCACTATTCTCAGGTCAGAAAGCAAAGATTGCTAAGACAACAGGTTGCTTGGAGTACAAAGCTGAATGTGGCAACAGAAAACACTGAAAGGGTTTCTGGGATAAAAATGAGTGGAGCAACAGCAGAAAAGGAAAAGGAAAAAGAGTGAATTAAAGTCTCATAGCTTTGACACTGGGTGGATGGGCTAGCAGAAACCTAACGCAGGATGCCGAATTTCTGTATCACCTGAAATAGTCCTAAACATCCTGGTGTGTTTATTAGGAACAGTTCATACATTGACCTGCCAGAAACATTGAGTGATGTAAGAATCAGCCTACAGTTACCAAAGAAGGCAGCAGACTACAGCCCATGATCTGTACCAGTTCCAATTATTTTCAGGGCTCCATTCAAGGTGACAGTTTTAACTTTTAAACACCAACACAGCTTGGGGTCCAGCTATACAAGGGACCTCCTATTTCAGTACAAAAACGCTGACTTATCAAGATCACCAGGAGAGGTCCTTCAAAAGGCCCTTTGCCTGCAGACACTCAGTGGCTGAGCAACTGGGAAAGGACTTTCGCGTGCATTGCTCCCAAATCCTGGAGCTGCATTCGCTCTGTGTTCAGGAAGAGGGTCACGATGCCTGGCGGGCTTTTGAAGGGGGCGATCCAATGTCCATGCCCTCACTGCTCCTGAGCCTCTGACCTCGAGGGCCTACTTAGAGCCAGTGCATGAAAGAGGCATGGTCACCTCTGCCCCACCGTGTGTCCTGCCATCTAGATCAAACTTCAGGAAGAGTGGGGAGAGGTCCCAGCATCCTACCCTCCCCACCCCTGGGCATGCCTCTTTTTGCCATCTCCAAGGCCCAGTTGCAACCTTAGTGGGACAAGCCACAGGGTTCTTTCCACGCCAGCTGCAACTGGGATGGGGCAGGGTGTCAGCCTTTGGGGTCCCAGCTCCAAGATCACAGGGCCTCAGGAAGCCACAGAATTGCACCCTAAATTGCTCTCGTGCTCCTTATGATTGCTACAGTTTTTGTAGTTGTTTGAATGTCTTGCTCTGCTTGTTACTTGGTTGTGGTTTCTGTTCTCTGACGCTTTCGTAAACCACCTTGATCAGCTTCAGAAAGGTAGCACAGAAATAAACTAAATAACTGTGTGTGTGTGTTGGAAGGAGTACTCTAACAGAGAGAAGTCAGACATTATTTCCCCAAAAGTCTGGTTAATCACTTCAAAGGTAATTAATCAAGGTAATCAAGTCCTATATCATTTCCTTTGACCTCATACTGACCTGTGCATCTTGGATTTACCTGTTGCTGTGTGATTTTGCAAAGCTGTTTGTATAGCCATTTTTTATAGCTGGAGGGAGGGAGCAGTCAGAAGCAGGAACTCAGTAGAAATATCCCACTAATCTAACCAATTGCTCTTTGTGCATTTTATCTGAATGCCTTTTGTTGCAAGAGCATTTGTATAAAGGCCTCACTTTTTAAGATCTTGAGAAGAAGATGCACAATGCTCTGCCAACTGCTCCGGGTGACCTTGCAGTAAACAGTAGCTGGTTGTGAAAGGAGGAAGCTAAGAAGGCTTTTTTGCTTGCTCCAGGGATCTGCAAGGAACAAAAGCTTTAGAACAGTGAATTCTCTTTCATAAGATCTGAAGAGAGCTGGCTTCTAAGTCACACATGACCATGTTCATCTGGCATCCGTTTTCCTTATGAGGCAGGTTACAGAAAGGACCGTGCAGCCCGTAAACTGTGAAAGGTGACAGATGTGGCTCATTTGTACATTCAAGCAGGCGTAAGCGGCCTCCACTGCACAATCTGAATACAGTTTCTCTTCAAGGCTGGGAAATGTGCCATGCATGGATAAAATCTTCCTTTATAAGGAAGGTGCTCACATCCTTTGCCCTTTCCTATTTTTGTTAGCATTGTTTTGTGTATTCAGAACTGTGCATGATGCTGCAAGTGATTTATCAGGACAAACAGGCACCTCGCTGGATCAGGCTAGGGGTCCATGTAGTCCAGCATTCCGTTCCCACAGTCACCAACCAGTGGACAGCCAGGGCTTCTTTGCCATGATCTACGTGACAGTCAAGTGGCTTTTGCTCTGTCCTTCCACGGCTAGTATGCATCCCATCCGCTGCTGCTGCTGCAATCAATCCCAAGGTGCATCACTCTTGTCGCTTCTTCATTGGTCCACACATTGATGACTAGAGTGGCTCCTGCAGCTGCCACTCTTTCCAGAGGACTCTGTGGTACTTGCAGGACCATGGAAAACAGGCAACATGACAAGTCATGGCGCACAGAGAAACCATACAACAAGCCACTGTTTCTTATCATAGATTCTAAAGACCAAATCTACCATGATGAAATACTGGATTTACACAGCGCAACAGATCAATAATCATTAAAAAAAAAAAAAAAAAAACCCAAAAAGAATTAAAAAATTTACAAAACCAAAAAAAAAAAAAATCATTAAAAAAAAAAAAAAAAAGACCCACAATGGCTTGGTGAGTTGTCTCGACCCAGTCAGTCAATGCTTATCCAGAAAAATACAAGTATTGTCTACATCACATTCAGTCCAAAAAATAGCCAGTTTTCCATTAAAAACAAGGAAACAAGGTGAATTCCCTTGTTCTTGTGCCTAACATAATGCAGTCTTTTAAAAAAATGAAAGCGTGATGGTGGTTCCTTCTGATCACTTGTGAAACTCAAGAATAATAGAAAACAGACCAAAGGCTGAAATAACTTAATCTTTGGTTTTCCTTCGGTCAACAGCCATATACTTTTGGGCCATAACAGATGACTTTCTATTTCTGCCACCAGCATCTGGTATTGCCTATTTATACGGGGTCCTTTTATCTTTTACGAGTGCAAACTTAGGGCAGCCTTTCCCAACCTGGTGCCCTCCAGATGTGCTGGACTGCAACTCCCATAATTCCCAGCCAGCAGAATCCACATCTGTGGCAAACTGATATTCCTATGAAATGGTCTATTTTACATTTTCCCCTCAAAATGTGTTTGCCTAACCCTCAGAAAATTAAGGCCAAAAGCGCCCTCTAATATTAATCATTTCTTGCCTAATCCAACATCTTAATTAATGGGCGCCAGAGAAGGAGAAAGCAAAACTTGTGCCCTATGTATATTTCCTTTTGTTCCTGTGAAAATCTTTTCTTAAAGCAGAGCTTGAAGCTGGCATGCAGTGCTTTCAAAAACCTGGTTTTCAGATTCTAAATCTCAAAGCAGCTGCAAAAGAAATCTATGGATAAGACTGCTATTGACTGTGATAGTGAAGCTACAGGCTTCAATCCATCCCAACCAGCTGTTATATTATTCTGGGGGGAAAAAAATCACAGAATTAAGCCTCATGTGTTCCAATGGATGTTTTTTTTAACCCTTGGAAGACTTCACTTAGCCCTTTCCATTTCCAGAATAGATGATGGACTGAAAATATTCCATCTACTACTATATATTCCCATCTATTAAATATTCCCATCTACATCCTAGGGCAGATTCTCTGATTTTGGACTGAGCACTCTGATCTTACTTCATCTGCAGACATGTTTGCCTGCATCTGCACTGCATCTGGGGAACACTTGATGAAAAACGAATGGTTCTCTGAGTCAGCAACTCAGTGCATTGCCTGCCATTATCCATGCATTGCAAAAATGTCTATTCTGCCTTTCTGTACTGGAGACCCGAGATGGCTAAATGAGCCTGGGACCCCCAGTTGCCAGACTTTCAAAGCAATTTACTCTCCCCAAAAGTCATGAGACATCTTTGAAAATATTCTCCTGGACACCACTCACCATGTGGTTTTGCTGGAGCTGGACAACATGAGAAGCCACACTGAAGTACTGAGTAGAAGTTGAATGTGTGGATTGTCCTTGAAAGGCAGGTTGTCATGTTGTCTGAACCCAGCCGCACTAACAAGCCATGGCGAGAACCCAGAGTCTGTTGTCAGGTTGTAAACGGTGAGTGATTCGCTTCTGGTTTGCTGTCTCAGTTGGCTTTGAACCATTTAAGGTTCACCAACAACCCAGACTCAACCCTTCAGCCCAGACTTTGTGTCCTTTCAAAGAAGTACCTTCCACAAGAAGAAAAAAGGAACTGGCGGGAAGATTTTGTCTTGTCTTTTTCATTTTCAAGGTTGTGCTCAACTATTCATGATCCCATGGACCACAGCACACCAGGCTCTCCTGTCCTCCATTATTCCCTGGAGTCCACCCAACCCTATTCCCACCATGGACGGAGTGGCTCCATCCATCCAGCCACCTCCTCCTCTGCCCTCCCCTTCTCCTTTTGTCTTCAATCATTCCCAGCATCAGGGTCTTGTCCAATGAATCTTTCCTTCTCGTTAGGTGATGGGAAGATAGTGAAGCACAAACTAGAGAGCTTGCTATCGGGAGTGTCATTCCTAAGGATGTTGTAGCCCGGGATGCAGAACCTCAGCCCTGGAATCCCAGTCTGGCCAGCTGAGCTTCCCCAGTGGCCGTGCCCCCTTTCCTGGCTCCACCCCCTTTCACCCAATCAATTGTTTGGTGGTTTCCTTAGGCCGTGCAGTGTTTTTCCCCACTCTGAAAAGTTGAACTGCCTCTAAGGTTTAGTTACTGGCAATATCAGCTTTAAGCTAAGTTATGCTGCTCTTTGGGGCCCTCCCCCTTTTCCTTGGGCCCCACCCACCACTGGAAAGTCATCCCCAAAGCTTCTCCAACATGGAATTCAGCCTTTAAGCTGGTGTCATCTTCTTCCTCTCTGCATCAGATTCATTAAGCCACCCAAATGAATGGATGATAGGGGGAGGCACAGGAGGAGGAGAATAGGGTCCCTTTGGGGGCCATTATCTTAAAAGCCCCCCAAAAATGACTTGAAAGGATCAGTAACATGGCAGTCCCTGTCCCTCCCCCAGAGAAAAGCCATACATGATGGAAAAGGGGATGAGCCATGCTACAGCTTGAGGGACCGGCTGCCTAAGCAACAGTTCGGGGCCAAAAGCGCCTGCTCTGTTGGACCAGGATGAGGGAATAGTCCCACCTTCAAGCCTCTCTTGGGTTGCCTGCATGTGGACTTGAGGCACGACCTGCAAGAAATACAGAGCTGCCTTTACATAGACTCCTGGGGAAAACAAAAAAACAAAAGCCCGTTCTTTTCACCAAATTGACATTAGTGGACCAACACGAACCCTTGCAACACTGTCAGTTAGAGAAGCTGAATAACACCTGCCTGACAAATTGATCCACTTGGTTGAAGATTGCACTAGTTTACTGGACCATTTGAAAACAAAACAATTGACAAACCATTTTTGTCATTTAACAGGGCTTGGGCTTGTGTTGTTTGTTAGTCAGATTCCCACTGGAGGAGATAGAGAGAGAGAGAGAGAACAGCACATTGTCAATCAGATATTTTGGAGTCCCACCAGCTCTCAGCAACTGGTCAGAAATGGAAAAATAGTCAGAAATTGGAAAGTTATATGCATAGTCATGAATGAAAGAGGCATAAGGACCTGGCCATCCCAAGATTCATATCTTCCCAGCAAAAGATGATTCAAAGCGATCCGTTTTTGGTGTATTTGTCCAGTGAAGTTTTAATTTCCCTGGTGATAAAACTTATCAGTTCCCTTAGTGGCTCCACAGTCTAGCCTATAGGTTTGTCATGACAACGTTGCATTGCCCGATTGTATTTGTTCTTAGCACTGAATCAAATAATTGCCAAACATCTCACAGCCCTCATGTTTAGCTGATTCAGGGGACCTAGAGATGGTTCAGAGTCTTTATCTGACCTGGTGAGCTTTTACAAAGCAGAATTCACATGGTATTCCTTAAGCAAAGTGACTGCATGTGCTGTCTGAAATAAGCCAGCCACCAAATTACAGGAAGAAAAAGGAAAGAAAGCATTATGCAATGAGGCCAGGCCTTTTTATCAGCACTTCAGCATCCAAAATATAAAATATCAAGGCCAAGAAAGCTAAATGACAGATTGATAGTCGTAGATAAAAACAAGCTGTTGTACCTTATTCTGGTAAACATCATGCCCTCCATTTCTATTATTTGCAATTATAATAAAAACAAAAAGAAGGAACGGTGGGAAAAACAAGGACAGGAACAAAAACAAGCAAGCAAAAGGGTGACAGGGGAAAGAAAACAACAAAGAAGCAAGTCCACTCATGATAGCTGTTCATAATGCCCTTCATAAAAAGGAAAAAAGATTTAACACTTCTGTTTTCAATAGATTTTCCTTGGCTTCCATTATGAGATCATACCTGAGTGTGGACAGTGTTATTTATTTATTTATTTATTTATTTATTTATTTATTTATTTATTTATTTAAAGCTTTTATATCCCTCGCTTCACAATGTCTCAGGATGTCATGCATGCATGCTCAGCTGAGGTTCCCAGGAGTGCACAAGAGATGGAGGGCTTTGGTGGGAATGGCGGCTCAGACTCAGGGGAGGGGGAGCGGATAGCCGAACCAGCCGTGGCTCAGAGTTCTCACTCCGATATTGGAGTGATTGAGAGTAGCGAGGCCCCGGCTGCCCAAACCGTCCTGGTGAGCCAGCCTGAGCCGGCTCTGGATCAGAGCACTTCAAGGACAACCACTGAGCCCCCTCCCACTCCTGATTGCGGGAAATAAGCCTTCGGAGAACAGGCTGGCGAGGGGTTCTCAGGAGG
The DNA here is from genome assembly GCF_004798865.1 of Varanus komodoensis. Lineage (NCBI taxonomy): Eukaryota > Metazoa > Chordata > Lepidosauria > Squamata > Varanidae > Varanus > Varanus komodoensis. The sequence continues at coordinate 412,664 of NW_025335985.1, read as the reverse complement.
AGAACTTGACACCCCCGGAGATGTGGACGCAAGGGCTCGTCAACGCACTCACGCGCTGGACCAATTAGGGGCTCAGTGGGAAGAGTGTCGGCTTGCTCATTTCTGTAACATGCCCCGCTCCAGAGACCGGCCCTGAAGGGTTCATAAACAAAACTTTGGGTGAATAGGGTCAGAGCAAGAGGTCAACTTTCCACCTGGAGTGCGTGTTTCAAGGCTTGTGAATATATTATTTATTTTATTTATTAAAACGTTTCTATGCCGCCCCATTCACCGAAGCCTCGGGGCGGCTCACAACATAAAATAAAATACAAAAATAACAATATAAAAATAACAATATAAAATAAATAACAATATAAAATATATTGTTTCTGTATGGAATAAAGACTCCTTTAATTACTGCTGAAGTGCCTGTCTCATTTGGGAGGGGGCGCCTAGCTCACGACACAGGGTGGTAATACAATAAAATAAATAAGATGCAGCAACCAAATTACAGTAATCCAATCTTAAAACACTATTAACATTTAAATTATGGGAAAATAAAAAGGTGTTAAGCCACACTATCCATTCCTTACTCTGAATTAAGGCCAGTGGGACTTAAATTGAAGCAAGCAGGCATAGTATCTCAGCCAAAACACCAGAGTCTAGTCCGGATACTATGCCCGAGAGGTTCTTTCAAGATACTGAACATAGAAACAGCAGTGCAGACAGAATCGTGATTTCTACTTTATCAGTCCGTAACCTTCAGACAGTGGCGGCTGCACAGTGAACTGTTCTCACAGAATCCATGTTAGAGCCGACAATTATATGTTTGTACTTCATATACCAACAAAAAGCCACATGAGACCATAGCTGATTTTCTATCAATACATTTAGTTTCCATTTATTATCTTTTTTCTTCTAGATTATTTTGATAATCTTTTATTAAGCAGCATTCAAATACAGTTATTTCGATTAACGTGCCAGTTAAATGACCTCTGCTCAATTCCAAGGCAAAGGCAAAAAAGTTCCAGGAGCTCAGGCCAATCTGCCCTGGAGGAAGCTTCTTTGCCGACCCCCAAAGTGGGGGTCAGCACTGCCCTCGGCATAGGAGCAAGTGCCATGATCAAGCAAACTGCCGGCACTTTCTCGCTCTCCCACTTTCCCTTCCAGTCTCTTCTGGGTGTCCCCAGTGTTCTGTGGTGGTCCTCCATAGAATATCATCTTGGCTGGATCTCAGAGCAATGACCGCCACCGCCACCGCCACCTCCTCCATGCAGCTGATCAGATTTCCTGATGAGCATGAATGTCAAAGATTTTTCCCTCACTGCTAACCCTTGACAGATACTCTTCCTATTGTTCTTCTTTTCCACCTCTTTCTTCATCAATCATGGCTGATGCTGCTATCCTTTTTACAGCTACTCTGCTGGATTATTCACTTCTGCAACAATCAATTCTTGACATTTTTAATAGCATTTATCAAATCGGTATGGATTTCCTGAACGGTAGAACACTGTTTCATATTTCCTTCATTTTGAAAGAGGATGTCTTCTTTATACTCTGGACTTGGGGTGTTCCTGCTGTAGAATTATGTCTTCCTTCCTTATTGCACACATTTTTAAAAAAATGGAATGCACTAATTTAGTAATTGCTGTTAACAACTATTCTGACTTACTGGACTGAAAACATCCTCACCTTCCTGATGCCTCCACTGTCTCTCCCTCAGAATGAGCTGCATATTGAAAATACCTGTGTTGCTAATATTCCAGAAGAAACCATTCCTGCTTGATTTCATCAGAAAGCTGGATTGTTTTTAAGGAGTGTGTTCAATATTTTAAATTACAACCTTTCCCCTCTGGGTATTTATTAGGTGCAGAGTAACCAATGAAAGAATGTTTAGAGAACAGATGCATTCCAGCTCCTTCTCACTGTTCTCAATCTGCAAAAAAACAAAAAAGCAAGAGCAAACCCCCAAAATGAGCAAATAATAAAAACATAGTGTTTTCATTAGTTGGTTTGAAAATACCACTTAGGGGAAAAAAGAGATAATATCAGTTTTTGTTATCTGTTTGGCCAATAAAGACATCAGAAGACCTTTCTCCATGTCATGAAGATTAATCTGTGATGATTCACACTTTTCTCTACTTGAGACAAGGCAGCCTGGAAGTTCTGCTCCTTACCTCACTCTAGATTTCCTGTGATAAGTTGGTTGCTTTCTTGATTGCATTGAGAACGATGGATTTATTTGTGTTTTTTCAGCTTTCTGTTTTTGAAGTTTGGTTATTCCCTTTGCAAAGATGTCACCAGATTATCAAATAAACATTTAGCCATCACACAGATTCCTCCGGTGGCTGGTTTGACCAGGCCAGCCAGCAAGGAAAAGAGACCAAGTATTCAGCCTTTCAATGGAGATGTTTTCTATCTTTTTCTAGACCAGGGGTCGGCAACCTGCGGCTCCAGAGCCGCACATGGCTCTTGAACCCCTCTGCTGCAGCTCCGTTGCTCAAACCACGCGCCGGCACAGCCGCTGATTTGTTAGAAGCTCCACTTAGGAAGGCGCGCTAGCTAGTTAAGTAAATCGCTACATTCCTCTGCTAAACAAGCTTCCTACCGGCTCTCATGTTACACGAAACGCTGCTGAAAAGATTATCTTTATCCTAATGTAATCTCCTTCATCTGAATGTTAAAAGCTGCGCTTGGGACTTGCGCCAATTTACTGAGCTCCCCCCCCCCAGCCCCCCAGGCCAACCATGGATAAATCAAAGAAAAGTTTCTGAAGAAAACCAAACGTTTAATGGTACGTGGGTAGATACATTTGCTTTTACTGTTGATGAACTTACGGAGTTTGCTGTTTAATGCATGGAGCCCTTTAGTACTGACTTTGACTCTTCAGGAAGCTGTTCTCCTATTCAAAATATATGAAAGGAGTCCTACTAATTTGTAATGTAAGATTAAAAATAACAGTTTTTAGTGACTGAACAAGAGCTGCAAATAAGTCATAATGAAGATATACATAGCATTAAGGTAAAAAACGATATATGCAGTGTTATCTTCATTTTAGATGTCAAAAGGGTTTTGTGGCTCCCGGTGTTTTCTTTAGTGTGGGAAATGGGTCCAAATGGCTCTTTGAGTGTTCAAGGTTGCCGACCCCTGGCCTACACTATGGAGCAGCATACAAATACAGTAAATAAATAAACAAATAAAGGATGTTTCCTTAGGACCTACCTGTTGCATATTGCAGATGCTCATCTGTACTGTTTTACTCTCCTCTCTTCTGGAAGCCGTAAAAGCGATGAAGTTCCTTACACATGTCAGAACAGTTCTGATAGTGTGCTGAAATCCATGTATTTTTGATGCTTTTCTGCACTCTTTCTTTAAGGAATGCATGGATTACTGTTCTTTTTAACTTGGAAAGTTCCTTTCAAGTCTACAAAGAAATCACTAAAAAATCAAAGAAATGTTTCAATATTATGTATGTGCCCAGTGATTGATTTCCAGCCAGGAAAACTTAACAAGAATCTGTTTCCATTCCAAACAACAAACATACCTTGAGGGCTTCACTGAATTCCATGGTGTTATTCAGTTTCCTATCCTTGAACTACTGCTTTGCCAAACTACTTTCCCATTTTTTTCAATCATTCTCATTCAGTTTGATACAAAAAAGATTACAAACAGATTCAAAGAAGAAGAAAATTTCAGAGAGATTCTTATAGATTGGGACTGGGTTTCCTGGCTTTCCTTTATTTAGGAGGTGGCTGAGGAATGTGTGTAATGTCTGTATGATCATTGCATGATCCATTTTCCAGCAGCTGGTTTCCTGAACTTCAGTTAAGGCCCTGAGGACCGCATCATGAGGCATTCCTCTCATGGGGCTCTTTCAGTTCAAGAAGCGCAGGCATTCTGAGATGCTGCAGAGAATGGAGAGAGAGAGGGAAAGCACAGACATACACACAGCACCCTTAGCCCCATCACAGTGGTTAGGTAAGCTCAAAAACACTACAAAAATAAATTATACAGCTCCTTGAGGATGAGGCATAAAAATGGACGAGGCAGTAAAATGGATGCTTCTGTCAAGAGGGAAGGAAATTTGCAAGAATTTCCTTGGCTTCCCTGCCTTTCAGAATCATAGAAGAGTAGAGTTGGAAGGGGCCATGAAGGCCACCATGTCCAACCCCCTGCTATTGCAGGACAACAATTACTCCATCCCACTCAGAGGACTGTCTGGTTCCCTTTTTTCCTGAAGAAGCTCTGAGCCCCTCACATTTGCACTGTGGTGGATGTGAACGGGAGGCTGGCCTGCTTGCAGTGTCAGCATGAAAATAAGACAAAGCCGCCCTATGAAAAGAGAAGGAAGTTGTACTACGGCTCCTGCCAATGGTGAACTTCCTTGCAATAAGCCTTGGGGAAGTTCTGCTTTACAGAGAGACATTTGGAGAAATGGTCACTCCAGTTTCTCTGGCCACAAACGCAGGGGAGAAATTGGAAAGGCATGTCTCTGTCCTGAGCCATGGTATGCTCCTTACCTCACTTTGCATTATTTCATTTGTTCCTGTTCTAACCATGTCAGAAACGACACATTTTGTGTCTTTTCTAGCTAATTCTTGAAATGGAGGGCAACTCCTGTACTCATCTGCCTATCACTTTCTTCCCTATACCTGGGTATGTTTGCAGGCTGAAGACATTCTCTCAGCCACAGAAGTATCTCCAGGCCCATCCCCAAAATCAAGCTTTGTAGGGAGCAATTTATATTTAAAGAGACAGGCAAAGGATGGACTTTGGACAAGGAAGTGAAGATCAGGTTGGAATCCTGCTCTCTTGTACTCACTGCATTTCTTTCCTGTGCTTACTCCTGACCGGGAAGCAACCCAAGCTAAGATCCCTGCATGCTTTGGAACACCAGCAGCTGCTCTGTGCAAAGTAGAGAATTCTTTGTACAAAGTACACAAAGCAGGTATTTCTTTGCACAACATACCCAAAGCCCTCAAAGCCCTCGATTCACATGTGTGGAAGCGGAACTGTGCTTGCACAGCAGGCAGTCAGGAGGCACGTGTGCACACCAGCCTCATGGGCACACTTCCAGACAGATGCCCACACAAATGCTGGGCACAAGATGGACTTAGGGCAGAGAGACAGCAGGCTGGTGACCAGGGAGCCAAGCCAAGGAAACCTGATGGATTCCCATCCCCAAACTGGATTCCTCACACTACTTTGGGTCTGGAGATTCTGAAATACCTTGTCTACTGGATTTCTGTATTCCAATCTCCTGCAGAATATACAACTTTGAAAAGAAAGAAAGAGACAGAGAGAAAGAAAAGAAAGTTCCTTACCTCTTAGTTGGCAGTCTCACTACTGTTCTGTGTATTTTTAAAATATACAACATATTATCCCATATTTTCTTCTGGTCATTTAACTTTCATTGTTCGACAAGTGTGGATATTTGTGCAGCACCCGATTCACAGCTGACCCTTCTTATCTTTCAGCAGCCCTGGTATCAGCTATAATACAGGAGAAGTCTGGAAAATTCACCTGCCTAGTTGCAGGTTGCAGGTTGGAGCTCTTGATGTGAAAGTGGCTGGCTGCCTTTGGCTGCACAGGAGGAGGAGGAGGAGGAGGAGACAATATATATCATTATATTATATTGTTGCTCATTCTTCTCTTTCAGCCTTTCCCACTGGCAGAGGACAACCAAGCTGATCCTTCCTTTTCCTCTAACACACTGGCTATAACTGCTCACCTGGACCATCCTGAGAGAACAATGGGCGCATCACAATGGCATTGTCCGGGTTTCATCCTAATCACCACACCCACTTCAGGGCAGGGGGAGATTAAGAGCCATCCGCAAACACATTGGGGAGATGCCAGTGCAGACACCCATTAGGATCCTCTTTCTACAGTACAGTTAAGTTCCATACCAATTTCAGCTTGACACTTGTCATTGGACAAGTGTTCTGAGAATTACCCAACACCCTCATGAACAGAACTACAGTTCCCAGAGTTCCATAGAAATCTCTTTTTCCGTATCCTGACATGTATGTGCTGGGATGAGAAGAGAGGTTCCAGAAGAGCCCTGCAGCTGTGGGCTGAGACTCCTGTGCCAAAGCAAGCATTTGCAGACTGATAATCCTTTGTACCCAGAGGGGCACAGGAAGGAATGGAGGGCGTTCCATCCATGTCTTTGGGCCATTTTCCCCAGCCCAATTCAGACACTGAACCCAGAGTTAAGGGAGGGGAGCAGGTTGGCTTGCTCCCTTTCCCTTCGCTCTCCTCTGTGGACACCCCCCTCCCTTTGTAGCCAAAGACACACAAACATAAATGTATCGTTTGAAAGGCTTGTCCCTCTGGAGCTAGTGCAGCCAGTGTGGAGGTGGTTGCCCCAACCAGGCCAATATCCTCAAGCTGTACCAGCTGATCCGACAAAACTGGAGTAGGCGCAACACATTCAGCTCCTTGAACTTGGATGTCTAAGTTCCAGTGACTGCAAGAGGGGTTTTTTCCTGGAGGTGCCCAGCAAATCAGTTACAGAGGGTCTCGGATAGTTCCATGGTGTCCTTGAGAACAGCATGCAATAAGCCCCAAACTACCCTGAAAAGCTCCACTGGGCAGCAAACGGAAGATGGAAGAGATGCTGTTTCTTTGCCGCCTTCTCTGCCTCTAAATATGCCAGACTGGAGGCACACGCCAGGGTTAAATTGTATCCCCTGGGAGTCTTCCTCCATCTGCACTCAAGCATTCTCCTGCTGTTTCATCGCTCTCAGCTTCAAGGTATACCATGGAACTGTATGAGCTCTACAATAGAGGGGCATCACAGCAAGCATGTCACTGTCAGCCAGGGCTTTGTCAGGGTCTGTCAGCCAGAAAATCCCCCAGGGCCCTCTGGGAACCATCAGAAGCCATTAGCTTTCAGGGGAAGACTATCATCATAAGCGGCCCACCCTTGTGAGGAAGAAAAGCTACTGTCCGTCTAAATCTCAGCAGACTGTGATCTGACCATGCCAAAGGGGCAGAGTCAAAGCCCCCCACACTCAGAGCACCATCCTCATTTCTGGCCAGGAAGACCAAGTCTAGCAGATGTTCCCTTACCTGCCTTGGGCCGATCCCTTGTTTGTCATGGAGGCCACGTAATCCTGAGCCCCCCAGACAGGGTGCTCTCAGCATGAATGTTGAAATCCCCCAGAAGCAAGAGCCGTACCTGAGACCACCTCCATCACCTTATGTTGGGAGACTGATGGGGAGCAGGGTGTGAGGCGCACCCCAATAGGGTCAGGAGGAACCCAAAGCACAACTCTGCCAGAGGCCATGACCACTAGCCCACTCCACCAAGATGGAGGCTTCCAGCGGTGATCCTTGGTTACGCCAGCAGCAGAGGGATTGGATGCCTGTCTAAAGCTATCTGGGTATTTCCACTGGGTACACCAGCAGAAGTGCGCCCTTTTCTCTTATTATTCCCTGCTTGGCTGTCAGATTTGGAACTACAGCTACATTTGAAAATATTGAGTCCTTACCTTGTGTCCTTGATCCTTGCCCATCATGGCATTACTTCTGTTATGAATATGTATTTAGCTATTTAAAACTTTTGTACCCCTCAGTCCCAAGATGGCAGTGAGAGGGGCATTTCCCTTTATTCAGCAGTGAGATTATTCCTGGAAAGAAAAGGCAGGAGATGTGGCGCATGTCCAGCAGTTTCTGACTCATTGTTATAAGGCAGGCTGCTGGAGAAAGCAATTGCTTTGCAGCTGCAGATGAATATCATGTTCATGATCCTTTCTGGCTGGATCAAAAATATCAGTGACAGGCAAGTGACACATTTTGCAAAACTTTAAGAGCACAGAAATGTAGTGTAGGAGCCAGAGGGGAGGGCAGCGGAGGGGACAGAGGCAGTGGCGGAGCTGTCCCATGAGTCTGTTTGGATCCCCAAGCCTCCGGAAGGCCTTCCACCTCTCTGCCATCCACAGGCACTCACTGAAATAATGGTCCCGGGGCTCCAATGATCTTAGATGCATCCAGTATGGCATCCTTGGATTATTTGACATGTTGTCTACATGTGCTTCTGCTTCCACTACGACTCTCCCTGAATCTTTCTGCCTGAGTTCTTTTCTGAAATCAGAAGCCCTCCTCTCCCCTGTCCATGAATCCTCCCCCCGCCACCCCCCACCAATAGGCAATGAGGCCGTTGGAAGAAAAACACACAGAGAGGAGCACCAGCTGCTGGCAGTGTTGGCCAGAATTTACACCCACGCACACATGCCCAATGCCTGGGAATTGTGCACGCGGAGCCAGGGCTTGGGCCCTGCGAAGGATGCAGAAGGGTGGCCAGAATGCCAGTGTGGGATCTGCCTTTGGTCAGAATTATTTTAATTGTGTTTTAATGGATCTCACCATAATTAATTTTATCAAGTTTTATTAGTGGTCAGAAGCTGCTCTCAGTGCCATTTTTGGTAGAGGCATGTGTGAGGAGGGATAAAATCAGTCCATAAATAACCACAAAAACTAACTGGGAAAAAACCCCCCAAACATTGCTCTGTCAATGTCAATGTTGAATCCCATGCCTGAGAAATTTGGATAAATTGTGTCCTCATTTTCTTTGGATTCTGAGTGTCCATTTGCTCCCACCTCCAGAAAGAAACCTAGCAAGGAAGAAACACAGAAACATAGAAACAGAATGTGTCAAAAGGGATCTCCCAGGTCATCTAGTCTGACCCCTGGCTCCAGCCAGCTCCTCTCACAGCATGTCCCCCATGTGCATGCCTAGCCTATCGTTGGACAAAGAAAAGGACACAACACCCACAGTCCCCATAAACCAGTAAGAAATCTCCTCCTAGCCTGCTTCAGCAACACCAGTTCCAGCTGCCATTCTTTTCAGGGGCCAGTGGTTACTAGGTACCGCAATGTTCATACCTCATCTTTGATATTATCCCGTATCCATCTGCCACTGGGCACATGCATCCTTTGTTAAGGACACAGCCCAATCCTGTATTTATTCTTGATTATTGTTATCGCCTTCCAGTGTTTTTCTTGTAATGGCTTCTTTAACTGCCCCTCTGTGTAGTTTGCTTCCAAACAGGCAATCTCAGCTTTGGTCTCATAGGGCACCATAAGTGTCCAACTTCTCTATCCACAAACCCCATATTTTCTCAATGGATTTGTTTGTTTCTCAATGGATCAGAATTGTTTCTGATTTCAAGTAGTGAAATGATTTAGCCAGTTTTCTGAAGTCTGTTGTGCAACTCTACTTCCTTATTTTATATTTTCAATGGCACTGAAAACTGCACTATCATTATTCTTTTCCTCTGGGCATTAGAATCCCACCAATCTGCCTTACACAACACTTTGGTTACACATTGTATCTTTCTCTTGGTGTAAATTCTGTCATGCCAAAAATCTAACTGAGCTGTAAACTGTTTCCAGTTGACAGAGGCATGGCAGGTTTCTTGTTTTGCTTTTCTTTCCACTGAATTTAATTAGGAACTGTGTGTATATTAGATCTGGAAAAATTGAAAGTATCCCTGCTTAACAGTGTCTTGGATTTCCTGCTTCCACCTCAAATTTGGCAGTTTCATTATGCTGAAGAATAAGCAATATTTTCATTTTTTCTCTCAAAACAAACAAACAAACCTGCCCTTAACAATCATCAAGGACATACCAATGTTTTTTTTAAATGCTGTAGGATAAAGTTGCTCTTTCTTCAAATGAAACTTGCTTCTGTCTACCAAATACATCAAAGTTAAGTAATGGACTGTTAAGGTGCAAAGCTTTACTTTGCTCTGTGAGCTTTGGAGTCAAGATTCACATCTACTTTTTTAAAAAAAAAGAATCTTATTTTTTAAAAATTGGGTTTGGTATTTTCCTTTCATCAAAGTCCCAAAACTGGTTAAGAGCATACATATATTAAATCATTCCCTTATAAAAGCATCCGCATTTGGAAATGTGACCATTAAACCCATTTAAAAATCATGACCAAAAACAGCTCCCTAAAAGACAGGACAATGTTTAAAACAATTAATTCCCAAGAGCCTATAGGTCAAAGACTGAATGTCCCACAACCCTCTCTAAAAGGACCCACAGAATACATAAAGCATCTAATCTTGGAAAAGGAGTTCTTCAGCTTCATGCCACTGACTTGCCATAATAGCATAAGAGAAGTTCTACTGAATCAAACCAATAGATGAACTAATCCTGTATCCTGTTCCCAACAGTAGCCAAGCAGATGCTTCAGAAAAACCTTCAAGCAAACTCATAATCTAAGCACCTGCCATTGCATGCCTGTTACGGATCGTAACTAGTTTACCTCTGGGGGCAGCTGCATTCACAGCTGTGCTGCAATCCAAAATACATGGGATTCAGGATAGAAGGTCTATTTGTCATTTATCTGAAATATCACTATTCTACCTTTCTTCCAATATATAATGCCAATAATTAATGACTCCAAAGAGGGGGTGGATATCCACTGGATTCTCACAGTTTGGCTCCCTGGATTCTGGTTCATTAGCCCCACACTGGAGCTGATTTGCTGCAGATTGAGTCAAGGCAGCTCACATGCTTCCATGTCTGGGCTAGGCCCCAGTGTGTATATCAACATAAAAACACCAAAGAGGCAGGGCAAGGGAAAGAAGCATGAGCAAGACTGAGACTCCAGGTGGGCTGGGTGCAGTCTCAAGATGGGAGAGGGGGGTCCAAATCCCTGAATGAACAGTAAAGACCCATTCAGCAACTTGCTGGTGGACCAGCAGCTTCCACTGCTGAATACAGGAGGAGGAACCAGCATCCTTCCCAGAGGACCTTCAGATACTTCGCCAGAGGCAATGGAGCTGCCACCTTGGTACCAGGGAGGTCCACAGGTGCTGCGGGGATAGCAGCAGCCTGCATGGAAGACCACCATTACCATTGGCCACACCTGCGCCCAGCATCTGTAGCCATCCGGGAGCTGTCCACTGGCCTGGTGCTGAAAGAGCAGTGCTGGCACTTCCACGGCTTCCTTTCAGTGACTTCCTGTGAGGCACCAACTCTGCGTCCCCAGAAACCTGCTGCACAAGGCACCACCGGGCTTAGAATACAAATGGCTACTTGTTTGTGCCATGAAATGACCAATCAAGACCCAAAGCTGAGCATCACTGACCCATTCCTTCATTCATAGTATATGCATCCTGCTTTTCAGCCAGAAAGGCTCCCCAATGGCTTACCTAGAATCAGCAAAACAAGAGAGCCCCTTCCTGCAGGCTGGCAGTCTAAAGGACATGCACCACACACAAGGAAGAAGGCATGATGGGGAGGGAAGAATCTGGTAGTCCTTCAGCAGGACTGATACAAATGCCCCGCTTCCTGCTTTCCTCTCTTCCAGTGCAGCCTGCTGGAATGGCTGCAGGTGGTGGCAGTAAAGGGAGCTGAGTGATCAATGTCCAGGTGAATGCTTGCCAAACAGAAAACTGTACTTGATTGCCATTATTGTTAAAATGCATTTAACTGTTGTAGTCCGCTTTTCCTCCAAGGAGCCAAAGATGGCTTAGAGTGTCCTTTTGTCTGCACAGCAACCCTGCAAGATAACTTAGGGTTTAAGTCCATGGCAGGGAGAGAGACAGGGGAAGTGCGCCCCTGTTGGTTCTCCTGGACCTCTCAGTGGCTTTTGATACCATCGACCATGGTATCCTTCTGGATAGGCTAGCAGGACTGGGAGTTGGAGGCACTGCTTGGCAGTGGTTCTGCTCCTATCTCAATGGCCGATTCCAGAAGGTGGTGCTGGGGGACTGTGGCTCTGTGCCATGGCAGTTATGCCATGGAGTTCCACAGGGATCCATTTTGTCCCCCTTGCTATTTAACATCTACATGAAACCGCTGGGAGAGGTCATTAGAAGGTGTGGGCTGTGGAATCATCAGTACGCTTATGATACCCAGCTCTACCTCTCGTTTTCCACCAATCCAGGTGAGGCAGTGGCTGTGCTGAACCGGTGCCAGGCCGAGGTAATGGGCTGCATAAGGGCCAATACACTGAAGCTCAATCCAGACAAGACGGAGGTCCTGTTGATAGGCGTGCTTCAGGGATGGGGACCTGGACCTTGTTCTAAATGGGGTAGCACTCCCTCTTAGGGACAAGGTCTGCAGCTTTGGAGTGTTCCTCGACCCAGAGCTGACTTTGGAAGCTCAAGTGTTGGCGGTGGCAAGGAGCACTTTCCATCAGCTGCGTCCCTACCTGGAGGACGACTGCCTGGCGACAGTGATGCATGCATTGGTTAGTTCCCAATTAGACTTCTGTAACGCGCTCTATGTGGGGCTGCCCTTGAAGACAGTCCAGATACTTCAGATGGTGCAAAATAGAGCTGCCAGGTTGCTGACGGGGACTGGACGTTGTTCTCATATAACCCCAGTCCTCCGTCAGCTTCACTGGCTCCCCATCGAAGTCCGAGCCCAATTCAAGGTGTTGGTTATAACCTATAAAGCCCTTAACGGCTTGGGACCTGGTTATCTAAAGGAGCACCTGCGTCCATACTTGCCCTCCCGCTCCCTGAGATCGGCAGCAGAGGCCCTCCTCCGGAAACCCTCCGTGAAAGATATTAGGAGGGTGAGTTCCCGGAGGAAGGCCTTCTCTGTGGTAGCGCCCCACCTATGGAATGTGCTCCCCAGAGAGATCCACCTGGCACCGTCATTATTTGTTTTTTGGCGCCAGGTCAAGACCTTTTTATTTAAATGGTATTTTAATTAATTGTTAATTTATTTATTGGTTTTAAATTATTGCCTGGATGTTTCCAGTTTTTTATATATTTGGATGTTATTTATTTGTTGGAAGCTGCCCCGAGGCTTACGCGAATGGGGTGGCATACAAGAATACCAAATAAATAAATGATGGACACAAAGCTCTGCAATGAGCTTTATGGCCAACTGGGGACAAGAATCTGGATCTCTCCTGCCCCAGTCTGGACTCTACACACCACACCACACTGGCGTTCTATACGTTAGGTTACAATCCTGTGCACAGTCACCTGGAAGTAAGCTCTGCTGAACTCCACAGGACATACTTGCAAGTGATTTTGGATAGGATTGTGCTGTGAAATATAATACTTCTCATAAGAACATTGGTTAAGGCTTAATAGAACCTGGGAGAAAATCCAATTAAAGATCCTGTATTCTAGTGCTTTCTGTTGTGAGTCTCTTTCAGCACCTTTGTTGTATGATAGTGGCTGACAACTTTTACCCTGAGAGCTTTTTTCAGCTCAGTAAGAGTGTTTTCAAAGCTGCAATGTCTCTTCTAACAATGGAAGTAATGGTACAAGATGGAAAGGGATAAAAAGAAACCCTCGTTCACACTTTTCCTTCTGCTTTTCTTTGGGAGGGATAATTAGAAAAGCGAATTTCATCAAATACAGAGCGGGAAGGTGTTGGAGGGGGAGATGGAAAAAGAAACAATCCAATTCTGGGCTATTATAAAAAGAAATGGCACAGCACTCCTGTCTCAAGAACTACCTCTTAAGGGGAAATTAAATGGAAATAAATGTTCAATTAAGTAGTAGAGAGAAGAAATTTTGACTCCCATCAAGCGGATGGATGAGTTAGTAACACACAGGTCTGTCCAAGGCTTTGTTTCCCTTTGAGGAAAGAAGTGCAGGGAGTCAGGAGAGGGTCCCACAAAAGGTGCCCCAACCCTTCATGGCCACAGGAGGGTGTTTTCTCCTGAATTAGCAGGATAGTGAACTAGAACAGGTTGTCCAGGGCATCTGCTAAAAGTATAAGATGCTCCTGAGACATTGTGCTCAGTCTTACCACTGAATATTTCATTTATTCACGCAGGCATGCATTTATTATATTTATATCCTGCCTTTTTTTCCTTCCAAGGAATTCAAGACAGCTCTTCTTGAATTCCTTGGAAGGAAAAATTCAATTCTTCTCTTCCTTTCAATCTTATCCTCACAGCAACAACCCTATGAGGAGGGTTGGGCTGAAAGTCTGTGCTCGGCCCAAAGTCACTCGGTGGGTGCCATGGCTAAATGGGGACTGGAACCCGGATCTCCTGAGCCCCAGTCTTGCACTCTGAGCCACCACACCACACTGGCTCTCATGCCACTGTCAAAACTGTTTTCTGTGATTCCTAATATGGTATGGCCACTTCCATGTAATCCCACCCTAAACTAGAGAGAGAAGGTACAGGTATGCATAATATTTGCATGAGCTACTTGATACATACATGCATGTTGTGAGCCTCCCTGAATGGGGCGGCATAGAAATAAATGTTTTAATAAATAAATAAGTAAATAAATGCAAATTTTTGAAAGAAACATTGTACTGCAAATCAAGAGTGCACAATGAGCATTGCTTGGGTCACCCAAAGAGCACTTTGGTTGAGTGGGGCCTAGAATCGAGACCTCCCTGGTCCCTGTCCGGCACTCTTACTGCTACACCATATTGAACATGGTAAGGTGAACTGTGTGATTTTGCATTCAAGGTGAAATATTTGATTCCACCGAGGTGGAAACATTACCTCCCAAATGCCTGGGCTTTGCGGATCTTCTTATTAACAGCAACAAAGACTAACTAACAAGCAACTTTTTGGTACAATTGTTTTCCCTAGCTGCTGCTGCTGCTGCTTCCTCTTCTCCCAATTTAGCATACGAGTGATCCCACTCCATTAGGAATCCCCTAGAATCCCATAGTGAATGGGCTTCTGTGGTAGCATGGCAGTTATGCACTGCCAAAACAGAAGTCCATGGAGAGAACAGGTGCTGTATGTATAAAATCAATATATGCTATTCATAAGGAGAGATGCAAATTTAAGAAGAATTACCATCATCCATAGCACACTTCACCATAGCATGGAAGCCCCTCGTGATCTGACCTGTTCAGTCAGCTCTCTCTGCATGGCCAACTCCAAGCAGTGGCTGCTGTCCCTCCTCTTTAAACTGGACTTGGACTATCATTTTTCCTATAGAGGGATGTCCTCTCTAAAGTAGGATACATTGTCGTGTACCATTATATGTTACATTTTAAAAGGCCTGTGAATATGAGAAATATTTTACGGAGTTAACATTGGAATGACTACAGAATGCTTTTACAGAGTTAGGATTAAATATGGTGAATGCTGCTTATAGAGGTGCGAGGCAGAGAAGCATCCCGGTAAATGGGCGTCTTTGTTTTGGTGGTTGCCCTGTATTCATGTTATGCAAAGGCCACTGACCAAAAGCAATACATCTGACTCACTTAGATATTATGTAGCAATGAAACGTAGCCCCTGGACTGGGTTTGTAACTCCCCAGAATTATTTGTGTGGAATTATCCCTATCAAATATTTTTGAGAGAAAAAATATGTACAGAGGATAAGTCAGTCTGCAGTTGTTGGCCATGATAACTAGATGAAACCTCCTTGATCAAAGTTCCAGATAGGAATATCAGACTTTCCAGCATGCACACAGCTGGAAAATATCATCACCCTTTTTACACTCTGTGTACAAGCCGCAAGAAGCATCAATGAGCTAATAATTACAATGATTGGGTTCAGGGAACATGATAACCCATACTCAAGGGTTGTTGCTGGATCCTGGGTTATCATGCTGTTTGAACTGACTGCACTAAAAAGCCATGGCTTGTTAAGCATGAACAAGCCATGAACCCACGCTTTGTTGTTGGATGGTAAGTCGTTGTTCACCATACTTTGTTACCATGCTGTCTGAACCCAGTCGAAATAATTTTTACACGGATAGATTTTTAAGCATTACACTAATGTAACATACATCTACATTATGTCTCAGCAACCTTCATTCTTTGATTGCTATTACTTCTCCTTATGTCATATCAGTTAATTTATCCATTTCTGCTACTCATATGGACTTGTATTCTCATGCGGCTTGTTTCTCCCCTATTTCTTTTACTCCACCTTTGGCTGAGTGGAAAGAACAGAACAACCAGCCCTGATCACCTGCAGCAAAAGAGCTGGAACTGATGAGTGGAAGAACAGAAGAACACGGGCAATGAAACAGAAGTCTGCTCCTTTCAGCTACATAAGATTTAAGAAACAATCGCCCCAGAAAACCAATAGCCTGAAATTATTTTAATGAATGTCTCAGCAATTCCCATTATTTCAATTTACTCTCTACCTAACAAAAAGATCTGGCCTGGCTTTTAGCTTTGGGATTTAGTTTACCGGTGAGTTAAAATATCCTTTGGTGCAAGGCATTTTGTAATGAATTTTTGAAAAAACCCTGAAAATGTGTTTTCTTAAGTTCACAGTTTCCTTCTGCAGTAGCCTACTAATGGATGTATTCAAGGCAAGGCTAGTCACAAACAGATCTGCTCGCGGCCATGGCATTGTGCTGGCAGATTGTTCTTCACAACTAACCTCCGTTTGTGCGGCCAGCTTGTACTTGGCCCACTCGAAGTCCCTCCTGTGGCAGGTGCTGTCCTGCTTCACCATAGAGGTGCTTAGCCCACATCCACAACATACCATCGGCCTCCTCCCAGCCGTGAGGAGCTCAGAGCATCGAGCTGAGCCATTTTGGCCTTGGAACAGCAGCTACGTCTAAGCCCTGCCAACAAGGAGCTGAAACTTCTGCCATTCCCTGGGTACCTCTCAGCAAGATTACCACATGGGTCTGTCCTTGAAGAGGGTCCGCAAACATCAGCCAGCACAGGAATCTTCAGCCTGATGGTTATCTGAGGTTAGTCACAGGGACTATATTCCTCCCACTTTGGTTAAAAAGCCCTTCAGCATCCCAGGAACCAACTCAAGGGTGGAGTCGCCTGCACGTGGGATTCCATTGGTAGATTCAGAAAGGCAGTTGTCTGGATGGGATGCTCTTTATACCAGGTCCGCAGACCTTCAGGTTTATGGACCTGGAGTCCCACCTGGAGTCCCAGTCCATTGCTTTAGAGTTCTCCAGAGGACCACACCCCTTTCTCTCAATGGCACTCCCTTTCTCCCAGCCATGGATCTTTCGGTGGTTTCCTAGCTTCAGGACAGTATTTTTTCATTTTTATTTAGTTTATTTATTTATTTATCGATTTATATCCTGCTTTTCCCTACAAAGGGCTCAAGGCAGCATACATCATTCTCCTCCTCCATCTTATCCCCAGAACAACAACCCTGTGAGGTAGGTCGGGCTGAGAGTCTGTGACTGGCCCAAAGTCACTCAGTTGGCTCTATGGCTGAGAGGGGATTAGAACCCAGATCGTCTGAGTCCCAGTCCCATGCTCTTAACCACTACGCCACACTGGCTCCCCCACTACACCGCAAACCTCTCCTAAAGCTTAGTTAGCGGTATCACCAGCTTCAAACTGCAATATGTCGGCATTTCTGGCACATTAGCCTGGCTTCCATTGCCTTTGGCCCCATCCCGTGTTTTCCTTTGTCCCTGTTCACAACCTCCAAGAGCTTCTCTGAGATGGAATTTGTCCCTTGGGCTGAAACAGGTCAAGCACCCTGAGCCACATCATTCACTGATTACATTTGCATGCCTCCCCATAGCCCATAGGACTTGCTGGGCAAGTCCTACAATAGACTAGAACAAAAAAGAAAAAACATATCCCATTAAAATACAATCATACATTAGAGCAATACCATCAAGCAATACAACATTTAACTGTAAGCGATACAAAATCAAAACAAACCTTAATACAATAATATAATACATAATGCAATGCATGATCTCAATACATAGTACAATGAATGATATGAATAAGGAGAAGATATGGCTATAATCCCTCCCACAGACAAAGACCAATTACCCATCAGTACAGCTGGAGAAGATATGCGGCTCTGCATATTCTGGATCCACATTCCACACATCTGACTTTCCCCTTTGGGTTGAATGCAAGCTGCAAGGGCTGCCACAGCTTTGCTTAAAGTCTTACTACTTCGGCAGCCAGCTCCATTTTTGTTTGTCCGGAAACAGCCCCCCCCCCCCCCCGAGCTGAATGGGACATACCCTCAAAGATCATGCAAGGGTGTATTTCCACATTTATATCCTGCTTTGTGTTCTCTTGCAAGGAAGTCAAGGCGGATGACAAGGTCTTCCTCTTCTCCATTTTGTCCTCAACAAAAACCTGTAAGGCAGGTTAGACTGAGAGTCAGTGGCTGGCCAAAAGTCACCCAGGAGCTTCAAGCCAAGAGGGGACTAGAAGTTGGATCTGCTGAGTCCCAGTCCAACACTCTAGCTGCTATATGGCCTTGCTTCTCAGTAAATAGGATTCCGTTCTTCATGGCCACAGGACACTGACAAAACAGCTCCCCGGTTTTCAGCATTACTTCACTTCCTAAGCTGATGCTTCTTATCAACCTTTGCTGCCTCCAAACATTTGTTTCTTGGAAGCCTTCCCTACAACATAGTGAACTTGAAATGCATTTGGTTAAAAATTAAATAAAAACAAGAATTAAATCCCCCTTCAAGCCATACTTTTTCTCAGCCACCTCCTGTTATTTTGCTTAGCAACCATTACAGTTGCACTGTGGGCAGAAGGATGCATAGAATAATTAAACAGGTTTATCTGCTCTGCGACAGAATGTTCATAATATGAGAGGTGACAACTGCCACTCCATATTGATTCCTCCCGATTCTTAGCAGAAGGTCTTTCTAAGGGACATGGGCAGAATCTCTCCGAACTGAAGAAGATCTCCTTAGGCCAAGCCGTGGGGAATGACACTCATTTATCTCATCTTCACACCTGCTGAAAACAAGCAGGACCTGCTCTTGGAGAGATGTCCATTGGAATCCCATCCATGCCTACTCAGAAGTAAGCCCACTGAGTTCAGTGGGACGTAATCCTAGGTAAGAGTGTGTGTAAAACTGCATTTTGCATACCTGTGTTCTTTGCTTTTGGGGCAACTGAACAGGGATCCCACCCAATGCATAGCTTGACTCTGGATTCTTGGATAAGGTGGCAGGGTGGTCATGTGCCCTACTTTGCAGAGGACAGTCCTCTATCTGAAGGCGTGTCCACTCCAAATCTGATTTAAAGATTTAGACGGATGGATAACTTTAAAGAATGGTTAAAGGCAGCACTGACATTGCTCATCAGCTGCTAATACCTGGACAGCAAACTGGGCAGACGCTCGGCTAACCTGATCACACATCACCTGCAATAGCAGTTGCACTGCACTTCTGTTGAGATTGGGGGACATGACCTTTTTGGCCTGCAGAGCCACATCTGGTGGTGTCTGGGGGTCCAGGAGCCACCCATGCATGCAAAGAGTCCTTCTTCCTGCCCAAGACCTAGGGAATACTGGAAAGGTGGAAGCAAAAGCCTCCCCAGCTTGCCAGTGGTGGCCAGCAACTCTGCTCTCTCTCTGCCACTCCTAGCAGTGGGGAAACAAGGACCCCCGAAGCCAGAGAATTATATCTCCTACTCCCAGCCTGCCACACACACACACACACACACACACACACACAGAGAGAGAGAGAGAGAGAGAGAGAGAGAGAGAGAGAGAGAGAGGCACGTGTGGATGCTGGGAAGAAAAGTAGCCAACCCTGCCAGCTTCATCAGTGGCCTGGGACAATGCATCACCCCAGGAAAGCTGGTGGTGCACCCCAGATTTATATTGAGGTGATTCTTTCTAATATTTGCATCTCTGTGTGTGTCCCAATGAGCTTGTGCTGATTTTAGGGATCCCTGTGCCTTCCCTCTTTCATGTGGGGTGGGGTTACACGCCAGTGGCCATGCCATCTTAGGAGCCACAAAAGGCACTTTCAACGATAGAATGAAATGGTTTGTTTATCTCTTGAGTGTTTTCGTAAGTCAGTGTGTAACATGGAGGCCTGGCCAGGTCATGGCAAAGATCCATCTCGATCTCTTTCGCAACGGCAGCTAGAAGGTTCACGAATTGGGTGTGGAAGGCCGGCCTTTAGGATACACAGTTCCAGGCCTGGAGAGGGCTTCGAACAGAGGGAAACTGGATTGGCTGTGGGTCACAGTAGCTCCTCTAGGGACAGAGTTGCTGTAGGATTGTAAGAAAGTTTCTCCATATTGCAAATTGAGAGCCACAGGTCAGCTACATTGTGGATCTATCAGGCATTCTTAATCTGGGTGGTCTCTACACATGAGGAAGGGGCAATCGTTAACTTTAGACCATGGTCTTAATGTTCTTACATGGCTTTGAAGGCCATGTTCACAATCAGCATGGGGAATTTGGAGCACACAGATGGATCCAGTTGTAATATTTTGTTTTATTATTTTCAAACTGAAATGGAGAGCAGTAGGCTTCCCCGATCCTCCTTCCAGTCTTCCTCTCTTGCCCCACTGCTTCCTTTAATTCCCAGCACAAAGCGGCAATATAATTTCACTTGGTTTTAACTGAGCCAAAACGTCTTAGCTGACCATTTTCACAGACACACAGAGATAATTGGAAAGTCCCAATTATCTGAGGATTTTCAGCAAAATGTCACCCCACTCCTAACTCCATGCCCAGAAATCTGGGAGGGGCCGCATTTTCACTCCACCTTGGTAACTTGTTGGGAACTTTTAGACGACCTATCTTTGGCAGCAGATTGAACAAATGTCAGCAACAACTTCAGAAAGAGCCAGAAAATGGGCAGATCCTTACCCTCAAAAACATTTTAGAAACCAAGAAGAGAAGTGATTCTGAACCACTAGTGCGAAGGCAGTGCTGTTGTTGGTACCTGAAAGCCAAAGCAAAATAAACGGGGAAACAATTTTCCAGATCACTTGCATCAAATCGTAAGTGCTGGATCGGAAAGGGTAAGATGGAGCCGTGTGGTTCAGCAGAAGAGGCCTGATCCAGCCAAGCGCACAACCACATCCCGACGTCCCAGGCAGAGGTGTGCACCATGCAGGCTGACCTTTTATCCTGTGTTCCTTTTATTTCATGATAAATAGATAGATGACTGGGAAAAAATGCATTTGCTGTTTAGGCAGTGATCATATACCCACTTAGCTTGCAGAAAGCCCCATGGAAACTCAGTGGAGCCTCCTTGTGGGCAGATGTGGCAGTGCTGCGCTGCTCACATCGTCCTTACACAAGAACAAAAGTGGACACGTTCGCATGCAGACACATTCAGCTGCTCACGCGTCATGTTAGCACTAAAACACATGACTGGAATCGCCATCTTTGCTCCCCCTTTGTCATAAATGACAAGAGGACAACAGATGTGGAGCTGCCAGATTCAGTTCCAGCCCAGTATCCGAGCTCTTGCTGGTGACCACGGGAGACCAAGAAGGATGCTAGTAGGTGCAGCAGGGGGTGGCCGATGGAAGGAGAAAGTGGTCCCCTCTCTACAGCTGGCGGGGGTGAGGCGGGAGATGGTGCCGGGCAGGACAACAGTCCTGGGTTTCTCCTCTTGGGCTCCAGGTGGTTTTGAGCTAGTTTGGCAGGGTGGGGGGGAGCTTTTGGAGCTCCTTCCCAGGAGCAACCTGGCTTCTGAGCATCCTTCTGGCTGTCGTGTTGCCCTGCCAAGGAGCAGACCTCTTCCCTCACTCCCGCAGCTCTTGGGAAGGTCATGCCGGGAATGTTGGATAGGAGGGAATGGCCTGACTTGGCCAGGCACTAAGGAGAAGATGGGTAACCAGTCAGGATACCCCCACCTGCTTGTGGACGGCTCCAGCTGAGTCCGCTCTCAGTGTGCACAGGTAGGACTGAGCCTCCGTGTAGTGGAGGAAGGTTGGAGTCGCTAGTTTACGTACCTCTGGATTTATTTAAATACCCCAAAGTCTGGCCTGCTTTTTAAGAGGGGTGTGTGGCCTGTTGAGTCAGAGGCCAGTGCTGTAACCTTTTTAGGAGTGGGGAGGAAGAGGCATCCTGGGGGAGAGGGTCCCCCAGCTCTGCAAAGCGGTCTCGGTTTGCTGCAAAGGTAGTGTGGCATACCTGTGCTGCTTTGACCCGCCCTTTTGGGGAAAAGGATAAAAATAATATTTTGGTTTCAAGTTAAGTAACTGCTTATTCCCAAGTAAGCATGTTTGCTAGTTACCCTAAGGCTTACTCCAAAGCAAACATACCTAGGATTGCTTAAGGTGAGCTGAAGATTTGCCCCAGGATCTTTTTAATTCCCAATTTGGCATTGGAGGCCTTTTCTTGTCTACTCAGAAGTAAGTCTCGGAGTGGAATTTATCTTATTCATAGGTAATTGCAGATGGGGCTAGAGATGTCTGGTGCAATCCTATGTGTCTGCAGAAAACTAAGTGCCATTGTTTTGAGACTGCAGCCTTAGAATCTCAGCTGGATTTCAACATTTTTTGCTGGCAGAACTCTTGTTCCCATCTCAGCTGGAAGCAGATGGGGCGGGGCGGGGGGGAGCTTGCTCTCCTATTGAACTGCTCACTGTCCTACAGCTCTGAAAGGCACAATAAACCTGCTGGGTTTTTAAAAAAAAGTAGCAAGCAAGCAGGGAAAAGGAGGGAATGATGAATGAGTGCCTTTAAGCATATCCAGAATGATTTACTTTCAGCAATAAGAACCATATCTCCCTATAAACTTAATATTGCAACATTTGGTGTATATTTTAGGCTTTGAAGAAGCTAAATCCAAAAAGTGTAAAAGGAGGAGGAGGAGGAGGAGGAGGAAGGAGGGGAGGAAGGATGGAGGGAGGGAGGGAAGGAGAGTTCTAGAATCCTAGAAACTACCAAATCGAAGTATCAGAAATAAAACGAGCCATCTTTTGTGACAACTCTGTCTGCCTACTCACCTGGTCAAGAAACCAGGATCTAGTCCTGCGGTATCTGAGCAGGTGCTGTTGTATTTACTGGCGATGGGGCTGAGGGGGGAATAGCAAGTGAAGGTTTTCTCAGAAGTGTTTCCTGCTACTTTAGAATAGAACTACACAACAATAAAGAAATAGAAATGGTGAAAGATGACACAATCATCCTTGATTGTGTTGTAAACCATCCTGAGTCATTTGACTAAAGGAATGGTATAAAAATACCTTAAATAAATGAAATGAAATAAATAATCTTTGGCGCAATCATCATTCAAAGAGAGACTGCAGCCAAGAAATTAGAAGACTGAGACTTGGAAGGGCAGCAATGACGGAGCTAGAAAAGATCATCAAGTGTAAGGATGTTTCACAGGAGACCAAGACCAAGATCATCCACACTATCACACTCTATGGGCATGAAAAATGACAGGAAGAAAAGTGATGCAAATGAAAATGGTGCCGGAGGAGAGCTTTGCAAATACCCTAAATGGACAGAAAGATGAACAGGTGGGTCCTAGATTAAGTCAAGCCAGAACTTGCTCTGGAAGCCAAAGTGACAAAACTGAAGGGGTCAAAATTGAAGCTGTGGTACTTTCATAGCATCAAAAGGCAAGACTTACTGGAGAAGGCATGCAAACTGAAGAAAGTCAAAGGCAGAAGAAGAGGAAAACCAAATATGAGATGGATCAATTTTATAAAGGAAGCTACAACCTTCAGTTTGCAAGGGCTGAACAGGACTGACAGGGAGAAGACACTTAGAAAGGACTGTCAGTCATTCATAGGGTTGCCATAAGTCAGAGAAAAGACAATCTAATGGCACGTGATAACAGATCCCACCACATGTAATGAGGGTTGTTACCAAGTAATCGTTAAGCTTGCAGAATGAGCGATTGCTGTCTACAATACACTTCCACACATTCCCTTGCCAGTGTGCCATGTTTATTTTGCAATTGTTTGATCAATGTTTAAGGTTCATTGCTGGTTCCAGGGTCTCTCCATCTGGATTTGAGTCTGAAATTCCAAGGAAAAGTGTGAGCATACACAGGATAAATTTCAAGCAAAGACAGTTTGGGACATTGCACAGCACTGTCCTAAAAGCAAGTAAGAGATTAATTAACTCGCATGCTGTAAAATTTAAATTACAGTAATGATTTCTAATTATGCACAGATACTTACATACATAATTGGCATTTTATTGGATGGGTCTGAGCCCTGGATCTTTTCCATACCTGAAGGCACCATCCGTCCGTGAGTAACCCAACAGAGTCTGCTTGCTGAGGAAAGCCTGGAGTCCCAATGCGAACCACAAAGGCAGCTGGTGGATCTTCTAGGGAAAGAGATTCCACATACAGGGAGCTGCTATGGAGAAGGTGCTTCCTTGGTCATTTATTTGTTTGATTGCTCCATTTTTATAACCACCCGCAATCCAGAAAGCCTCTTTGGGCTGTTTACAATGTCAAAATATATAAGCAAAGAAAAAATAACAATATCACAATAAAAACAGTAACAACAACCCATAAACATCAATAGTAAAAACAGCCCCACGATGGCTTAGTTAAATTGGTACGCAGGTTCGGCCGTAGCGGCTAATAAAACATATGGGAAGACCTGCAGTGCCTCACTAGGCACAGTTGATCCTCTTCTTTACCATACCATGTATGTTAAGCTCTCTGTGGATAATTGCTGGCTATTCTTTGCTGTATGAAGGGCTCAGGGGTGCTTGTGTGTTTGAAGCACCACTTCCTACACTCCTTAAACGTATTTGAGATCATCCAGCCTCAGTCAAGCACTTTTATGTCCCACTGAGTAGGATAAGCACACGCTTTCCCTGAAGTCAGTAGACCTTCAGTGGGATTAACTTGGGCTGAACCATGCCTGATATTTGGAAGTCACTTCCTTTTATGTTCCTAGTTCTTGTCCATGTTTTGGAGCAACAGGTTATGAATTATATTCAGGTATCTTCATCCATGCATGTGCATCTCTTGGTCTCTTATCGATGGTGTCTTATTGATGCTGATAAATGCATATTTGTCTCCTTTTTAAAACATCAGCCTGTTCTTCAGACCATGCACAACGTCCTCCATACAATCTCAAACTCATCATATGTACAGGCCCAAGCGATCTAACTGTACACATGCAGCAAAGATCTCATAGCATGGCCACGCATCTTCTTTCACAGAAGACAGTTCTCTGTTTGAAGAGCTGCCAGAGGAGTGTCTTCTGTTTAATTGGCTGTCAAGTCTAAGTCTGGTTTAAGGATCAAACCCATCATTAGGAAGAGCCAGGCCTTGATGTTACCCATTTACAACAGCAGACAGAGTGAGGCATAGAGGTCACCTGATCTTACATACTATGGTGAGATGCTTTTCTTTCTATTCAAGTTATTTCTCCAATTTCAGTGTATATACATTAATATTTGCACACTTTATGCAAATGGGTGTCTTCTCTTTTTTGGTGATACAGTTCCTCCTTTCCAAGGAGTCATCAGTGGTCACCTCACAGGGTCAGGGCAACTACAATTTCTCACACAGCGGGAAAATGTAGCCCAGAGCAAAGGATTCTACCCCACTGGCTGTCCAGCGGACCTTTGCAACCCCTGAGGCTGCTCAGGCATCAGCAAGTACATGTTCCCACCTTGGTGGAGACCGTTCATGGGAGAAGGGTCCCCCAGGTACTTTGGCTGTGGCTGAAAATGAGTAACAACCTCCCACTGACTGCAAGGATAAAAAAAGCAGAGCTGAATTCTCAGCACCCTAACATTATGCTTTGTTATGTTGGTTGCCAAGTCATGCCCAACCCACTGAAATCCCATGGAGAACATTCCACCAGGCCTTCCTGTCCTCCACCATCCCCTGGAGTCCAGTTAAGCTCACACTGACTGCTTCAGTGACTCCATCTAACCACCTCATCCTCTGCCTTCCCCTTCTTCTTTTGCCATCAATTGTTCCCAGTATCAGGGTCTTCCCCAGTGAGTCCTTCCTTCTCATTAGGTGGCCAAAGTATTTGAGTTTCATCTTCAGTATTACATACCTTGAATAGGACCTAAATCTGATCCTTCCCTCCCTGAATCAGATTTTTTCCTTTGAGAAGGATTTACTTCGTTTTTGTTTGTTGTTTTAAGCAACCTAACTTTTCATTTGCACTCTAATTAACAGAGGAATGCCAGGTAGAAGCCTGGGAAATTTGCCCATGTCTCCAGGACCAGGCAAGCCTGTGTGTCATGTAAATATGGTGATTTTTTTAAAGTCTTATGTAAAGATTAACTCCTGAAGAGTTCATGAACGTTAATCCCTTTCCAAGACATCTTTCTGAATATTCCCCTTCCCAACTCTTACATCCAGTGTAGATTCAGTCAAATTCATGGCTTGGCTGGGGCACTCAACAGCTTGGCAGATGAGCAAGGCCATGCGGAAGTAGCAAGAGATGGAGGAAGGAAGGAGGGTTCCCGCCACTGCTCTGATTTTCTAATGCTGCATGTAAGGAAGGAGCATTTGTTGTACATTACCAAAGCAACTTTCTACTTTTTCCCACCCAGTGCCACACATCCCAGGCAGTGGTACAAAGTCATGAACATGCAAGGTTCTACCAAATTTGAACTTCACGGGGTGGGGGAGAAGAGAGCATTTATTTATTTTTGAATGATGGAGAAGTAGATGGAATGCGAATAAGTTATGGAATGCGCTCCCCAGAGAGGTCCGCCTGGCGCCGTCGTTATTTGTTTTTCGGCGCCAGGCGAAGACCTTTTTATTTAAGCAGTATTTTAAATGTTAATATTATTAAATTTTATCGGGCCAGGGCGGCTTATTTTATATTGTATATTTGTATTTTATTTTAATGTATATATTTTAAAATGTTATTTTAATTTATTGTTGTAAGCCTCCCCGAGGCTTCGGCGAATGGGGCAGCATAAAAATGTTTTAATAAATAAATAAATAAATAGATCGCAATTTGCAGTCCTGTTGCAATCCAGAGAAAGACAGGACCAAGGGCATTATACTGCGTATAAAAATCTCTGTGCTTCCAAATGGTGAGCACAATGTAAATTTGCATAACTCGATATGCGACAGAGATGCGTGCTGCATTGCATCAGCCACACTTTGGCTTTTGCAGGTAAGTTTCCCAAGCATGTGATGCCACATAGAAAACTACCAGGGGAAAAGTATCTTGTTAAAATGAAAATAATAGGTGAATACGGAACTTCCTACTAATAGACTCTCCCTGCTCTTTCTCACTCGCATTGCAATTCTTCACCCATTTGGGGAAATATATCATTTTAACCATTGTGATGACTACTGAGATCTAAATGACCATCCTAGCCTGGAATAGTTATACAATATTAACAGGATTTGCAAAGATTTTGCTCCACATGCAAATGTTCCAAAGTCTCTCCAAACTAAATTACAACATGCACTTTATAATCTGTTGTCTTTTATGTGTCAGCCAAATTATACCCCTTAGCATTCCATTCAAGTTAGCATTCATTCTAGCTGACATAACACAATTTCCCTATGTTTTCCCCCTCTTAATACTTATGAGTGTGGCTGTTTGATTACTCTGAATAGGTTTATCATGATGGTTTTGCATAAATTGTTGCTTCATAGGGAGTCAGGGATTTGACAAAAGAAACTTAATGCTCTTTTAATGTGGATGTTTCCTGAATGGGCAATTCATATACAGGGCTGGGGTCTCAGACTGGTGCTCTGCACACATGTGGAAAATATATAGAGAGAAAAGGGCATTTTGCCATTTAAGAGAATCAGAGAGAGGCTGAGAGCTACCGGATGGAACCTAGGATGGCTGAGGCCCGGAGGTAAGCATGTTGGAGAAATCCTCAGTGGATTCAAACAAGTTTGGGTTTCTGTGAACCTGACCCAGTTTTCCATTACTGCAATGACAGGCAAGGGAGGAGAGGTGTGAAGGAGAGAGTATTGATCTAGGAGATCATCATTTATTAGACCAAAATAATTATGCCTGAACTGTGCATATGATGTTTAAGAAATGGTGCTAAAGCAGGAATGAAAGGAGAAGTAGAATCAGAGGCTGACTGATCTGGTTACTCTGATTGCCCTTCCTGCGTTATCCAGATTCGGCAGGTTTTCAGACCAGTTTTTAACTTTCTGATATAACGAACTTCATGGCACAAAGATACAAACAACAAAAATGCCCCACCAGATGCAAATGTACCTCCCCCCCCCCCACCATACACACACAGAGATTAACATGAGGACTGGAAATGGCTTTAGATGTTTAAACTGTCTTACCTTTCTGTATTTGGCATTTTAAACTGTTTAAATTTAAAGTGGGGTCCCCAATTCTGGAGTTCCTTCAGGCAAGTAGTTATTTGTACCGGCCACCTATGTGAAAAAGGTCCCCTTTATTTCAATGCACGACTATTTTCCAAGGATGAACTAGATATGTCTGGAAGCTCCGCAATGGTCCACAAAGTGGGTGGGCCACCACTTGCTTGTCTCCAACATCTGGCAGGGAATTTGAAGGTGGATGTACATGAAAGTCACAAAGGTCAAAGTTGGTTGATAAGCTGCAAGAAGAGACCATGCGAACAGAGAGACAAGGAAGAAAACAGCAAGGAAAAGAGAATGAGGCTGGGCACTGGGGAAGGCCAGGATCTTACCCCATTCTCTCAGTGCTCTGAAAGCATGCTTGCTTTGTCTAATGCTTGTTAATTATGTCCTAGGAGGAAAATAAATTCTTTGCACACTGGAGTGTAGGGCTTAATTGAAATGAATTAAAATAAGCTGCTCCTCTTCATAAAGTGGCTTCAGGGGACAGTGCAAGGATTCCTAGATCAGATAGATCTTGTTCCAGCATTTCATTGAGGAAGAGCCTCAGGATGTCTCTGATCAAAGTGAAGGGGAAGCAGGACATAAAGACCTGAATATGCAGATTTGGTATTGCTTTAATCTGCATCAGGCTCACAAATGGCCTGGTTTTGAACTTGTGGCAGCTACTCGGCATGCCTTCCTATCGGAAGGCTTTGTTTTCCAATACTTTGGGAAATGTTCGGCACATCCAGCAGATGGAGACTATGCAGACAGAACAGGCAATGTGCAAAAGTCCTCTGTTTGGTGCTGCCTATTGTATGCATTTTCTCCAATGGCCACTGGATGTGTACAATGGCCAGTGATTATGTATGTTCTCTAGTCCATCTGATGTAAACTTCACCTATTTGTGTACTTCTGAGAGGATGTCTGCCAACAGGTATTAGCCAAATTCCATGACCTTTATGTAAGCATAGCATGGGCTATAGGTGTGGTTTATATAAATTAAAAATAAATAAAATATAATTCCAAGTACCTTTCTAGATGCTGGCTGGCCACCAAGGCCAGACAGGGAGTGCCCACTCCTTCATGGTTCTCTGTTGAGCTTCCACATGCGCATGCTTCACTATTTTTCAAAATTAAGTACTGGATTAGATGGATTTTGGTCTGATGAAGCACAAGAAAGTTTGTGTTTTCAAAGGAATGTGAGTCCATTTATGGACTAATCCTATAAAGTGTTGTCCTGACAAAGAACCATGCAGGACCCAGGGACTGGGCAGTGTTTAATTTCATTCATTTTTTGAAAAGAACTTGCAAACATCTGGCCAGTATGCACATTATTATTTTTGCCATGTGCATAGGATGTTTGAAGTGAACATTTAAATGCAACCAGGCATGTGAATCCTGCTATAAGTCTTAGGTGATGAACTGCTTTCAGGCTGAGGGTCAAACCCCAGTTTGGAGAATCTCCCAAGGGCCATATTCCAGAGCTGGACGGGCCTGAAGGCAAACAGGGCTGGGCAAAATTAAACACATTTCAACATAAAGCTTTCTTTCTTTCTTTCTTTCTTTATTTATTTATTTATTTATTTATTTATTTATTAAAACATTTATATGCCGCCCCATTCGCCGAAGCCTCGGGGCGGCTCACAACATGAAGAAAAATACAATAGTAACAATATAAAAATAACGATATAAAATAAATAACAATATAAAAGAAGTCGCCCTGGCCAGATAAAATAAGCAAATACTGTTAACAATTAAAATGATGCTTAAATAAAAAGGTCTTCGCCTGGCGCCGAAAAACAAATAACGATGGCGCCAGGCGGACCTCTCTGGGGAGCGCATTCCATAGATTATGAGTAACCAAACCATAGGAAAGACATTTCCACTTCTTAGAAGGTGTGTGGGGGAGTGGCTTGTCCAATGGGCAGGGAGCCAGGTGGGGACGGATGGCATAGAGAAGCAGAACGGGGCCAGTGAAAGGGAGCAAGGCCAACCTGGGGACCCCGAAGCCAGAGCAGGTGCCCAGGAGGACTAGATGTGACCCGGGTTTAACATCCCTGTTGTATACATCACACTCTGATTGGTTTCAGTTCTAAGACGTCTACGCTTAAAATAAGCTCTGTTTTGCCTCAGTTTAGTTTGGGAAATGACCTGGAAACAGCACAGATAATTGGCTTCCAGGTTTAATACTGTAAATGCTGGGCAAACTAGGGGTAAATCCCAACCCACATATTTCTCACCCTCTTTTCATTATATACACATCCGAAAAATGCCCCACTAATTTTAATGAAATCTAGTTCCACACACTTATAGATGCAGAAAGCTCCAGATAAAGACCAACCAGCTTTACACTTTTCAAAATATCCTTTTTCTAATGTTTTCCTGAAGACAACCCTCATGAATTTTTATGGGCTTCAAGTTTGCAAAACTTTGCGATTTACCTCATAGTAAAATTAATTATTAAAACGGGAATATTGCAGACATAGATCAGATCCCGTAGTTCCTTGTGGGGGGGTTGTGCAGTGTTCTGCAGGATGGCATGTACATATTTAATCGGGCAACATTAACATTATCATTCACATGGGATTGCTCATCTTTTTGGGCAAGTAAATGCAGGAGTCTGTAATGACCATTGCAGAACTTTGCTGGACCAGCTGCTGCTTTTTTGCTACAATTGCTTCTGTATTTCCCGGCAGAAAGGGGCATCTGTGCAAATATTTGGTGCTGCGGCTGATCTCCTTCTTGAGGATTTGAGATGGGCTTGGATTGTGCACAGAGCATTAACTCTCTACCTGCAGTCTCCCCTCAGTCAAGTCTTTTCTGTGCATGGAGTATCCGCTGGGAGTCCTCCCAGGCACATCAAATCATGTGAGGACCAGCCGGCTCAAACAGCCGACTGGGACAGAAAACTGTTTCTGGACTATCCCACCTCAGCCAGCCAGTGGAGAGAGTTTTTCAAGATTCATCCCCAGAAAAAGCACACTGAAAATGCACCTGTTCTATTGGTCAGCATGAGATTTCGAGAGCCAGTGTGTTGTAGTGGTTAAGAGCATGGGACTGGGACTCAGACGATCTGGGTTCCAGTCCCCGCTCAGCCATGGAGCCAACTGGGTGTCTTTGGCCCAGTCACAGACTCTCAGCCCAACCTACCTCACAGGGCTGTTGTTGTGGGGATAAGATGGAGGAGAATGATGTAAGGAAAAAGGAAAAAGGCAGGATATAAATCGATAAATAAATAAATACATACATTTAGGAGCACCTGGTACCTTCTAGATTGGTCCTCAGAGCTGATTAGTTTACTATCCCTAAGTAGTATCAGTGAAGCGTTGAACAGATGTTTTATACAGTGCGTGTGTGCGTGTGCGTGCGTGCGTGCGTGCATCATGTGATCTCTTTTTCTTTCATTTCTTGAGCTTCAGATCAAGGTCTTTAAGGGTGCAATTCTATGCATATGTAGGCAGGAAAAACTCTGCAACTCCAACATTCCCCAGCCAGTATGGGAAATGCGTAAGTGTGCAAAGGATTGTGGCCTAAGGCCACAAAATAATTATTCTTATTCTTATTCAATATATTGTTGTTGTATTACATTTGTGCCCCACCTTTCTTCTACTTGCAAGGAATCCAAGACAGCTTACCAGGTTCTCCTCCTCTCCTTTTCATCCTTACAACAACCCTGTGAGGTAGGCTAGGCTGAGAGCCTGTGACTGGCCCAAAGCCACCCAGTGAGCTTCCTGGCTGAGTGAGGACTAGAACTGGCTCTCCCAAGTCTCCGTCCATCCCCATAACCACAGGACCACACTAGCTGTCTGATGCCCACTTTACCTGGGAGCAAGCCAGGTGTCACTTCCTTCTGAGCAGGCACCTGTAGAATCACACTGTAAGACCAATTCTGGGCATGGATTCAGAAGGGCGCTGAGCCCCCTGCCCCTTTGGCCAAAGGTCTCAGCACTGCTGCGGCCACCAGCACCCTACGGGTCTCAAAGGGAGCCCCCTGGCCATTGTCTCAGTGTACATGGCCTCTAGGGCCATCCCCTCCTTGATGCCTTACCCTATGGAAGCACCCCTTGGAGTTACTGGGGGGAAGGCATGTGGCTCTTGCCCCCCACCTCCCCAATCCTGGAGCACAGCTCCCCCGGGGGGTGGTGTGCAATGACTTATGTGCCCCCTGGAGCATCCCTCCCCTCCCAAGCGGCCACGTCGCATCCCCCAAGCAGTGGGAGGCTGCCACCTGGACACGTCTGCTTCTTTCAGAGCCACTCTCAAAGACCTACCATTTGTCTCTGCTGGGATGCTCTATTATCAAAGCTAAATACCTGGCATTAATTTTCTAAACAGCCATGCTTCTGCCTAAGGTATTAATTAAATGTTCCTGGGCATGTGTATTAAACAAAACCTAATTATGTTTCTAAGAAACGCTTACAATATGAGCAGAGTGGGCATCTAATAAAAGAATCCTGTGTCATTCGTTTGAGTAATGGGATTGCAATCTTTTCCTTAACAGCAAACAAAGAAAGCCCATCGATTGGGTAGGCTTGTGACCCTCAGCATTCCTTTATGTGGAATGCCATCGTGCGCAGATCACACTGTCTGCATGGACATGGGGAAAAGCCAAGGGCTCTGGCCTGGGCTACCCATGAGCGAATCCCTTCTCCTGTGCTCTGGGCGTCTTCTTCACAAGCCAGGGTTCTTTCTTTCTCCCAGGCTGGCATCTGGGGTGTGCAAGGGCCCACCTACGGAGAGCTGCTGCTCTTCGACCCCATTGCCATTGTCTTGCTCTTCTGCATCTCATTGCACCCAAGCACTTTTTTAGGCAATTAAAAATCAATCTAGCATACTCTAGGGATATACAGATTTCCTTACAGGCATTCAATCTGGCTCTCATGGATTGCCGGGCATCTTTTGTTCTGCCATTTGCCCGATTCAAGCAGAATTGGATTTCTATTTAGCAGAATTTTTTTCTATCTGTACTAATGGGCTTTAGGGATGATTTGCATTATGCGTTTGCACAGATGCACCGATATGCAAATAGCAGCAATGCTCATGAACCGACGTGTATTGGTGTGTTTGCATTCATGTGGAAGTGTGTATTGGCTTAATGCCTGAATGTTTGTGTATTGGTGGGAAATTCAAAAATAATTATTGTAATTTAACTAGAACTATAGCATGTCTCACCATTCTGTGCAAGACTGTGCTCAGATGAGTTGAGTAGCTGCTTAGTCTCCTGCCCAACTGCAGTTGATTTGAACCCTCCCTTCTAATGGGTCTTTAATTTTGAACTGGACATGGATTGGACAGCCCTTCAGAGAGATGCCAGTCCTCAAGCAACCCTTCAAATTAAGGACTGTCCTCTGTAAAGGAGGAGGCATGGCAACCCAGCTTCAAACGCCTATATCAAGAGAGAAAACCTGCTTGGTGGTGACCCCTTGGCTATGGAATCCTCTCCCCCTAAATCTGGCTGCCTGGTGGCAGCACTTTTGTCCTTCTAGCATCAAGCTAAGACTCCCTCATCCTCCCGGGCCTTTCAAGATCTCATTGTCTTTCATCACTGTCCGAGTCTTTTGATCATGGGTTTCAACTCCTGTCTTTGCAGACTGATTTTAGCTCCTGCAATTAGTATTGGCTGCAACCCTTTCACCCCAGCCCTAGCTTCATGGGATCCTCCAGTCTTGGAGGCAAATATGTACTCAGCCATGAGCTCTGCTACCACCATGCCTCGCCACACTGTGGGACATAATTCACTGAAGGGGGGTGTAAAGGTGGCTGGAGTACTGATAGGGACTGGCACAAGGTCCCAGCACCCCCACCCCACCAAGGCACCCCTTTCCTTCCTCTCTGAGATGCATTTCCACTCTCAGAGAACCACTTTTTCTGCCCTGTCTGGGAGCTCAGCCATCAGAAGTTGGGAACTGAGCCAGGGGTCCCCCAGGCTGGGGCCCCAAAGAATCCTATGGCCCCCCAGGCAGTGCCAGGAGGGCAAAGGACTGCTCCCATCCTGTGTTGGCATCCCAATGTTTTAAGCTGGGTTGGATTTGTTTTATGTTCTTACATTTAAAAAAAAATCATACATGATTCTGTATGGCATGACACCTAGAAAATTTGTTTTATTAAGAGGCTGATAAATGTAAATAAATGATGAATCAGTAAATGAATAGGTATACATTTAGAATATTCACTGTGGAACAGTCTCTGTAAAATATACCAGGTAATAATCAAACAGTCTAAACAGTGGCTCATTACCCAGCATGTGCTCCCCTCTCCGTGTGCAGCACTTTCCTCTAGACAGGCCTGTGCTTCCAGGCTTCCCTTTTGACCTTCTCTGCTGGTTTCCCCCCTCTATTGTGCTCGGCACAGACAGGTGGATGGTTCCACTGCTCCTGTGAGGCTGCTCTTTTATGCAAGTAAATCAGTTCTTTCTCCCCTAGACTGTAATAACTCCTCAAAAAGTGCCACCTGTAATTATTGAAATTGCAGAACTTTCTGTAATTGCTGTAATTATGTGCATTGCAAGGCCCCCCAAAATGTTCTATTTTCAAGCAGGTTGATTGACACAGGAACTTTATCACTCAGCGAGGGCTTGCCAAGTCCTACGGCTAAAGTTCTGCTAGTTTCTCGGGAGCAGGCCACCAAAGAGAACAGCAATCGGTTCACTCTGTGGGCAGTATGTTCTGTGCTGCATTTTTAGTCAGGAGAAAAAAGGTTTTGCAATGGAAGAGACAGGAGTCTGGATATGAGAAGCTCCAAGACAGCTCTGATGTTGGCCATATGATCATCATTTGTACAGAAACACATTAGGGGATTGTGATAATGGTGCATAAGACTCTGATGGCATTTTGCTGAGTTACTTGACTGTCACGAAGACCTCGAGGCTATGCTTGGTTGCACTCTTTCAATCCCAGCGAATATCAGAACAGGCAGGTCAGCCGGCCAAGGAAGAAGATAGAAAAGGAGGATCAGGAGATGGACAGAGGCATGAATCAGAAAGAGGAGGCATCCAGACAGAGGGGAGTGAGCGGAGGTGGAATATGAGCAACGAAAGAGGAAGATGGTAGGAACACTTCACCTGGTCAAGCAAGGCAGAGATATGTCTAGAAAGCAAAAGTACCCAGATCTAAAATAGATGGCAAAATCTTGGACTGTGGTCCACTAATCTGTGACTTGTTTCACATCTACCAACAAATTGTGGTTTATTAACAGTTGGTTAACGGTTTATTAACCACGGTTTGTTGACTCATGGGTTGTCATTGCATGGAAATCTGGAAGAATAGGTTAACTATGGGTTGTTAACAATGTACAACCCATGAAGAGAATTTGTTGTTGGGTCGCAAAGTATGGTTTATTTAAACCATGGGCTGTCCTCATGTGTGAACAAAGAATCATGGGCTGTTCATGAATCCAGAGACAGAAGCCAATAGTTTCCAGGGAAGGGAAAACTAGCCTCTTTATGTACCAGTGCTGCACTGCCAAAAAGGCATTTGGGTTATAGCAGCAGGTAAAAAAAGAGGGCACCAAATTACCCAAAGACAGAAAACAAGCCATAGTTTGTTCATCATATGTCAAACTCTGAATAGGGCAACAAACCATGTTTCAAATGAACCAAGGGTTGTGATATGTGTAAACCAGGCCATCTTGCCTTCACCCTCAAGATGAGTTGAAAATTCTCCCTTGTCTCCATTGCGCTGTGTTCCAGCCCAAAGTTAGCACCACGTGTGGAGTGCACATCAGTGTCCTTTCTCTGGCTGGGATTCCATCACCTGGTATTGTCTTTACAGCTGTGAAATCTTTACGACTGTGAAATCTGGAGCCAGTGTGGTGCAGTGGTGAAGAGCGTGGGACTGGGACTCAGACGATCTGGGTTCCAGTCCCCGCTCAGCCTTGGAGCCAACTGGGTGACTTTGGGCCAGGCAAAGACTCTCAGCCCAACCTACCGCACAGGGTGGTTGTTGTGGGGATAAGACTGAGAGCAGGAGAATGATGTAAGCTGCCTTGAGCCCTTTGTAGGAAAAAGGCAGGATATAAATTGAAAAATAAATAAATAAATAAGTGGCCGTAACAATACTGCTAGAGTTGGTGTCAGAATGGTGAGATGTGACGCATGGTGACCACACTCTACAAACGTTAAGCTGCTGGTTGTATTTTCACTGAGTGAATGATGGAGGGTTTCTGAAGATACTTGAGACGCACTATCTCTGGCACTACGGAAGATGGTAGTTCTTGAACCAATGGACCGAGACTGGGGGATGCCTTGATGAAATACTACCCTGAGGGCCTTCCCTACACAGATGCCCTCACTGCTGATGCTACCCCTGAGTACCTTTAGAAAAGATCAAACCCGGTCTTTCTTTCCTCCACCCTGCCCCTCAGCAGCTTCTGGCTGCCACCTTGATTTCCCTCTAGTCCCCTGAAAACCAAGCCAGCTTGGGACACTGCAGGATGAAAGACCTTGCCAAACATCTCAAAGATAGGAGCACCATAGTTGAGTTGTGACAGTCTTATTTTCACACACACACACACACACACACACACACACACAGAGAGAGAGAGAGAGAGAGAGAGAGAGAGAGAGAGAGAGAGAGCTCCTTAGAACGACTGAACTTTCCAGCATCTGTGTGTAGTGGTAAGGGGTACCCAAGGCATCTGCAAGCCATTTCACTCCAAAGTTTTGGGGGTGGGGGACTCCTGTTCAAAATAGCAACATCCTGAAAAGAGTTCTCAGTTTCCAAGCCATGCAAGGATGGTTTAAAAGTGTTTAAACTTCTCCGCGGGAACCACTTAGTTGTAATTCTGAGAGACACTAAGGATCTGTAACAGAAGGTTTAGCACCCTCACTGTCTTTCCAACACTCTGTAGCAGATGTTTTCACTTAACTGGGGACATCATCCAAATAGCACACCTTTTGCACTTTACCCTTGCAAAGGAATTTAGGATGATCTAAAGGAACTCCTGTCTCCATATATCACTTCCAGACCTCTCAATGGAGGCCCTCCTTCATGAACCACTGTCCAAATGAGGTGGGGGGGAATCACTGAGGAAAAGGGCCTTCTCTGTCGTCACGCCTCACCTTTGGAAATCCCTTCCAAGGGAGGTGCCACTGGCACCCACCTTATCTTGCTTTCAGAGCCAAGTTCAAACGGTTTTTTGATCACACTATTGGCTTGATGCTGGTTTATTGTTTGTTGTTGTTGTTGGTTATAGTGTGTTTATGTTTCCCCCTGTTCTATTCATACGGTTGTATTTATATTTTATTTTAATCCTATTATGTTTTATGATTTTGGTTGTTATTGTAATTTATTTTTATTTGTAGCTTTTATATTGCACTGGGTGCTGCCCAGAGAGCTTCTGGCTATGGGGCAGCATGCAAATGCAATAAAAAAACAAATAAATAAATGCTGTCCGGTGAATTCGTTTCAGAGTTCAAACAGGGAAATGCAAGCAGCCACTGGCTATGGGGCTGAATCATGATACTTCTTACTATAAGAAGTGATCTGTTAAGAATCAGGAGGAATATCATTACGGGGCGATCTGTATCTCTCTCCGAAATGGCGCTGAACAAAGAAGAGTTCACACCTGATCCTGTTAAGAAGACCCAGAACCCCACAGCAGGGCTAGTGCCAGGATGGAAAGACTGGATTGCAAGGAAGGATCTGGCCCCTTCAGGGACATCGCAGGCCTCCTGAACATTCGCCTTCCAAAAGCAAGGATGTGTCTACCCTGCAAACCTGTATTAGTCTTTTCCTCATGGAAATTTCATGACATCCACGAAGGATATTGGGCACTGGAGTTTTGTGAGCATGTTGGAAATTCTATTAGTGACTTGCAGTCTTTGCATCCCTGAATTATAGTCCTCAGGATCTATTAAACCAATGGAAGTCTGTGCTGCAGATCACATTTTGCCTTAGGGAAAAGATGAAAAGCAGCATGCCAAACGTCAGAGAGGGGAAGGGAGATGAGAGAGATTTCCCTTCCTTCCTCTGCTACAAGAGCAGCCAGAAAAGCTAAAAGGCCAGAAGAGGTGGTGTGGAGGCAAAGAGGGAAGAGGCAGCAGGAAGCCTTCTGTTCTGTCTTGGCGCAGATTTATTGTCTGAGTTGGAGGAGTTCGATAGGGTTTTAATGCTTGCTGCAGCATTAAGGTAGGTGCTAC
Organism: Varanus komodoensis; assembly: GCF_004798865.1. Taxonomy (NCBI): domain Eukaryota; kingdom Metazoa; phylum Chordata; class Lepidosauria; order Squamata; family Varanidae; genus Varanus; species Varanus komodoensis. The sequence continues at coordinate 374,652 of NW_025335985.1, read as the reverse complement.
AACCTCAGGAGGTAACCACTTGTGAAATGCCAAGAAAGGGGACATCCAGACCAAAGAAGAGGGATAAAGAGGGCAATCTATGTGCCTAAAACAAGCACATGCAATTTACATGGACTGATGCAAGTTTAGAAATAATTACTATTAATTTCAATAGGAAAAAAAGGAAATTCCACCATAGTGACCAGGTGAATTGTGTGTTTGCTCAGTCTTCTGGCCAGGTGCTGTTGATGGGCACCTTCAGAGCCCAGCCCTTCCTTCTGATTGGTCTTTCTGTATATACGAATTGGACTAGACAGCTTTGCAGTCAGAGGATGCTTTCAGATGGAGGGCAGCTCTCTGGCAGCCAGTCAGACAGAGGACTCTGCTCTTTAAAGAGGTCATCTGGCCACCCTACAAACCCACCTGGATTTCTTTCCTGAGTTCTGCTCAGGCATGGTGTGGATCCCTTGCTATTTTTGCCCTGAGTATCAAAACAGAAGAAACGTGCTCCTTGGGAGCCTAGTCGAAATGGGCTGGGAGCAGCTCATGTGGATGCACACCCAGTCAAGGGTCATTGCTCCACATGGGAAGGAGTGGGCACACGTGTTTGTGGGGCTGAGATGCTCAGCACATGGGCCTGCCCTTGGGAACCTGGCCTATTTGTTTACTTTTTTTAAAATAAAATTGCCCCACCCTTTATGAAAAACATCCCAGGACAGCTTACAATGATTTAACAATAACAATTGCAATAATTACAATTACAATAAAAACAATAAGAATACCATAATTAAAGCAACAGATGAAAAAGCGATAAATGAGCAACGTTCATAACACCAACACAAACAAAACGCAACTGTTGATATTAAAAACCGTTTAAAATTCCTTAGTCCTTAAAATGATGGGTAAATAAAAAGGTTTTTACCTGGTGCCAAAAAGAGTACAAAGTCAGTGCCAGGTGAGCCTCTCTGGGGAGCGCATTCCACAATCTATGTGCATTTCTTCTTCCATTCCCAAGGCAGGAAAGATGGTGCAAGCAGCGGTGTGCCTGGAGCTCAGCACGGACCCCCAAGAAAGCCGGGACAGGCTCAGAGGGCACGTCATTTGTCTGATCAGTTGGCGAAGAGCCTTTGCATGTTATTATCCTTGTTTTCCCACCCAGGAACCTTCCAGATGTGCTAGCATTTAACCCCATACTTCCCTCCCAAAGACTAGGTTGGGAGTTGCAGTCCAACCCATCTGGAGGGCACAAGGATGGAGATGATGCTGCAACTATTTGACCTATTTATTTATTTATTTATTTATTTATTTAGGGGGCGTCTATGCCGCCCCATTCGCCAAAGCCTCGGGGCGGCTCACAAACCATAAATAAATAGAATACAATAAAACTATATAAATTAACAATATAAAGTACTAGGTTCAATGTGTTAAGTATTAACCTAGTACTTGGATGCAATGTTAGAATACTTTGCAGTTATGAAAGGCATCCAGGCAAGCTACACACACACTGACACACATTTGCAAAACGCACACACACACAAAAGGTACATTCTGCAAACATGGGGAGAATGCAGCTCATGGTACCATTATTTTTAGGAAAAAACACCTTGTTAAAATGTTCTAAAAACAAAGTATGTTGCTTTTCTTCTCTTGTTCCACCTGTAGAACGGCACATTTTAAAATGGGGAGCTTCTACAGCTTTCCAGGTGCTCCCACCATTCCCAACAAGCCTGATCAGTGGGGATGATTAGAGTTGATAGCTAGCAATTTATTATTTTTTTAATTTAAAAAACTGTGACTGTTTCCTTCGCAGGACTAAAGGCAACTGTGGTTACCTAATACCTACCAAAATTGAAATATTAAAGAATTTTGCATATCAATGATGATTTTTCCTCTTTTTAGCTGTCAAGTGGTAAGATAAATTCAATCAAGCAGAAAAACTCACCAGACATGATTGTCTGAACTTTGCACATTACACACAGAGAATGCACAGCGTTTTCAGAATATAGTCAACATTTGCAGTGATGAGAGATTATTTTATGATGTAGGAGAGTACAATAATTGCTCACAGAGAAATGCTACCATGGGTTGGGCCCAAGGCCTGCAGTGAACGCGGGATCTTGCTGTTCCCTAAACCTACAGAACTTTACCATCTGGCGCTTTGGAGTGTCATAATAAGGGATCTGATGTATCCAAGCGCACAGTTCTGTTAACTCCTCTGACAGTCCTGGATTTCCTAGCTGGAGAGCAATTACAGCAGCTAAGCATAGGGTAAAGGCAGCTCTTTTGGCACCAGATCCAAAGGCGGTCTATTTTTAGCTCTGTTATAAGTGGCTATATGAATTTAGAACTATGAAAATGGAAAAGAAAACTGTGTTTTTGGCAATGTCTACTCCTGTTTACAATCTTTCCTCCTTGGCAAGAAATCGCTGTGTTGCTATAGCAATCTTTAAAAAATATATAAATCAGGTTCACCCAGACAATTTTTCCCCCTTTTCATGGCTAATTTAGTGCTCCCACGACTTGAAACTTTTTAAAGGGGAGACTTGAATTATTTTGTCTTCCCTCAGCTCCGCGGCTTTCTCGAAATGCACCCGCCCACACCCCAAGCTTAGCAGAGATGAGAACATCACACCTTGGGTGGACATCACACACACACATCACACACACACCTGCCTCCCAAAGAAGTCCTCCAAGAAAGGAATACAGGGACAGGAGCCAGGAATTATTCTTGATCCTGACATCCAGCTGTTAGCTGTTTGCGAATGTGTGCAAGTTTGTTATGGGGGTTTGGCCAAAATGTACATTTATTTCAATCTTCCCCAGCCCGGGGCTCTCTGATGTGTTGGACTCTAACTCCCATCATCCCCAGCCAGCATCCATGGAAATCCAGTTCCTCTGGAAGCTCCCGGTGGGGAAGCCGGGTTTATTTGGCTTAGTACCCACATCTCTCCACAGGGCCTTAGATCCTGCTCTTTTGAGGCTGCTTTGCTCTGCCACCAAAGATTACAGGAAGCAGCTTTAATTTTTTAAAGGTCTGTGCACCTTAAATTATTTTGCCCCCGGCCTGCTCTGTGCTTCTGCAAATCTTCCACCTGCACCCACCCCTTGAGCAGCCTGGGACAGGATGGGCAGTGGAAGTAGGCCAAGCTTAAGCTGGAAGGAGCATCCAGAAGGGGATTGCGGGCATTCCTGGAAATGTGAATGTCAGCATCCTTTTTAAAGAGACAGAATGTCTGTCCAAGTCTGTCTCCAGCAGTCATATGGGTAGATAGAGACCAGCTTCTTGGCCCGTGGCCTGGCAACTCAAAGAGCCTCAGCTGCTGCTTTCGTTTCCTGCCTTTTTTCATTGCCTTCATTTTGCCAAGCTAGTTCCTGCACCAGATTTGCTTGTGCTTCATGACACAAGGCACTTTCAACCCACCTTCCCCTGCCAGATGGTTGGTTCTGAAGCTTGGAAGGCCACATGCCCACCTGATGATGAACCACCACAGATGGGCTTGAAGGGAAGCCCGAGTGTCCTGGCATAAACTACCTTGCAGGGTGGCCATGGGGCTCAGCAGCCCTTGCAGGAGGGACCAGAAGCAAGCAGGAGTCCTGATCAACCCCATGCCATGACCCCACAGAGAAGTCCCATCCCACCCCACAGACACCCATCTGAGCATACGTCGTGTGAGGTGCGCCATGCCATATCAGGCCACAGCTCTGAGGATGAGCTCCCCAGCAGTTCCTTTCCAGCCAGGTTATTCATGGTGCTTGTGAGACGGAGATCTGCAGGTCACCAGAAGTCTTTGCATCCATGGGGATGAGCCAGGCATGCAACTGCAGGCAGACTGCAAAGGGGAGCTCGGACTCTTTGTGATGCATACAGAATTTCTTCTTCCTGGGGGCCCAATACAGCCAATTGGCCATGCCCCATTCCCTGCCTTTGGTCCCTTTCCCTGATCAGAGCATTTGAGCCAAGTCTGTCCCTCCTACAGTGCCAATTGGACCCACTGCACTTTTTCAGATGGCCAATCCACCTTCGCAGGCCCTGCCCATTCCCTATAACCTGCCATTGTTCGCTGATTTCTTGACTCTGGTGCCGTTTTTACCATCATTCTGTAGCACATACCTGGCTGGGCAGTATCAAGCAGGAGCAGGTTTGTCACATCCTGGAGGGCCCCTAGGATATGGAATGGGCTTCCACAGGAGGGGGTTGAAGCCCTAATTGTGAGGGTGTTTAAGGATACGCCGGACATCCACATGGTAGGCACGTCTTGAGTGGAGCTGGCTGGAGCCGGGGGTCAGACTAGATGGCCCAGGAGACCTCTTCTGACTCACTCTGTTTCTATGGCTTTAACAAGGGCATTACACATGGCCAGAGATTAAGCAATCTCCCAACAAAGCCCCCAGCCCAGCTTCCAGGTAGCTCAGCCTCCCAGGTACACGCAGAAACTACCTGAATTCAAATCGACCAATCTGCACGAGGCAAGAATTTCGATCCAAGGAGGGGCTGTCATTGCCACTTGGTCAGCCAGGGTGTTAAAAGGGGACTCTGCGCTGTTCTTGGGGTCAAGTGCCCCTTTGCTGCAATTGAATTTTATTCTCGAGAATAATAGTGCAGGTTTTCTTTTCTCTCACTCCTATCGTGTTTAATTGGGCGAAGTTCGCCAGACTCGAATCTCTTGTATCCTTCAATTCTAAGGGATTGAAATGCCTCTCCTAAGGTTTAGAGTACAAAGCTAAGAAAGCTTGGACAGGAAAAAGGCCACAAATTTGTCTGGGGCATGCTGGGAGCTAGAAGGCTTTTTTCTGTCTAAAATTGCAGCTTCTGCTATTGACTGGAAGAGCTTTAAACCGAAATATGCTGGGGTGAGGGGGTACTTTGGCCTCACCCCCTTTGCCTTTGGCCCCACCCCCTTTGCCTGTGGCCCACCCACCACTGGAATGTGGTTCCCCCAAGAGCTTCTCTGTAATGGCCCTTTGAGCTGAAAGAGGTTCAACATCCCTGCTATGGGAGGATCCCCCCTGTTTAGCCAGCCACCCAACAAAGGAAATCACATCCAAGCAGCAAAGTGGCCCAAGCAAGATGAAATACTGTCACCCTGGCACTCACCCCTGCTCCAATTAGGCTATATTGGGAGCAAATGGGATTTGCTAGCAAGGAAGAGGAGGAAAGCAAAAAGCCGAGGTCGACATGTAGTACTGACTTTCCCAAATTAGGCATAAATGCCTGGATGTACAATCATGTTCAATTAGTGTTAGACTGTGACCCCTGACAAAATGTCTTGTCCTCTTCTGCGTTCATCTCAGGGAATGTATGCTGCACTTTAGAGTATAATGAGCACGTATTATTAGCAATGCGAATCCCTCCATTTCTTTCCGGGTGCTCTTTAACCATTTCCTGGCCGCCTCCGTAGCCGCAGAAAACGGAGATGGGAGATTTCAGGCCAGCGCGGTCTGTGTGGGAGAGATGAAGCACTTCGGGATGTGAAGCACTGGCCTATTTTCCTCAGTCTGAGCAGCTTCCCAGGACCAGCTGCAATGCTGCCGCCACCTCATGTCCTCGGATCTTTTGCTGCACACAGTGCCAAACTCTGATCTTCTGCAGTGGCGGTGCTACAGTGCATTGGAAAGCAGGAGAGAGGTTCCTTCTAGAAACTACAGCGGCAGTGTGGAGTCCTCTGAGGCAGACGCAGAATGCAGCTCTGGAAATGTTAGGAACGTCAGCTCCCAGCTTTCCCACCATTACCCTGTCCTCAGGGGCTTCTGAGATCTACCTTCTGCCCACCCCGCAATCAAGGGCAGCTGGCCGTTGCTGCCACAGCCCTGTGCACAGGTCATCCTTTCCCAGCCTGAGGATGCTGGAACTTGTAGTCCAGCACATCTGGGGGGTGCCAGCCTGAGGAACGGTGTCAGAGCAGTTCCAGCATTGTTCCACGTGTTGTGTCCAGTGGATGTCAGCAACCGTGGGTTCCTTAATCTGTTATGAACTTTATTATTGCCACCATTGTCTTTACAGTTCTGTACCGCCCCCCCATAGTGAAAATCCCCTGAGCAGTTCACAACTTTCTAAGTCACCGATCCAGATTTCAGCCAGGCCCGGCCCTGCTTAGCTTCCAGTGATGACCATGTGATTGAGCTACCACAGAAAACCATCTTACCTCAGATTCGAGGCATTCTAATGACGTGAATCCCCACATCTGGCTGCAAATCATTACGGCATGCTAGCGTGCGTGTCCGCAACAGCCACAAGACTGTGATCCTGAGTAAATTTGCTCAGAAATAATGTCCTTTAAATTAATGGAGTCCTGTTCCAGGCTGGGGTGCTTAAGAGGAAGTGCTCGTATCTGGTATTTGTTTTTGCTCACTCTGCGCTCTGCATAGGTCACAATTTATGAAAAAATAGATAAAAACAGTTGACATTTACATAAGACGTGGGATTTTCCACAGAAGGTAGTGTCAAGTGTTTTTATTCCATGTACTCCATCAGGATATGCCGTTCCATTCCTTGTCTCACTCAGCTTTACACACACACACACACACACACACACACACACTCACCATGGTTGTTCCATGGTCAAAAGATGCCAGTAGGTCTGTCCCATTTCTCCACAGTTTCCAAAGGTATCCAAGATGACAGAGTGGCCCATTTAACCACGTCAGTCACAGGTGATGGAGCTCCTTCCCACCTATCCTTAGCATAGTATTCCAATTTAACACCTAAAGAAAAATATTTTCTGCAGTGGGAAATAACCCCCAGTAGCATCCTGCTTCTCTGTCTCCGTCTCCATCTCCTTTTTTGTCAAGGTGACTGAGGCCCAACAACAGTGTGATGGGTTCAACCATGGACAATATTTGTGCCCATTTATTCTCTTGCCAAGACTGGTCTGCTGTCACTCACTCGGTTCTTCTTCCACATTTGAGTTCTCCACAGAAATTCAGTTCATGATCTCTGTATTTAATGACCTTTGGCCCCACAATTTCCAGATCTTCTTTCCCTTCCATACCTCCATGTAATGATAGATTTAGGTTGGGGGCTTTTTGCATCGGGCATGGATTTAGTCTATAATGTCCCCTCCTCTGCTCTATACCTTACCAGGTCCTAAAATCTTAATCTGAAACCCTTCTCCTGGCAGCTCTACCAAATGAGCAGTGACAGATGGCTATCAGACAAAGGGTCTTCTCAGTGTTGGCACCACAGTATTGGAATGGCCTGCTCAGAAAGCTTGTCTGGTCCTTTACATTAAGGTGAAGAGCTTCATATTTACTCGGCGGGTTTTTTCCTGTCTTAATTCACAATCCTATACACAATCCCATGCATGTTCAGACACAATCCTACCATTTCCCGCATGGTTGGCTGCAAGTTGTAAGAGTTTATTTTTATAGCCTAAACACACACGATCTTGTAGCTATAAATAGCTTTGAAATCTTTTAGATCTGTTGTACAGATGTTACTCTCCTTTGCTGATTTCACTTTGAATTTATTCCATTTTAGATTATGCTTGCACATCGCCTTTTTAATATTTTACAGGCCACATCTAAGTGCCATTCCATTAGTGCAAGTGATGAGTGGGAGAGAGGTTCTGAATCCAGCTAAAATTCCACTTGCACAACTGGTTGTCTAAGGTTATGCAAGCACTTTCAGCCGTGGGCCATGCGTTTCACCAGCGCACTCTCTTCCCGTGCAATCTGCGAGGGCTTGCACAACTGAAAGAATCAGCAGCTCACTCCTAGTGCGATTTAAATTTGCAGAATACCAACCTTGTAAACTGCCCAAACAACATTTTTTATCCCGCAGTATAGATGGCTGTTTTGCTGTTCTAGAAATAAATGAATCTAGCCTTGGTGAAAGTCCACCCACTCCAAACAAAGCAAAAAGTGGAAAGCTTATTAATGTCCTCTTCCAGTCAGGCTGTGGGCAACAAGACATGAGAAGACATATCCTTAAGCAGAAAACACTGAGCACTGGGAGAACGGCCACACAGCTGTATTAGAAATTCATTTTAGTTTCTTTTTCCTCAGAATTTATCTAATTCACATCTTCCAGACTGAGAACAGTCTCAGATGGAGGCTGCAGTGGAAGCAAATACCTTTCTGTGCTTACAGTGTAATTGCTGGACCAAAGAAATGTGTTCAACAGCATGTACGTGTTTGGAAAATATGTTTGAAAAATTGCATACTTTTGAATAATGCACCCAAATACACTTAATCGATGGGGAAAGAATTTCAAAGTTGTACGTAACTGATGCACACATTTGGAAAAAATATGTACAAATGTTTGTGCATATAACAAACAAAGCTTGCATTCTTCTAGACTTGAGTCGGAAGGAGCTCGGAAATGAAATTGTTCTGCTGATTCATACAACTTCAGGCCAAAGTCAGTTTCTTCACGACCTCCAAAAACACCAGGGAGAAGATGCAGTAATCCAAATAAGTCTGAAGCTTGACTGAACCCTCCTGCTTGCCACTAGGGTTAGAAAGCTGCTATCACTCCATCCCATGGAGAGAAGTGAATGAAAAAGGGTAAAACTCGTTGCAGCCATACCTTTTGGCATTGTGGAACAGAATCAGATTATGCCGTCTGCCTTCTCCCATGGTGATCTCCATGAGAACGAGCAGCTTCAGGTGGTGGATGATGGGTCCATTCTGGCTCCTCACCTGAAAAGTTTCCACCCCACCCCAGGGTCAGAGACTAGAACCACCTAGCCTCCTGCCCCCTCCAAGAAGTTTTCATGGGATTTCCCTTTGGCTGGTAGGTGCAGCAGATTCCACAGACTGGAGACTTCCTGGGCAGACATAAGATGAAGGGCATTATTGATGGAAGAAACCACAGAGAGCTCAGAATGTCGATGCCACAGGAACTGACAGCAATTATTATTATTACTGCTAGAGCTTCTGCTTTCTCCCAACCCAGACATATATCACAAAGAGTGGAAATGGAACAATGTCTTTCACAGGATGAAGTTATAGACCGACACGAGTGGGACACTACCACAAAGTGTTGCAGCGTGAAGTACTGCTGTGCAGACGTCCAGCCACCATTCTGTTCCCCTTCCCCACCTTTTATATCCCCCACGCAAAAATAGAAGTCAGTCAGCAGTCCATCACTACTGGCTTAGGCCGTCCTCACCGGGATGGGTTTTTGGAGGTCAGTCTCAGGTTGTTTCCTAAATATTCGCACAATTCTGCAAAGTCCCCTTCTGGTGCGTGGGTGGTTCTTGTGCATTTGGGCTACATGAGAAATGGCGCCCCCCAACTGAACTTCAGGAACAGAGTGTGACCATTGGATTTTGGACTGTACCAAGTCAGGTTTCAGGCAAGGAATTTCACTTATTAATGCTCCCCCGTAAAAGGAGGAACCCCTGTGCTTCAAGAAAACTGGGGTGGGGAACCTCAGGCTGCTGGGAAAACTTTGGCCCTCTGGGGAACCTAAGCCAGCTCTCTGGGACCTCCCAGACTGTTACACCTTTCTCCTTCCTCTGCTTCCTTCCCCTCAGCTGGTTTGGTGGCTTCCCAGCTTTGGTGTAGCCTTTTCCCCATTCTAAAATGCCAAAATACCTCTCCACAGACTGAATTCCTAGCTGAAAGAGCTGCAACCTAAAATAAATTATGTGTGTGGTTTACTTTGGGGTTGGGCTTTTTTTTTTTTTTTTTGGTGGGTTTTTATTTTATTTTAATATTTTAATTTATTTTATTTTTGTATTTTACCCTCTGCCCAAGTAAACTCAGACCTTCTGAACAGTTTAACTTCTGGATGTGCTACTTTACTACAACCAGGCAAGGTTTTACGTGGGGAGCACTCAAAAATGTAGATTGCTATATGCCAGAATTATACCACTTTGCTGTACATAAATATGCAGGTGGACTTAAGTCATACTGTCATTACGATAAAAGAAAGCGTTTTTTGCGCCAGCTGTGTCCATCTGATTCCAGCAAGAAAACAAGTCAACCTAATCAGGGCCCAGCACTGGGGAAAGGCAAAGTCTCTAACAAGCTTAAAAGTGACTGAAAGGGAGAATCGTCTGCTGTGATGGGGAAATGTATGATTAGTGCCAAAGGAACTGGGCAGCGCTCTTTGTGTGACTCCGTGCCAGGAAGGAACAGCTGTACAATGTGCGTGCCATGGAGGTGCCATCTGCACCGTGCATCCCATTCCAGCTGCGGAGAGAAAGAGCATCGACTTGGCATTTTCACAGGAATGGGCTTTTTACAAGAGAGGGAGTTTGTTCCCCTTTAAATCGGATGGGCTACATTCATCCGGGCTACAATTAAGCCATTGTCCCCAGTGCTGGGGAGATCGGATGGTGCCTACAGGGCTATCCTGGCTGATGCTCCAAATTACAGAGGACCGAACTGCAGGATCTCCTGCTGGGCAGTCATAGGTCACATTACCCGAACGTGCTTAAAAATGCTGATGGACAAATATGGCAAATCATGCTAGCAGATATTTCTCCCCACATCCCCTCCTTTCCACTTATCTTTTTATCTACTCCCTGACCAATCTTGGAAACATGCATAACCAGACCAAATCAGAAGAGCCGGGGTCTAAGCTGGTGGTGCAGAGCAGTGGTCGAGGACTGAGCTGCCCTTTGAAACTCTGCTTGATGGCTTTGGGCTGCTCACAGAAAGGGCAGCTGTGCAAAGACCCGCAGATTGGACTCCCTGGCTGAGACTGGATCCTGGGAGAACATGAGCCTTACTCCATGGCAGTCGTGCAGCTTTGCTTCAAGGCAAGGTATTCAGCCACTGGTGACCTTTTCACGACTAGCCTTCCCTAATAGACTTGTTCCCCGGGAGTTCTCTCTGCCAGTCATAATTTTCTGCTCTCTTACCAAATTATCTCTTGAATACATGGAGATGTGCTTGGCATTTGAGATACAAATAAATATGCGTCTGGAAAATTGAGCCCGTCTAGCCATGGGCCCCCAGGTGAGGCCTGATCTGGACCTTCGGCCTGCGGCCAGCTAAGACTTGGAGAAAGTAGCATGACGGTCCTTCTTGCCATATCAATTGGGAGGGTGAGCTCAGGGCCTCAACGGCCCCTCTTCTCCCCAGATGTGGGAAGCATGGTCAGGCCGTGCTCCAGCCCCTTCACTTGGCCTCTGCCTTGCACACTGGGAAAAGGTGAGAGCCCTTGTCTCCATGGCTGACGTGCCAACTGGGAGAGCTCCAGGGAGCTCAGATTGGGTGTAGGGTGCTACTGGCAGGGACCTCACCCTGACGGCATCTTGCCCATGTGGAACAGTCTGCCCTACAGGCCAAATGTCACTCCTCACTGTGCTCCAGGACTATGAGGAGGACCATAGGGAGAACATGCTACCATTCCTCCTTGGCATTAAGGCTTTCCTACGAGTTTTTACTCCATGGATATGAGTTCCAGTGAAACATTGCTATTCACGCAGAAGCGTTCCTCATTTGATGAAGCAAGAGCTGAGTGCAATGCGTGAATGAGCCATCACTGGGCAAACTCCACAGATAGAGTGTGCATTGCCACCTTGAACCAGTCATTTTCCTGTGGAGCCAGTCCATACATTCTTGTTACACTATCAAGTAATCAAGTTGCCTACAGGTACTTTGGACTTTTCCAAATTCTCATTCATTCTTTTCTCCTTGTGCATTGATTTTGAAGAGTTAATGGATGTACGTTATTTTAATACAACATCCCTTTCTCTATAGAATTACAATACCCTTGAGCCTAACAATTATTGTTTACTTAAGAATTGCATATTAGCACAGACACTGCTGCTCAAGAAAATCCCTTACTATCATTATTATCATCTATCTGGTAGCTCTAATCCTCTGGCTCCCTAACCATAGTATGCCGTGTCAAAGAATGAAAATGAGTTCCACCAGAAGGTGCTCGTTTTCTTACACTCATTATTTACAGGTAGCTGCCCCAGAAAATAATTATACCAACCATCCCAGATGGACATGAGAAGGACAGATGCACTGAGTCCATGGCCAAATGAAGTGGAGTCTCCTTCGTCTCTCAAGCAACCTGATGACTCATTAATAAGGAAGCCAAATGGATGAGGTTGTCGGTGACTGGCTTCAGGGACTCGCAAGAATCATGCATTGACAGCTGTGAGGTGGGGCATTTTATTTCCTTCTGTACGACATGAAGAGTGCAAGGTGAGCTTAGAAGGATGATCTTTCAAAAGCTAAAGTAGCTGTCTCCTTCATGGTGCAAGCAACCTTTATTCCCTACTTACTTCTCAACTGTATATCATTCATCTGTTCCTCTACACCTGACTAGTGGCGACTTTAAAGAAAAACCGTGGAGCAATCTTCAGAAAAAATATGTATCTGCAACCGAAGCTGACCAAATACGGCCATGTTGATATTCAAACAGCGAACTGATGAAGCTAATCCAGAGCTGTTTTGCAGGCAGGAAGGAATTTGGACACCTTTGGCAGTGTCCGCAGCCTGAGCTTCTCAGATTCAGTTCAAATGGTAGTGAGAACCAGAAAGAGAAGCACCATGGACGCTTGATTTTCTTTGTGGGTTCAAAGGGTTATCAGGTAGGAAATGAACTGCCTTCTTCAGATGTTAACGAACAATGTGCTGCCATGATCCCTATTCACTGTGCACCTTCCTTGAACACACAACAGTATCCTGGATATTTGAACAAGATTCACGGTGCTCCTAGTGGTTGAGCTATTTGAGATTCCAGGCCACTGTTGGGCTTAATGATTCGTTGTGTGAGCTGAAAATACTGATGCAAAGCACACTTCATATGCCAGAGGTCCAGGGTCAATGCCTGCTGAGGCTGATCTGGGAAAGACTCCAACCCCAAACCTTGCAGTGCTACAGTAGATAATCCCAAAGCAGATGCACCAACAGTCTCAGTATAAGAGCTTTCGGTGAAAATAGGCAGGCATTTTTTGTGCGTTTCGGCCCTGTTCTTTGGCCCTGCCAACCCCCGGGATGAGACCTCCTGGGTGCATCTCTGAAACTGAATCAGCTCTCAGGCTGAAAGAGGTGCAATGTCCCACTTTAGAATTTCTCAGACCATTGAGATAGTGCAAGTAGCAGCTGCCATGTTGATGGAACTAGGTGGCCTAGGTAAGGAATGGTCTTCCTGCCACCTTGTTAGCTTCCATGCTGCATGCGCCCCTTCCTGTACTTGCGTAGTCTCAGCATCAGTGTCCTCCTCCATCTCACTGGAGGCATCAGCCCCCATCAGCAAGAGGGGGCTGTCGAAGCTGGACCATTGAAAGCAGTCCAGGGTGAGTCAGGAGTTGTGGAACCAGCTGGGACCACAGAACAAGTCAAAACCGGGAGACAAATTAAGAAACAGGACCAAAGGCACCAGGACTAAGAAGGACCTTGTTGTCCAAGCAAGGCTCAGTTGGAAGAAGAAGCCCTCTTGCACTCCTCCCTGTACAGAAGCACCCATTAGCCACCCTGGGTGGACAGAATCAGTCCAGAGTCTGACAGCACTTCACTGAGCTACTACATGCAATACAGTAATTTACCACATGGGGGAGCTTGGAAAAGGTTGCTTGTCAGGGGACGCCATTTTGTTCAAGATGGTGCCACACTAAAAAAAGATCACTCAGTGAAAATGTACACCAGTTGCAGGGCCTCTTGCAAATAGAGGGCTGAATTCCATTTCAGGGGCACTCTTGTGGGACAGGAATATTCCACTGGATGAAGCTGAGGGCATTAGGGCAGGACGAAAAGTCAAAGATGCCAGGTAAGAAATAACCTGCATGTTTTATGACTAGGAACTAAGTCTTAAGAGGAGGCACCAACCAATCAATGGGGTGTGTCAAGAGAAAGGGGGCGTGGCCATCTGGGGAACTCCAGGGGGTCAAAGAGGTACCTGCAGAGGAGCAGATTTGGTGCCTGGGCTTGTGGTTCTCCACCACAATAGACACAATGGGCATGATGAGTATCACTTTAAAGGTCTGTCTGCTTCCATTGCTGCTCCTGAATCCATGAGGATTAGGGTGGCAAACTGTATCCAAACCCTGCTGCAGAGCTCACAGTTCATTTCTTCAGGTATGGTCTTCCCTGTGAATGATTATCCAGTACAGATGTGAAAAGCTTGTTTTATAAAAGCATTTCTTCAGGCACTTCTATTTGTGGAGGTAAAAACTCTAAAGTATGAGAGCAGTGAAGCTCAAACAGAAATTAGACAAATAGACATTCTCCCCTCCAACCTGCAGGATCATTCCCCGCCCCCACAGAAGCTCAGAATTTAATCAATTCTTTCCACATGTCCTCATGAATAAAATGTTAAGAAAAGATGTTCTTTGTGGATAGTATGAGATGGGGAGAGAATGTGTGGAAGATGAGATCAATGCATGTCATCTGAGGGGAAGAATCAACCTATTTTAGGTCTGCCATTCTTTGGTAGTAACCATCACCACTACATTTAAGCAAACATCCTTCTCTTGGTTTGTGCTGAAAATCAATTTGTTTGAGCCCGGGAGAACTTTTAACACTGAGTAGAAAATATTAACCTTTACCTGAAGATTGTAATCTTCTGTAGGCTTGGAATAATGAGTCTTCTGAGGACAACATACAGAATGCATGTTGGATCGGTTGCTGTTTTTAATCCTACTGACCTGAGAGACATTTGTCTCTCAGGTTGGTAGGATTCCTGTAAAAGTGATGCTCCTTTGGGAAGGGCAGGTCTACCAGAAGATGGTTGGTGATACCCTCACCCATGACCCTTCAAGGTGAGCATAACTCTTTGTAGCCCAAGAGCAAGCATGCAGGGTGCTGGTAGGCGAGTTAGGACCATTTGTTCCACAGGCTTATCCTGGCTGCTCCTATTTGGGAGAGGAAGAAAAGGGAAACTGCAGGCCTCCAATCCAGAATGTGCCTCTGACCTGATGGAAAATTACTCCCTTGCAGCAACGCCCCCCCCCCCCCGATAAAAAAGTGCCTAGCTAAGAACAACCTTTGTGGAACAGACCGAAGGTCCATGTAATGCAACCTTCTCCAACTTGGCACCAGCCAGATGAGTTGGGCTGCAGCTCCAAGCATTCTTAACCAGCAAACGCAATGGTTGGGATCTAACGAACTAACGAACTAATTAATTTCTATAAAGTTCTCTTGCAGTCCAACCCATCTGGAGGAGACGAGGTTCCTCAAGGCTGCTATACGACAACATCCTCCTCATTAAAAGTGCCCGGCGGTTGTTCCAAGAAGTTTTGGACTGCCCACCTTGAGCACTGGGTGCCCCCATCACTCCATCACCGCCACAGCAAGTGGAAAGGCAGGCCTGGCTGCCATGTATATCCCCAACATGGACAAAAGTGTGGCAGATAAGGGGAGGGACCATGACTCCTTGGCGCACCGGGGCTACAGGTGCTGCAGCTTCATTGCAGCGCTTCCAGAGGACGGCAGCCCTCCGGACTCCTGCTGAAGGTGTGAGCTCCTCTGGCCGCACCGTGCCGCCTCCCCACACGCACGCACACACTTTCTTCGCCTTCCCAGCTACGGAAGGCCCTGTTGAGCACAGGGGATGCGCAAGGCCTGCGAGGCTGAAGGCACCCAATGCGCATCTCCACGTGTGTACAAACAGCCGCACTGCCTACCAGCCCCGCTGAGAGCAGAGCGGGTGGGGGACCGAAGGTGCTTGCACATAAAAGAAGGAACTGGGGATGGGGAATGGATCGCAGGCTGAGAAGAGGGACATGGTGACACACAACTTGCAGGTTTGCAGGGATCAAATTAGCTTGCTGAGGCACAGAAGACACAGGAGACACAGAGGGCTATGAAAGAGATGCATCGTCTGGTTGGTCTGATCTTTCTGATTGAGGCAGAATCTTTTCAGCAGTTGCAAGCACTTAGTGCTGCAGCCCTAGTTAAGTCCTATGAGGGGTGGCTGAGTGTCTTGCTTTCAAGTCCTCTGATGGAAGGTGTCCTCTCTTTGAACTGGAACTCTCCAGGTCACATTGGGGATTAAGAACTATAAGAGGGAGCAAAGGAGAGAGCTCTTAAAGAAGTACATGAGCATGAAGCACCCAAGCAGCTGTCCAGACTGACACACAGACCAGCTGCCCATTATCTTCCTCACCATAATAAGATGTACTATATTTGTATTAAAAGTTGTCTAATTCTTTCTAAATGCACTTCTGTATGAATTGCTATATCTGTACACTTCTATACATTCATTATATTTATATCCCACTTTTTCCCCTGCAAGGAAGTCAAGGTAGCTTACTCCATCCTCCTCCTCTTTGCTTTATCTTCACAAGAACCCTGTGAGGTAGGTTAGGCTGAGAGGCAGTGACTGGCCCAAAGACACACACTGAGCTTCATAGCTGAGTGGGGACTAGAACCTGGATCTCCTGAGTCCCAGTCCAATGCTCTGTCCATGACTCCACACGGGCTGTCCAATGTTATGCAAATCGGTGTCCTTTCTGTGATGTAGTTCTTTGGGGGCCATACATAAATTTGCCAGTTTGAAGAACAGGTTCATTCAGAGCCCCCCCTCCCCCCATTCTTCATTTGTAAAAATAAATAGATCCGTTACGCTCATGTGTGCCATGCCTTCAGTCGCAGCCCATGTTTTGCTTCCCAACGTACAGATCACAGTTGCGCAGAGAAATTAAACCTTATGCGCTATTCAGGATGTACCTGCTGCATCTGCGGGCAGCCAGTGTGAGGCATCCTTTCTGAACGTGTTTGTTCACAAACAAATCTTGCCTCACTGTCACCGGGTCCAAGTACCTTGGCAGTAGATGGGACTATAAAGCAGTCCCTGCTGTCACCAAAAGCTGGCATTGTCTTCACCGGTGGATTAGGTGCTCAGCTCCGAGGAAGTTCTGCATCTTCGAGCAATCTCTCTCCGGATGTTGATGCCAACAAAAGCATAGATACGTTCCAAGCAAAGAGGAGGAGCAAGGATTCTGTGCGCCACGAGGGCCTTTGATGAAGTACCAATGAGACCACAGGCAAAATATACCCGCCTATCAATGCCAGCAGGAGCACCAAGCACCCTCCCACAGTTGCTGAGGACCCAAGCACCCCGGGAGGACCCGCTGGTGGTGACACAGGCTGTGGATTAGGACTATTTGCCCACCTTTCCCCTCTGCTCCCTCTTTGAATGTAGCATCAGGCGGCTGTGAGTTGCCTGGCATGTGAACTTTCCCACAGCTTCTCATCAGAGAGATGCTGTGTCAGGGGCTTCTGGGGGGTTTTAAATGGTTCTTGCCCATGATTATGATGT